>NW_015090990.1:5832399-5922275 GCF_001431845.1 Calidris pugnax
GGGGCGTCGGGCCAGGCCTGCCCGGGGGGTCGGGGCAGCTGAGGGGAGGGGGTGCCGCCGGTCGTCTCCTCAGGAGGCGGAGAGCGGCCGCTCCGCCGAGCGGACCCCGGGGCTCTTCGCCTGGGTACAGGGGAAACCTGGCCGGGAGCCCCCTGCCCCCGGGCTTGGCCGGACCCTCGGGCAGCGGTGTGTAACGGGGCACCGCCGGAGGGGCCTGGCACTTGCCTCGGCGCCCAACAAATCATTAACTCGGCTGCCCCGTCCTGGCTGCGAGGTCGGGGATTTATATTGGATAAGGAATTATAAATAAGGAACAAATGGGAGTTTTACCTTTGGGCCGAGCGAACAGCTCGTCGGGAGGCCAAGCTCCCAGCTGGGCCTGGGGCTCGTGTTTGGCCACGGGTGATCCCAGGGCGGACAGCGGGAAGGTTTTTCCTGGTGCCTTGGGCTCCTCGGCAGCGGCCTGTGCCCTGAGGAAGCCAGCGCCTGCCCCGCTGTATGTACACAAAATCCTACGTGGAAATTCCATGGCTGTTCCTTATCAGCGTTCATCCTATTGCAAAATAAAAATAACCACCTCCCTGAATGAAGAGCAGTTTCACGGCACCAAGCAGAGTGGGTAAAATCGTGTGGGTTCAGTCAATTTGATAGAAAGTCAAATAGTTAAAGCCCAGCCCCTGGTAAACACAGCCGTATGTAGAAACCTTCTGCCTGTACCTGGCGTGCTCACGGGCAGTGACTGGTATGTCAGACTGGTGAAAATAGAGAATGTTTCAGGACATACATGCTTCACTGTTTTTACTGAAGCACCAAAGAAGTCACACCCAAGCCAAAATTTCAGTTCCAGAGAAAGATTTTTTTCTAACATAGAAGCAATACTCACAGTTTTCATTTTGGCTGAGTCACTGATGATTTTGCAGGACGTTTATTTTCAATGAAATGAAGGATTTCTTGTGCTCTGAACAGCTCATTCTCTCTTATGCTGGCTGTAGAAGTGCAAGTCCAAGCTGATTAACAATTCATACATACAGACACTGGCAAACATCTGGAATTTTACAGTGTCAGATGATTGACTGTGTTTGCTCATTGCTTGCAAACAGCTCTTTTTACACAATTGTGCAGACCAGACCACGGTGTTTTTCATAATTAATTCACTGGCATAAATGTGGCGTGTTAAACCTCATTGTCTTCAAAAGAATAGAAGGAAGAACAACTGGTGTAGGTGCTCTAGGTAGAAAACTGAGGTCGGGGTGAGATGAAAACCTTCAAGTGGCAATTATATGCTGATATTAATCAGCATTTTAAAAGTTCAGCCATGAAAGAAAATATGTGTTGAGGTTTCACCCAGTCTGTGCAACTTGTTACATAGTTGCAACCTGACGTACATGGTGTGTGTTTGTGTCTTAGTCATGTAATTATTTTTAAATGCCAGGCAAATAAAAAACACAATGAGAAGGAATATTAGCAAATAAGTTAAACACTTCTATGTTTCAAAATAACTTTGCTAATGAGTCATGACAGCATTTAATGCTATTGTAATTTCACTTGAATGTAGCAATTTAAGAAACAAATTGACTTTTAAAAATTATTTTCTACTTCTCATAGGCTGTCCTGATGCTTGCTGCTTTCAGTGCTTTCTATGGAAATAGCATTGTAAGAGAAGAATACAGCCACTGGAAAACTGAGGCACAGAAAGACCTACGTGAATCTTCCAGTGTAGCATTGGAAACACTGCATAGGTGAGAATGCAAAACTAAAGTTTCTCCACAGTTACTGTCACTCCTGGCAAACAACTCTAAGAATAAAAAAGATTGCTCGAGCTTGCCTAAAGATATCTGAGAGCATTTGATCTAGACTGTGTACAAGTGTAACCTTTTTTAACTCTTTTTTTTGAACAAGTACAAACCCAGTAATCTCTGAACAATTAATAGTGTTGATAATAAAAGGCTAGTAGATTTCTGCTATGTCCTGACACCAAAATATTTGTTGAACTGTGTGACTAGGCTTCCTTTTTATCATAAATACACTTAAGCTGTCTAGTCTTTTTTTTTTTTTCCCCACAACATAGTGGACCTTGACCAAGACTTACGTTTTCTTAAAGATAAATTTCTGGGCATTCTTCAATCCTTAACTCAGTAGGTTTTTTTCTCTTTTAATTTAATCTTTGTTCGCCCTAGTCAGGTTCAGGTGTTTATCAAGTAAAATTTAAAATATATATTAAGAAAAATCCCAACGCATTCAAGCTATTCAGTATGCACCCCACTTCCAGAAAATCAAGCTCTCCAGTTCTTAAAAGCGTGTGCACTATTTAGAACCACAGCACTTGATTAATGTGACAAAATTATGCCTTTAATTAGAGTAAACTTTCACAGTTATTACTGAGAAAGTGAAGGTTTAAAAAATTCAAACTATCTGTGATTATCTCTGAAAACTAGAAGTTTTTTGTTAGATTTTTTTTATTTCCCCCTTCCACACATCCCCCCCTTGCTTTTATCAAGATATATTCAGTGTGGTTTTTTATGTATAATGGGTTCACCGCAAAAAGCTTCACTATAATTTCTTAAATATGGTTACGCTAAGAGAACTAATATCGTACCTTTACACCATCTTCTGTCATAGCCTCAATAGCAGAGAAAAGAATTATCTCTACTGAAGTACTGGATTGAAACCATAGAAGTAGCTAGTTTTACCAGTACAAGGCTATAACCAGGCATAAGTCTTGTCTCCCTATACAATGTTTTCTCTACAAGCACCCCAAAATAAGTTTCATCGAATGTAATGATACAGTGGATCACGTTAAGAAAAAAAAAAAAAAGTAATTTGTCCAGTAAAAAAGGCATGCCCCAAGGTGTAAGCCTGAATTTATAATTTATGTGTATTTATTAACTCAATGTACTTAGAATATGTCGTACACATATTATGGTCCTGGTACAACAAGCTGTGCATCTTTGCTCCTTCTTGAGCATTTCAAAAGCCCATTTTTAACTTTGAAAACTGGCCAATCTGTTTGGGCAGTATTTCATGAGAGACCAATTTACCCAATGAGCACAAGTAGAGAGAGGTATCACCAGGTAGCTTCTTGGCAGTAGTGCGTAACTCTGAAAATTATCCATGGTTGAATGGTTTGTGAGGACTCTTGCCTATTATTATAGGTTGCATTGAATGTTAAATTTAGAATTATTGTTAAAAATCTGCAATCCTTTATTGCAGATAAGGAAAAGGTTCCAAGGGATTAAATCAGTACTGCTGTTCTCAGTTGTTTCCAGAAGCTGCTTTTCAACCTAATCTGAAACTCCCTCTGTGTGCACTTACACAAACCACAGGTCGGTAATACTCTGTTTTTTCCCCTGACTTAATTTTCCTTTTCTGCACTTACTATCAAGAAGCATATTTGCACTGTTTTTTCTTTTGTTGTTTGGTTTGGGCTTAGGATTTTTTACCTGTTGAAAAATGTGAACATTTTAGTGTACTTTTGTAAGAAACTTGAGTGAACGAATCGATTTTATTGCTAGCTTTGACAACAGTTTGCTATTTCAATAGCAAGTTCTGTGATTCCCAGTGACAGCTTTGTCCTCAGCCCTGAACATCCCCCTGCTGGAATTTTGCCTTGGACTGTAGCACAAGAACAAAATTAAATTCCGTGCAGGGTTTTGAGACTAAGAATGATACCCTTCAAATCAATCAAACCAAATCAAGAGCTTGTGATTTCTGAAAGGTCGTTGTAGCTAAAAACAAATAATTAGATTCAGCATAGGGTTGACTGGGTGGCATGTAGGGCTTGTGAGATGCAGGTCAGACAATGTGACATGCTGGCTTCTGCACCCTCGCACCAAGGCTGCATGAAATCAATCATTCAGTAGCATCTATAATAAACTGTGCATTAGGTGAAGTGATCTGCACTGGCCAACCTTGAACTTCTATAAGGCATGAAGTTCCTTCCTAGACAGAACTGTAATAGTCCAGGGTGCATATTACATATATATGGATTACAGTGGCTACGTCTCCATCTGATGGGTCTAAATCTACTGGACTAGGTGTAATCTTCTGGGTAGTTATGGATGAATGAACTGTATAACATACTGCTGCAGTTATTCGTGGAAGTGAATTGATGAGTCTCAGGGAATGCATTTAGCAGTGCCAAACATTTGTAATGATAGTATTTTAATGGAAGAAACATTTTTCTTTCAATACATTTCTCTGTTCTTATTAATCCCTTGTAAATATTTGTGATAATTAATGTTTTATTAGTTCCTCTGAAATAACTACTGTGAAGAGTTGACAACTTTAAACATCACATAAGCGATAAAATATTTAGATAGATTGAACAGGCAAAGTTTCACAACAGCAAAGTATTGGTGATACTTTTTACAGCCCTTTTTCTGGAACTCCACCTTACGCAAAGAAAATGATTTCTGACCTTATATACCTTCAGAATACTGCACACAAACATGTACTTAATATGGGGGGAAGGGAGCAGGTGACTATGCTATCTGGTACTCCTTGTGTTTATCCAGTTCAGTTTCCGTAATGTGAGTTGCTGGGAAATCAGATTCAAGATCCTTTAACACTAGTCATTTTGTAGAGTATGAAATAAAATACAAGCATTAAAAAAAAAATAAAAAATCAAGAAGTGTAGAACTAAAATGACTTTTCACAAACAGCCACACCACTCTTGTCTCAGCCTTTTCTGAGCTGCTGCCAAGGACACTGAAGCAATATAGTACTAAACAAAGCACAATAAGAGTCTCCAGATATATGCAAAGAGGGAGATGTAGAGTTATTTTGGGCAAAAAAGAAACAACATACTTGGTCAGACTCAAGGCAGGCAGCATTCCACTTTTGTTATCACAGTAAAAGGCTGATACATGAAAATGAAAGACAAATGAATTCTGTATTTTGAAAAACTGAGGTATAGAGATTTGTTTGCCTAAATGCAGGCATCTAATGCCAATTTAGATACCTATTCTACCATGCCCTAAGGCGGCATGGGTTTTCTGTTCATCCTATGTCAGATGTGACATCCTAGTGTGGATATCCTTGGACATTAAATATGGCACCAGGCACTTGTATTTAAGTGCCTGAATTTCACTCATATTTTTTCTTTTCTTCTTCTATAACGTGCATCTCACAATAGACTATCCATCACTTTAGGAAGCAAAATTACTCTAGTAACTTCAAACATATTGCATTGTGAAACTGGGTTTTGGAAGCTTTCATTAGATCTAAGGAGGTTTTTCTCTAATTCTGGGAATAGTAAGAAATTTAAAATGTGATTGTATGAGTATCTGCATACATGTGGGGGGAGGGGGGGGGGAGTTTTTCTCTTCCAGAATCACTAGAATAACTTAGCCCAGATTTGCACCCTCAAATTTGCACCAGCCCTGATTGAGCAAAGCAATTTCCAAATCAATCTACCTGTGCAATGCCTCGAAAATGGGCTCTGAAATGGAAAGCTGTGCTGAACCTTAATGATGGAGTCATTACGTTCCTCCCAAATGACAGAAAGTAAAATAAACAAATGCTCATCTGGGCAACTGGAATTCCAATGGTAGTGCCACTGTATGATAACCTATCTGCCACCATTTTAATACGTCACCTGGTAGAACATTTAGTACTCTTTGAAATGAATTAATCTCACAGAGTTTACACAAAGAAAGAGAATTTGCTCTGTCTCAAGAGTTTTTCCAAGAATTCTACATTCAGAGAATGAGGTATTCAATAAACCTTTGAAAAAGCAACCTACTGTTCATGTTTTAAAAGCATTGTGCTGACTACTTAGAAGTTATTATATTAAAATGTTATTAATACAAAGGCCTGTAATGCAGAAACCCTATCTAACAATGACAATCTCAGCACTTATTATGAACCTAATTATCACATCATCAGTGCACCTAACACTTTAATGTATTTATTCCCTTCATACGGATGAGTATGTTTGCATCTTTATGTGCCTGAATATGTTTTAAAATTAACCCTAAGTGGGTATTTAGCATACCTGACTTTAGGCACTATACCAAGTCAGGTTGGCCATTTAGTGTAGAGGCATAGAATTTCCATGGAGAGTAACAGAAGACTCCTGAGGTGAACTAAAAATCACATAGGGGGTTTAGTGCTGACAGCAATCCCAGAATAACTTTTTATTTCCTCTGACTACATGGGAAACCTAGGGAGAACTGTCTTCTGACTTAAGCATCTCAGTTAGCTGTTGAAAATTAGACAATGCAATTAATTTGCAAAATTATTTTCTCAAGATCTAATGGAATTTGTGAGTAAGGAATGCAAACTCTTGAGTCCAAAATTAGTACTCTGACAATCAGGCCGTCGTTCTTTGTAACTATAAGGAAGGTTTCTTGTTTCTAAAAATAAGAAGGTAAGACGTATTAATACTTCAGTACTCCTGACAATAAGTCAGCTTTAAATCTGGTCCAAAAGGTGATTTTCCTTTGAGCTGGAGAAAAAAGTACGTTTTCCTTTGATTTCATGTTCACTGAAGCTGTGCTCTGGAGTTGTTTAGTAGACACTCTACTTCATTTAAAAAGTGATTTTTTCCTTATAGTCCTAGTTTCATCATGACAAATAAAACAGTTTCATAACACTGAATGCAAGCAACCTTCTAGTTCACTTTTGTGTACTTATGAAGGAGACGTTACACATGAATAATAACATACAATGTAATTCCAGACAATTGTGTTACACACAGTGGCCCTGTAAATTCTACTTAAAAGTCAAAAAGTCTTACAAAATTTCCCTTGGGGTGAGAGGGGAAATGTGAAAAATGCTGGCTACTGAATAAGTTCATAAATAATTTGCACCTGACTTCAAAGAAATTTAACATCTAATGTATCTGAAGCATTTGGGAAGCAGGAGTACAAACTGCGATCACATCTAAAATTAGGAAAATTGTTATAGCCGCTCAACCCTTTTAAATTCAACCTTCAGCATTCTGCATCAGTTCTATAAATTTAGCTCAATCCATTGTACTTGTCTGAGAATTCAAGTATGAGAAAGCAATACACATTTGGAGGGTTTTTTTTACATTATTTGAACTTATTTTATAAAACAAAAGCAATGCAGTTCTCAGACTTCTGACCCACTTGAACTTTCATGCTGTCATCTAAGAAGAACTACTGGACTAATATATTCCTTTTTCATAAAGTTCAGGCTTTTATAAACCAACACTAGACACAAAAGTTGGTGTTCTTTCTCATGACTGGGTTTCTGTGCTACTGGATAACTCAAGATGACAACCCTGTTCCATAGAAGGTATAAGCACTTGGTCACATTTGGTCAAATTAGCCACAGCACGTAAGAATCAGTAGCAACCTTATGTTTCCGTGTTGACTTCATGGAGGCTACAGGAGGACCCATTGAAAATCTCTTAATAAATTTGAACTAACAGAGTGAGTTTGAGGATTCTCCTTCCTGTGGCAATTCTTCAAGTTCTCGAGGCCGTTTCTAGCGCACTGTCAAGCCATGGCCTCTGAGTTAATACCAAGCCTCTGACCAAGAAATCAGCTTAAAGCCAGAATGTGTGGCTGAAGGTGGTACACGAAACTTCTTAACTGATACACTGTAGTTTGTGCCTTAACTAAATTCCAATTAGTGGGATACATTACTTTTGCAGTCTCGGTGGAGGTAGCCCATTGATTATAGCATTCAGTCCAAATGTAATTGCAGTTCAGGGATGGGTGAAGGGAGTTAATTGTTGCATGGGCTACATTTTGCTTCGTTGCAACTTGGATTCAGGCAAAAATGGATGTACTGTTTTAACAACGTTTTGAGTTTCTGTGGGGAGTAAGAGGCCACCATGTAGATTTGAGGCCTCCAAACATTTCACTTTCCAAGTGTCTTTAAAAGAAAGGTATATTCCAATCTCTTTTACTAGCACGGTGCCTTCAGAGCAGTTCTTCTTTTTTTGTTTGAAGGAAAAATCTACCATTGTGATTTGTTAAGATGTTAAAAACCCATTCCATTTTCTACAGATAGTTTGGCTGGCTCTCAAGCAAGAACGTAGGCTTCTATTATAACATATTGGGAGCTTTTAGAACCAAAGCAATTCATAATAAATTTATTCAAATTGACACATTTCTGGTTACAATGTCTTCATTATTTCTTCTGAGTTATGAAACATGAATTATATCACTGTAACCACAACACTAGTCAAGGAAATCTAATTTGCCGTGAAGTCTGTTTGTGCAGTCATCATGTAGCTCAAGGCATACATTCGATTATTTTCTTGTACTGTTTCTTATATTGGTGTTATTCCAAAGGCTATAGGGGTATTATAACCTCATTACATCTCATTAAAAAAAAAATATTCTGACACAGCAGGCTCTAAAAATATATAGCTACATAACAAATTAGAAATAATTACATCAGTAGAATCTATTAAGCATACATTGAAAAGAAGCATATTTCATGGAATCACAGAATGGTTAAGGTTCGAAGGGACTTTAGAGAGTTCCAACCCCCCTGCTGTGGGCAGGGACACCTCCCACTAGAGCAGGTTGCTCAAAGCCCCATCCAGCCTGGCCTTGAACACTTCCAGGGATAGGGCACCCACAAATTCTCTGGTCAACCTGTTCCAGTGTCTCACCACCCTCACACTAAAGAATTTCTTCCTAATATCTAATCCAAATCTCCCCGCTTTCAGTATAAAACCATTACTCCTCATCCTATCACTACACCCCTTTATAAAGAGTCCCTCCCCACCTTTCCTGTAGGGCCCCTTCAGGTCCTGAAAGGGGCTGTAAGGTCTTCACCTTTTCTTCGCCTTTTCTTCTCCAGGCTAAACAACCCCTCTGTCTCAGCCTGTCTTTGTAGCAGAGGTGTTCCAGCCCTCTGATCATCTTCGTGGCTTTCCTCTGGACTCGATCCAACAGGTTCATTCCAGATTATTTTATATACTTCAAAGTTTCAGTTTAAGCAGTACATGCATTTTATTATCATAGCCAGCAAGTTAGCCAATACTTTATTCAATTCAAATTAAAGCTGAATTAAATTAACACAGCACAGAATTCCTGAATCATGAGAACAGAATCATTAAAATGATCAACATAAACCAAAAAAGGACTTTTCTAAAGCAAAATGAAAAGGTTCTCCATAAGTATCTTTTCTCTCTTATACTTCGTTTATTATATTCTTCTAACAAGAATGAAGTGAATTATAATTGGAAAAAAAAAAGAAGCTGATAGCCCCTTTTACAGCTTCTTAGAATGGAAAGGTTTTTTTTCCTCTCACTTTGCTGTCAGAAATGAAAGCCTGAGCTGCAATTATTAAAGGTCTGAATTTGCATTTTTCAGTAATCCAGAGAAATGAGAGCAGCTATTGTTATGATCATTATCATTATAAAGTTCTTTGTCTATAGATCTTCTAAAAAAGTTGTTGGTCAGCTGTTTGTTAGATGCCTTGCCAGTTATCAGATAATATCAAAATAACTCAAAAAGAACAGCAAATTAAAATGATACCTTCGTATACTCACAGATGGTAAATCCTCTATAAACTAAAGCATCTGAATGCAGTGCCTAGTGCTAGAAGCTAAAGCATAAAATTTGCAGAAACTAAAAATATATTGATGGATTTGTTTGTAAACAGCCGATAGGATCTTGTCTCCAAACCTAGTTTTCTTGCTCCCCAGTTCTTCTCGTTGAGATAGCTGAACTAGACAACCTCTCAGAACTAAAAACTTCCCTACACCAAGACCTCTCAAGCTTACTGTATATTGAACAGCTATTTGAGGAAGAATGTTAAAGAAAAAAAGAATCTTGATAAGACCTTGCTGGCCTGAACTACCAGTGAGAAGGGCCAACTTGAGAGAACAGAGAGTGCAAGATCCCTTCTGGAGTAGTGGAAGAGGGTAACTATTCTGCCAAAAGGCAGATGAGTTCAGATGGCTCTTTAGGTAACTAAGATGATTGAGTAAAATAGGCAACTCCAGCCTTATTCTATGAATGAAAATTTATAGACCTGCCTTGGAACATCTCCAAAGCCAGCTCAAGCAGACACCCACTGAAATGGTGTATCAGGAGTTTATCAGGTAGAAGTACCTGACAGGAAAAACTGAAAGCCAAGCAGAAGTTTACTGTGCCTAGGGAGGTTTGAAGTAAGCATATTTTATTTCCAGTTTTCCCTTATGAAGTGTATTTACTTGTATTAGGTTTTACTGTGATCAGATATGTGCCTGTTCCTAGTCTTTGTGTGGAGACAGTCTGGAAAGAGTCTCACACAGTCTAAGTCTCTGCCCTATTTCACTCCAAATTCTGTTGCTGCAGCAGTTACCATGGAAGACCTCAGTGGAGGGCTACAATTATAGCCAGTCCTCTTGCCACTGGCAGCCTTTTACAGAGCCTTCAGCCCAGGGCCTAGGCAAGCAACTGCCCATGTTCAGTTCCATGGAGTAGAACAGGAGAGATGAAGTGAGGAAGCAGGTCCTCACACTTCCATAATGCTTTGGAAGGGAGGCAAGATTATACTCACCTGCACAGGCTTTTAGGTAATCAACACCATGGGAATAAACTTTGCTTCCTTGTCCAACATGGGATGGGAGAAGAGCTGAAAGACAGTGTCTGCATTTGGTGTAGGTTCTTTCACCACCTCTTTGGCTGCCTCTGGCAGATTGGTGGCCTGGTCACTCTTAAAAAGCTCTTGGTCCACCTTGCTGTACTGTATAAGCACTGCAAGCGAGTCATGGATGTGGTAGAAGAGCCTCCTTCTACCAAGAAAGGTGGTGTGATGCTGTGGTGAGGCAGGCATTGTGGAGAGCTCAGAAGAGGCTGCTGCAAAGATGTGGACAAGGTACTCTGACCTGAAAAGGTCTTCTGAACTGCTTGGCAGCAGTCATATAGAGCAGTTGAGGTACTGCCATTGTTTCCAGAGTTCAGGGAATTAATGCTTTTCCAGGCTGCTGCATAACTAAGGGAACAGAAATAATTTAACAGGTACTGCAATTTGTTTTCATACTAGGATTTCATTTTTCAGGGAGTAATAGTGAGAATATATCAAATTGTTGACCCTTCGTAAGAAGGCTTCAACATAAATTAATTGTTGTGTAAAAAAATGAATTTCATGTTTACAGTGCAATTTGTCACTGAAATGGAGGCTCAATTAGAGTCTCAATGATTTACTAAGGACATTTTAAACATAATGTCCAAACAATGCTACATAAATTAAACATGATGTAATTGAGTGTAACACTAAGTGGCTCATCACTGTTGATTCATGTGGAAATCACAGAAATTTTACTGATCATTATGCAGTCATTCAGTATTAATGTAGGTACCATATGTGCTTCCATAGGGATTCTACTGTTACTCAGCATTCATTAAGTTTTAATGTACCATTAAAAAGGCATCAAAAGACCCATCTAAAAATACTGCCGCAAAGGTAGTTCATTTAAAGAGAGTTAAAGAAACATGTTTTACTTTAACTTTACAATGCAAAGTAAGTTAATAATGAATCAGCAGAAACAGTTTAGGAGAAAATACTGTTTGACTGCAAACCAGACTAGAAAAAATATTTGAACTAAAGGCAAGACATTCTCCCTCGTCTAGATTTCTGGACAGCCACCTCTATTTGTAGGCAAAAGTGCTCATCGTAGAAGTACACAGTCTTCATTCAACTGATGCTTTACAGTAACCTTCAGCTTAGTGATTGACTGTAGTAAAAAGATTATTTTTAAAAAGGGAAGGGGAAGTATGAATTACAGCCAGATTACTTACTGCATCCGTGTGGTGGATGGGGATTGAAGGGGGATGAGGAAACCACGGCAGTGTTAGTAACTTGCCCACAGCTCCGTGCTTTTTCTTCTAGACCTGGTGTGCATCTGCTAGCAAAATGTTTTTTCCAGGCTTGAACACTCAGCATATCTCAAGTATGACATTGCTGTAGCTCCTTCCACTCAGGGGCATACTTTCCATCAGAGCCAGGTATCGAGGCCCTAAGCACGTCCTCCCTTGTCTTGTGGGTTTGGCTCCCTGAGCTCAAGGCCAGACCAATTGCAGCTGGTGACCTTGGGAAGAGCTCTTCAGACAGCTTGGTGGAGAGGCTATAGTCAGCGCTGTCCCCTTCCTGGGGAGCTCCTCACTTGAGCTACAGATCCAGCTGCATCCATGCCTGTGTCTGACCATGGACCTGCTTGTCTGCACCTAGAGCCACAGACTTTTCCTCCTCACTATGGACTTGTCTGGTAATCTCAGCTGACCCTGGCTGCTGTCTCCAGGCTCCCCTGTTCCCTTACTCGAGGATGGTGGGATGGGGCCCTGACCAGCAGGGCCCCTGTGTTATCACACTGGGTTCTGACTTGCCCTTCCTTTGGGAGCAACAGATCTTGGTGCTCAGGTGGGAGGTAGCATGAATGTTTCCTTGGCTAAGTGTTTTGTTGTTAAGCTTCTTAATTTCTCATTTCATTGTTGGAAATCTTACATATTTATGGCTTGATAACTTCCTGGGAAAATTGCTAATGGATGAATTAGAAAGATTAAATGAACTATTCTAGTCAAACAGAGTATGTTGGTATTGGATATCAATAGAAATTCCTACCAGAAAAACAGTTGAAATTTCATATGTAAAAATGGCACATTTTAGCTGCCAAAGCAATCTCATTATTTTAGGTTGAAACGAATGAACAACTATCACAATGAACTGAGAAACCTACATATCACGTCCAAAAGTTTTTAAACTCTTTTGTTCACCAGCCAGAGAACTGAAAAGATCACCTGTGAATAAGTAGGGCTTAGCAAGGTTCTAATCAGCTGGATATTTAGCATTTAGACGTGTGAAACATAGACTTCTCTCCAAGTCTTAATCTTGTACAGAAGATAGGTATATCCTGCAGGTGACTCACTATGGCAAATAGCTGCAAAAGGAGACAAGTTTGAAAAATACTAGTGGCTAAGAGAAAATATCCTCTTCCCAAGATAATGAGAGAAGTGAATCATAAGGCATGCTCAGACCTACATCTTTGTTTTGACAACCCTCGATGATACCTAACAGATAAAATGGCAAAAGTGTACAAGTCTCAAACAAATGCCTATTGTACAAATCTTTATGTTATGTAAAGATGAATGGCATAGAGAGTATGAATGGGGATTGATGAGTTAATGTCTCTTTCAGAAAAAGAATTGGAGAGGATAAAATTAAGCTAGCAAGTTGAAGTTCACAACAAACAAAAAAAAGATGGTTCTTCAGACAGTGTGTCATTAAGTCAAAGAACTCCTTGTCACACAGTACTGTCTGTCACTGCTCAAACTTTACAGGAGTTGAAAGAATGAGTAGCTGAGTTCTTGAACAAGACAACTATTTAAGACTATTAAATACATAGAAATCATCTTCGCTAGGCATTCTCAGAGCTAAAAATTGTTGAAGGTTGGGCACACCTGGGATAAGTATTACTTTGTGTGTTTTATAATCTTATGTTTTTCCCTAGGCGTGAATTTTTGATCATTGTCAAAAGCCAGGTAACAGCTAAATGAACCTTCAGTTTGACCCAGTACAGCCATTCTTCCATTATGCTCTAAAGCTGGAACAGACTATTGTTTGAAGATATAATGATTAATCGCTTGCCTTGGTGTAACAACTTTCTTGTGTTGAAACATGGTTATGTCATCCTAATCAGTCTTCGTTGTTTTTTTTTTTTCTTACACTAAACCAACCTCATTCCTTTAATCTTTCTTGACATGTTTTCTAAAGGTCTTATAACTCTTGTTTTATTCTCTCTTGCCCAAATTGCCTTCCACCTTTAGATTATCAATCTAAAGAGTCAGAATTCAATCTAAAATATCTGCTGCTTTTAACCACATTTTTTTTCCCACTTTCTGAGAAAAAACAATCATTTCTGCTGGGTTGCAGCTTTATTTCTGCTATGTTGTTTCCCCCACTGATGATCTGGCAACTTACATTTCATATCACCACCAAATTGTGCTTTTAAATTAACATAATAGTTACACAAGAAAAGACTCACCTGCTTCCTTTTCCTGACAATATGGTCTAGCAAACCCTTCCTTACCTGTCTTTATCTATAGTGAGCACCAATTTACTGAAATTACTTTTTTTTTTAAAAAAGCATTAATAGTAGACACCAAGTAAAAAAAATTAAACCCACCACTTCCAGGTAGAGCCCTGAAGCCACCTTCCCCCAAACCTCCCTCTCTCAGGGTCCCTTGTCCTGATGGGCCTGCCCCGGGTGAGCTCTGTGTGCACAGCTGGTGCCTGTGTCTCATGGCAGCTTCTCTGGCAGAGACACAGCTGTGTGTGAAAGAGCTACCACACAGTTACCACCTACACAAACTGTAATGCTCTCCTCTTCCCACCCCTGGGTCATCTTGGTAAAGAGAGACTCGGGTGAACAGTGCCTCTGTCAGAGAGCTTTCTGTCCTCAGCACTCCAGAGATGGTTAAAACATGTTAGCTCCAAGAGCTGGGGCACCAGCAGCTCAACTGCCTGTTGGCTGTCTCCCAGCAGACCTTCTGACCGTTCAAGAACTAACCCTAGCAGTACTGCAGCCTTTAATAACAGTTAACAGTATATGTTAATTCTTGCAAGTGAGGCACCAAATGGTGCAACTGCCTGGGTACCCATCTTTCTCCTGGTCCTCTAAAATTTAAAAAGGAAGCCATCTGCAGTCCACTGCTTCAGAGATTGCTTCACCTCTTTGTATTACTTAGGTGCTGGAATTTAGAATTACAGCAGCTTGGCATACGTGCTGTAGGGAGCTACTTGCTTGGTACGTGCACTTTGTAGCTGCAGGTGTCCCCCGATGTGATCCACATTTGTGTGGCCAAATACACTTCAGTTTGCAGAGTGCAAGTGTTTAATTAGCTCTTGGCATTTGGAGAAACAGAATAGCGTCTGCTGATGGGATCAATCATGCTGTTTAACAAAGGTGACCAATTGCAGCTCTCTCCACATTCCTTCCCCGTTTCTGTTTAGTTCAAGTGTTACATTTAGAAAATTGCAATCAGCTTAACTATTTTCACTGTATTTTTGATAAATCAGAGCTATATAAGGCCTTAAGCAACTGTGAAATAAATTCATTTATCCTTGCTTTACCACTTCAGTTTAAGTGCGACTGTAGCCATTGTATCTTAGTTCTTGGGATCACATAGGGAAAAAACACCCCAAAAACCCAAGAGTAAACCAACAGGCAGACACACACATATAGCTGGGACAAAGTTTTGAAATTATGAGTGCAACAATAGTTTATTAATTATTTTTTCAACTAGAAATACAGTAACCATTAGTAAGGACACTAGTGGTTAATGTACACCAGCCCTAGTACACTAAGTACACTAGTACTTGCAAATAACCACTGTTGGCCAGATTTATTCTTTAACAGCTGTTGCAACTGCAGGTTCTGTGGACTTAATTCTCTCCTGGGCCTGAGCTGATTGTATTTTTTAACTCCTTTACTCCTCTGGATGCTCACTATCACACACCTGCAAGCCCATTCTTTAACATGCACATTCTTTAACCTTCGCGTTCTTTTAACTAGTCATTTGCAAAACTTTCCCTTTATGTACTGTACTGTAGGGTGTTCTTGTTGCCCTGGCTATGATGATATCAAATATCACAGGCTAAGTAAGGTCAGCCCTGCTTAGTACTCAGAGGGAAGACTTTAAGCAAGTGTGACTACCCTCTGCGCGGTACAGGAGAAGGTGCTGCATTATTTATAGCTAGTATTTTGCTTTTAGACTTACTTCATTACACATTAGTAAACAGTACTAGACAGCCCTGCTGCGTTAAAATTTTCTTATTATAAAAAAGAGGACACAAAAGGAGGTCTAAGAGCTCTGTTCACTCACTAGACATGACAAGTCAATTCTACAGACGTGGAAACAGCTCTCCAGCCAGACTGTATTCTAAGTAACTCTATTCTCCATATCCAACTTTCCTTTGATAATTGCAAAAGACTATTCTACAACACTTTAATGCTACAGTCTACACCTGACTGATAAGTACAAAACAATTACCCACAAACTTCAGTTTCAGTATTTCAAATCATTCCAATCTTTGTTTGAAGAAAAAAACTGTCAGCTGGTAGGCTTCTTTAAAGCATTCACATAATCTGATGTTTTGTCTTTTCAGTTAAACCTCACTATAATACATCCCTATGTTCTATGTTTTCCCTACTTCTCTATCAGCTTACTTCAAAATTAACATAAATTTTCTGATATGTACACTCTTTTGTTCCATTGTTACCTGTAGGAATTCAGGTATCTGATACCCACATGAAAATAAGGTATCACTGTGACCATATAACCCTATAGAGTGGTAACACTATATAACCTCATCCAATAATCTCTGTATCAAGCCTATAATTTGTAATCAAGTTAAATCTCAGTTCACATACAGAATGTAAATGATGACTAAACCTAATTTTTGTGGGAAGTTGCTTTAATGGTTAATTAATTTCTTTCCCAATAGTCATGTTGACTTCCTTATGCAAGTTACAGAGCAGCACTTACTCTTGCATTAGTGTCAGCACCACACAATGTTCTCATGCATAAAACAGAGCAGGCTTGAATTTATGTCTTAAAAATGACCAATGACAGTTGTAAAGGAGCCATGACTACTAAAACAGGAACAGCTTAATGTTTCAAGAATGACTAACACAGCATAGACATCCTCAGGTGCTGTTCCAGACCATTTAATATGGGAATGCCTCTAATTGAAGCCACTGTAGTGGCCTTAAGTGCCAATATTTTGCCATTTTTTAATGAATAAAGTGATTAGGTCCACCTAACTATATACTGTTAAACATCTGGGGATCCTCCATACTTAAAGATGTTAAAACCTTTTAACAATTGCACATTTGTTCAACTTTTAAGTTCAATATGAAATTCTGATTAAAAAATCCAAATAGAGACTTCAGACTACAAAAAGGTGATGCCCCATTGCTTTGACATTCTCTGAGCATGGCAACAGCCTCTTCAGCTTCTTCATCTGTTTCACCAGTTGCTGTGAGGAAGATTCAAATGACTAAGGAGAATTAGCTAAGAATTAGCTTCCTAAGAATTAGCTTCCCACCCTACCCCTAAAATCCTGGTTTAAGCATTATTTGGGAATGCCCATGCACTCATGGAAACAAATGCTTTAGAAATCACCAAGCAGACCATTTGTTGAAACAGAAGACAGTTGTTCTTTGCATGCAACAGCTGATATCAACAAACCAGCTACAAAAAATACACTCATCATACAATCACAAAGTGGTAACTAGTAAATGTCACTGGCACTTGTGTTTAATCACATTGGCTGTAGTACGTTATTGGTACAAGAATGTTCTCAACGTCTGAGAAGTTCACAGAGGAATTAGCAACTCCCATCCAAATCCAACTCTCTTGGATTCTTTTTGGCATTGGAGTTTTATCTATTTCTGTTGGAGGTGACACAGCCCTTGCTATTTCCAGGCCTTAAGTTACACATGCACAGTCACTCTGAAATAATGATTACCAATACTTGTAGTTAAAATTTCCTAATAGTTTTAGTGTTCTTTTCAGATACAGTTGCTTCTCCCTTTCCCAAATGCTACGAGATTTTCTTTCATTGCAATATTAGTGAATGCAGAGCAACACCTGCCCTGTACAGGGTTGCATTTTCATCATTGTACTGATTACATGAATGTGGATGACAAGTTATCAGGCTTTCAAAGTTAAGCCTTTGGTTTCTGGCTTGTACCTACAAGTTCCAAATTGTATAATATTTGTAGAACCAGAAGCCAAAACAGAAAACAAAATATAAAAGGTGGGAGGAGAAGCAGCACTTCCTATTGTAAGACATTGATGAAGAATATAAAATTCTTTTAAAATCTTCTACTGGGAGGAAGTAAAGTCATTCCTTAACTGATAATTTGCCTGAAGAAAGTTAATCTTTTGTGCATTAAACAGATAAGGATCAGAAATACCCTTTTTCTAGTCCTCACAAAAGCAGCAATTCTCCAGATCAAGAAAAGCTGAACTCCTTGTCTTTTTCTCTACATCATTCCGTCTCCTCCCCTCTTTCATTAATTAGTTCTCTTAAGTAACTTGAATAATTTAGGAATAACTAAGTCCACTAACAGTTTTAGTGATCTTCCAGGGTGAGGGAGGGAGGGGAGCTGTTGCACTGGTATATGAACGTTAGGTTTAATAGCGCTGAAAAGAGAAAACTATGTATCTCTTTCAAATCAGCTCCTTGAAGACGCATACACATCAAAAATCCTAAGGTGTTAGGCACTTATATTAACAAGCAGGAGTAGCTGACAAAAAATAACGCAACTTTATGTACAAGACATTGCAATAGATTGACACACAGTTTCTGTTTTAGTTACCATGACACATAGTTCTTGGAAGACAAAACAAAATGATGTATTTATTAAAAGTGTAGAACCCCTTTACGTGCAAGTTTCACATCATGTTAACAAGGACACCTCCCCTCTCACAAAGCTATCCAATTAGAAATTTTAAAGAAAAAAAAAAAAGTCCATCTTACCTGTGATTTTCAATAGGACTGGATAAAATAATCCGCATCAAAAGCATTAATTAAAAGTTGTGAAGCATTTCCATTGATATTGCTACAGCTTTACTTAATCATCAAAACAGACTTCGTAAGAAATCTGTCTATAACAACATCTGTCTCAGATTCAGCTATCCAGTCAGCAGCCAAGCTGAACAGCACATTGCAGCTCTAGAACCTCAGACCATTCACAGCACCCAGAAACAGTTGTCCTGCCTGTGTAGATGGCAGCTCAGGTCCAAAAACACTATTTTGACTTCAGCTTCTTTTTCTGTTAATGTAGACATAGACAATTAAATTAAGACACATTTTTCCTTCTGCAAAGAATTCTATTTGCTTGGCTACCAACCCACCAACTTGGTCATCTACAGTTACTCTTCAATCTAGTTGCAGTTGTCCAACTCCTGATAGATGCACTCTGGCCAAGCATTACATTCAAGGATGTACATCCTGCTACTCAACAGCATCTTTTCTGTTTCTATTTAACAGAATTCTTTCAACCTTCTCCACAACTGTGTATTAAAATGGGATTCTAAGCTGCAATATCCTGATTTCCTTCCCTAGACATTTTGACTGCCACTCAAAAGCAGCAAGGGGATTGCAGCTGGTATGGAATAACTAGTTGCCTTCTGTGGGAAGACATCTGTAGTACAGGTTACCCAAACTGTAACTATTCTTGGGCCAAAACACAGTCTGTTTTCCCCTCATGTTAGGCATCCGCATCAAAAATTTACTGCTGTTGAACTTGGCCTTGCAGTTGCTGGAAACGCTTGTCACTCAAGCATAAGCGTCTTCTTGTTTGAACAATGAATAAACACACCATGTTCATCAACAAAGAGTTTTTCTGGTAGAATTTAATACAAGAGTATAAGGAAAAATGAGTCTCTAGATGTACAGTAGCAAGATTTAAAAATGTCTTATATGTCAAAAGAAGAGAAAAAGAGAATGTTTAGCTAAACAATATTGCCAGCTAGCAACAGAAAATCCCACTGAAGAGTTTCACAGTACTATTGTGTGTAGACATTTCAGTTAGTTATCGAGCAAGTTCAGATACAAAGACAAGAAGCCCTAAAATTCAAGCAAGGTTTCATTTTAATCTCTGTTACAAGATATTTTCCTTCAGGAGTTCACATAAAAGGGCAATGTGCTTTTAACATATGGGACTAAGGAACATACAATATAGTTCTGTAGTCAAAACCTACAAAAACAACAAAGTAAGGTTGTTTGATCTTTCCCCCAAAACAGAATAATTGGACTCCACTGATTTGGCTGAAATAGTGAAATGTCATGTAGACTTGTATTACCACAGAGATTAAATTAGTCCCATGAAATAACTTTAGTTGCCTTGGCAGAGAATACAAAGGTTTGAGAAAAAACACGTAACCCACTCTAAGCGCAAACAAGGAGATTTCTTTTGCAGTGCAACCTGTGTGGCAGGTACAGATCAGCATGTTGTACAGGAACGCTGCAAACCTGGACTTCAGAGATCACAACACACACTAGAATCCTGGGAGAGTTACAATTTTCAAGTCTGTCCCTCAAGACCCAGTGAGATCTAGAATGTAAGCCCCAATTAGAAACTAGAAAAAAAACCCCAAAACTACCTGTTCTACCTCACCGTTTCCAAATGAAGCGCTGTTCTGCAATCAGATGCTGAAACACATCTTTTGAACTACCTTGTGGGTTCCCCCTGCCCTTGGAATGAGCCCTTGATTGGAGGCAAGAACAAGGCAGAGAACGAATGGTGTAATACACTTTGACAGAGGACTACAATATACGAGAGAAAACATGAGAGAACAGCAGTGAACAAATGTCCATCGGCTTTCTTTATGAATTTTTATTTACTAAAACATTCCTTGAAGGATTTCAGCATTAAGTTAACACTGTTATTTGTAATCAATAATTGACTCTGTGCTAGAAAAGTAATGAGACCTCTTCGAGATTATTGCACAAAAACCTGGCAGCAAACCATTAATAACCCTTTGAAATGCACATATAGATCAGTTTCTGAAACTGAGTTAGAGAATGTCTCTACAGTACAAAATAAATATATCATTAAAGAATAGAAACTAAATACAATTCTTTTTATTTAAATCAAGTTCAGCAAGAAAATATTTTAATATGGCAAATACCCCAGCACTTGCTGCATGCATCCGTAATCTCACTATTCCATCATGAGTGTGATCATATTTCCACCCCTCTCCCCAAAAGGTATAACCTTGACAAGAAATGGAAAATAGATAAAATATAACATGAAGCATTTTCTTTTAATATATTCCCATTTTGGTATTTAACACTTAATCTATAAATAGACACTCTCAGACATAAGAATGCTTTGTAAGTGTGTTATCATGCCTTTTTAAGATTAAAATATTTTACATGAATAAGTCCAAAGCAGTTCATTCTTTAATCATACCTCCAGTGGAAAAAAAATTCTTCTATTTCATTAAGTATCAAAACTGGAATTTGCATTTTATCAGTAAGTGACTATATGCTGATGACTACTTTAAAATATATCTAGTTCACAAAAAGTATTGCTTATCTGAGTGCTAGGTAAATACTATATACAGGCAGTCAAAGAGTAGATGAGAAATGTCACATAGTGCTACTGTTAAGAAAAGTTTAAGTAGTACAAAAATTTCCAATAATTTATGTTCCAATTTTTTGTGTGTGTGCTACCAGGAAAAAATTACAGGACATTAAAAAAAAGGTCAAAATACTTATCCCAACTACTCTCAGCTGAAGCAACAAAACCATCCATTTTTTAAACAAAGTATTGCATATAATTAAGATTTTCTACTAATTACCAATTTAATTTAATAAAGTAATATGGAGGCAGCATGTGGTAGATTTAAATTCATATAATCTGTTAAAGTAATACACAATTGAAAATTAATGAACTAAAATTTTTAAGATAGTTTTAAATCTAATTTTAGCACAGTGCTACGTAGTGTTCAGTCTGGAAGGCTAAAATCAAGAATTTTTGAATCTCATTCTAATATAAGCAAAGCTCACCTGCACCTTCTCTAAAATCTTTTTAGCAGCATAGTCAGCTTTATAAAGAGAAAAAGGCAAAATATTACCATAATTTACATAGTCTAATAATCTTTCCAAGGCATCAAAGGACCCAGCTTGAAATTCCTATAACAATCGACAAAAATATATTAACATATACTTGCATTTACACTTTCAAAAATTTGTAGTTAGTATTAAATTGGCCTATGAAGCAGTAGTAAAGTGCAAAATATTTGGTATAATATCTAGTGATTAGCTTTTGCTTCTGTGGAATACAAATGAGTAAGCCTGGCTCTTCCATTGACTGATATGGTGTTTGATGGTGGACCAACCTGGAGGCAGGGGAAAAAAAAAAAGAAATATTAACATAACTTTTCAGATTCTTCTCTCTGAATGTTTCACAGTATTATTTCAAGGAAACAGAAATGCTGTTACTTCAGCTAGCATTTTTCTCATCTTAATGAAGAAATCATCTCCTATATGATTTCTGAACAAAACACGCATGCTACAGGAGTGGAAACGTAAGAAATTACTTAAAAATATATTTTATCCTATCTAAAAATTCCCTGTGTAACTATTCAAAACATGCATCGTTTTTAGTTCTTCTCCAGACCTGTTTGCAAAGAAATACTTGGAAAAAACATCACTAAACCAAACACTTTTTATTAAATATTAATAGAGCTGACTTCTAACAAAATCTTCTAACACTCCTTTATACCCTGGTAATCTTCTTCTATCAGGAGCAAACTGTAACTTCTAGGATAGATAGCAAAGACCTGATTTTCAGGAGAGCTACATAAACCAGTAACCCCAGCTGGAGTTAATGGGAGCTGTGGATGCTCCACAGCCACATGAACCACATATCACAGCACACAGTTTACTAAACACAATGAAAACATTCTGAAGAGAAAAATGGTCAAAAAGAAACCTCATTTGACCCATTTTAGGTTAGTAATTACTGAGGGCCCTATTGAACAGAAAAGACCAGCAATACAAAAGGCCACAGATCTCAGCATTGCATACTCACAACATACTAAGTAAAACAGGAAAAGAATAAAGAATTTGGCTAGTGGTGCCAGCTTTTTATTTTTTTAATGATTCCCTCGTGGAGCTGAAAGAAGGGAGAGTATGGTAAGTGGTAAAAAGAGAAGCAAGCACCTGAAAGACCTCTTTAACTGTTCAAATGGATCAGGTTATGACTCCTTTTACTGAGTGCAGCATCATAGTGGAAGCTATGAGGTGAATGCATTTTAAAAGTCTTTTCAATACTGGAGATCACTTTTGGGTGCTAATAAGTTATTGATACGAAATGTTTCCTTTCTCTGTCCTACTACTGCCAATTCTCCACGTTAAACATAAAACGAGACTGTGCTTTTATTAAATTTGCCATAGGCCAAACCCCTCTTTCTTCTGTCAGCCATACCTGTACCACAGCATATGTGCTCTGAGTAAGAGTGAAAAGAACAGCAGGTATAATTTTATGTTTGGCAAAACTTCAGTGAGTTCTTCATTGCATTTTTTGAGTGTGCGTTTCAGGGTTGGTTTTTTTTGAAGCCTGTTTCAGGTTTCTGTTTAGCAGAATGCTTTTCTTTATGCTTACAGCATCTTCATTATTATAATTTTTCCTTAAAAAGTATAGCCCTCTCCTCAACCCCAGCCTCAACAGATACCATACTGAGAAAGAATATCTTTAATAGGGTCCCCGTTGTGCGGGGAAAGAAGGGAAAAGAAAGGGAGGGGAAAAGGGACTTCAGTCATCATCTCTCTCTTTTTGCCCACGCCATTCTTGTACCTAAACGGAGAAAGACTGTAAGGGTCAAAGCAACCCTAAGAACATCTCTATTAGAAAAGATTGAGTAACACCACATAATGAAGTTTTTCTTTTCTTTCTAGTAGAAATGGACTTCTTGAATTTTGAAAAGCACATTATGAATTTTATTTTTTAAAACAGTTATAAGCTACTGTGCCAACAGCCACACCTTATGCATATTTCCCATAGAATCATAAAACAAAGTTCATACGCTATGCGAATTAAATAAAGTACAGTATTATTCATAATGTACTTATGCATTGGAGGGAAAAAAAAACTTAATAAAAATATGCACGAACAAAATCCAAACACTATTTCTGGTAGAACAGATAGATTTGACCTTTAAGTGACTCTGAACAACACAGCATTTGCTTAATCTTATCCTGTCTTTAAAGTGGCTGTGGTTACTGACATGTAGCTAGAAGTAATACTACGGTGTATTATGTGCCACTTTTACTGACTAGAGGTCAAAAGCTACTTGAGCACGCTGGTAACCTTTCCGGGAAACTGAATCTTCCTATTCAGTGAAGAAATGATGGGACGTCTACAAGTCTCAGAGAGGCTGTTACAGCGCTACACTGAAACACAACCTTAGGTATGAAATGGAATGTTCCAATATCTGACCCTTCACTGAGAAATTTTGACCCCAGGGAATCAAAGACTTCATAAAACAAAACCAAAAAAATAGCCCCTCACATCTACCCACCACATCATTTGTTTCTTTCAAGTTCCAAGTAGGAAAGGGAAAAGAAACAAAAACTACTGAATTTCTTTAACCTTCTGTAATGAGAAATTATTCCTCTATAGAGAATGTTAAATTCTAATGCTGGGTCAAGAAAGCTTTATCTGATACTATCGTTAAATTGCCTGGTTACAAATTTAAAACAATACAGATTTTTAAAGTGTGCAATATTTTACTCAATGAGAGAAGTACAGATGAATTTTAGGGGAGAGAAAAGAAAAATTAAGCCACAGTTTTAGCCTGAGAGGGTGGAGGAAGATGGTCCTACCAGGACTGTTGACAAAACATTGAGAAATATCTTACTAATGATACCAAACAACAGCAGGAGGCCTGAAGTACCTTTAAGAAGAATTAAGGACATGACAGAGTCTAATAAATAGAGAAATACCACGTGTCTAAAATCATACCACTTCAAACCACATAAACACAAACAAATAATCGAGTATGTTCCTGATTTTATGAAAGAGGTACTTAGTCGATAACATAGAGACTTCTAATTTGTTTCAGGAAGATTTCCAATTGGATTTGTACTGTTTGAAAATACGGACACAAGAAGCTTTGCATGTGCATTCACCAGTTTATTCGGCAAAACCAAACTCTCTTCCCCACCTCCCTTCCTAAGAGATGCCCTGGGAGCACTTTGTGCCAGAGCTAACTGCTGTTAGTGTCAGGCATTAATATGGTCATTCTGAAGGATGCACCATCAGTTCATTGTTATGGATGCAATGATGAAAACTCACCCTTTTCAATTTGGCAGCAGCTTCTCCAGAGCGGATTGCAGCCAGCAAGCTCTGGTGGATCTGTTCTGGGTCAGAACGCTGGAATGTCACCATGGCTGGTTTCTTAGGGACAGGGGGTGGGTGGTCAGTGGAAGCACCTGACTGCGCCGGACTCTTCTGCTCGCTATTCATATTGCTGTCGTTCTATAAAGGGAGGAAGTGGGAGGGAAACCAAAACAAAACCTTTTAATATGAATTAGTCATAAATGGAAAACTAAGTCAACCCAGCACAAGGCTGTGTATCAAACTGCCACTGTTCTAGTTCATTCAGTATTTCACAGATCAGTCACATTTCCACTAGTGTTCACTAGTTTCTCCTTCAGATAATTACAACAGCAAAATTTTATACCCCTGTTCAAGTGTGTGTGTGCCATGATCACTTGGAGCCAAACTGATCACACTGTGTAGAATTAAATTTAAGAAATCAACACACAGAATTGTAAAGGACAAGTCACAAGCACTCTGAACATAAAAGTAGGTATAGACAGTACAAATGATTCTATTTAATTTGTGTTCAGTTTTGGTCCCAGCTGTACAGAAAAGATGCAGACAGGCTGGAGAGGGTCGAGAGAAAGGCCACCAAGATGATCAAAGGACTGGGAAGCCTGCCATATGGGGAAAGGCTGAGAGAATTGGCTTTGTTCAGCCTTGAGAAAAGAAGGCTTAGGGGAGACCTTATCACCATGTTCCAGTATTTAAAAGGTGGCTACAAACAAGATGGATATTCCCTTCTTACAAGGAGTCACATGGAAAAGATGAGGGGTAATGGGTACAAGTCACTCCTGGGGAGATTCTGATTAGACACAAGAGGAAAATTTATCCCAATGACTGATCTCATTGTGAAAATCTCCCCAGGAAAGTTGTAGATGCCCCAGTATTGGACACTTCAAAGATTCAGCTGCACAGGGTGCTGGACCATCTTGTCTAGACCATGCTTTTGCCAAGAAAGATCAGACCAGATAATCATTGATGTCCCTTCCAACCTGGTATTCTATGATTCTATGGACTTAATGTTCTTTGAAGTAGGGGATGCTAATTATGGCATGAAGAAATTATTTTCAATAATCTGAATGAATTTTTTTTTTTACTTTAACATTCTCTGTATTCCTCTATTTAATTATGATGCTGTGCTGCTGCTGGACAGAAGGTGTTTAACACTGTATGAATACAGCTCTTTTTGATCAGGAAGAAGTTCAGAGGCTCTAGACTAATCACACTACATGACAGTGGATCAACAGTCAATATCAGAAGTTAACTTTACCTTATCCATTAGAGTATTTTGTGACTCCACTGTTATGGTCTGTAAGGAAGGGTTTTTCACTTGAGGCACAGAGGTAGCTGAGGAGAATTCAGCTGTGGAAGAGGCAGAGGAGAGTTCAACAGGGAGTTCCTCTCTCGGTGCCTGGCTAGTGATTGTACGTGTCTTATTGAATGACTGTGACCTTTTGACTGCAGATGAGACAGCAAGAGCAAAAGGGGATGGTCTTGAACTGGAATACGGCTTTGGAACTGCAAAATTTCTTAGAGTTCTTAGGTTCAATGGTGCTGGCGGACAGGAGGGAAAGCTTGCAGGTTTATTGCTTTTAACAGGAGAAGTGGAGGATTCAAATTTTTTGCTGTCATCAATTTTTTCATCATCTGATGGAGGAAAGGAAGTGCTTGTTTTATGTAAAGATAAAGAAGTTGGATCAGGTGATGAGATGTTTTTTCCCACCTCTGTATTTTTAGCTTCATTTTGAATGGAATTAGGAGCACAAACAGTACTTCTGGCAATTGCAGATGTCACATAATGACCTGAAGCTCTTCGTTGCATCTGCAGATAAAAAGAACTAGGCTTTGTTGTAGGACTTAATGCGTTTGATTTGTCTTGAGTCTCAGAAGAAGCATTTGTATTATCCAAGCTCAGCATTAGAGGGACACGCGGTTTGGAAGACACTGTTTCCATCCGATTGCTCTCAGTAGTAATCTCAGCTCCAGACGTCGCAACACGTTCAGAAATGCTGTTCACTCTGTGTAGCAGATCATTTGCTGCTCCAGGTTCATTTCGTGAAGCAGTTTGTAAATGATCCACGCTTTTTGGAAGATGAGGAACTTCAGCTTGCACTCTGAATTCTTTGGGGTCTTCATGCTTCAGAGAGTTTTCCAAAGTAGATACCTCTTGATCCTTATAATCTGATGGAATTTCTGATTCCCAGCTCTTCATGATTTCTAAGGATTTTGGAGGCACTATTTTATAAGTAGTCATTCCAATTTTTGGTATGTAATCTCTTGTAATTTCATTAGCAGGCTTGGGTTTAGGTTTGGTGTCCTGTCTATAAAGAGGGTAACCTTTTACAGGAGAGTCATCTGGAGTTTTTGCAGTTGTTTCTGGTGAAGCAAAATTGCTGCCATTTATACAAATATCACCTTGTTCTTTAATGGGAATTACTTTTTCATGGCTAATTTCTTGTCTCTCAAGGTTTCGGTCTGTTGAAGTATCTTCATCCTCTTTTATTCCATGCATCACTTGAAGAAGGGGGTTGTTTGTGTCTGTATTGTGTTTTGGGACCAGTCCTTTGAATGTGGATGATTCACGACCTTGAGGAACAATAATTTCTTTCTGTGTAGTCCTTCCCAAATTGCTATCCAATGGACCTGTCTGGATTGCAACATCCTGAGTTTTTACCGTGTCCAAGCTGGTTTGATTTGTTTTCTGATCTTGCTTTTCTGGAATCAGTTGAGGATAATTCCTATGACTTACAGAGATGTCATTTTTGCACGCCTGGCAGTTTGATAGTCTGTCAACTTCAAGCTTGTTATTTTCTCTAAAATCTACTGTTTTAATTTCGTCTGTCTGAAGTTCTTTCTCTTCTGTTGTTGGAAGGAGTTTTGTATCACTGTGATCTTTTAAGTGAAAGAAAGATTTCAAAATTAATACAAATGCCAAAAGGATTCAACCTTCCCCCTTATATCATGAAGCCCTACATCCAATGTATTTAACTACAAGAACTGTCTCCTCAGTGATATTAAAATTTTACTTAACACTTACTTTCAAAGGCTATTTAAAGATATATTTTACAAATATTGCCAAATAATAGTATTCTAACTCAGGTATTCTTCCTTAATTAACAAGCTACTGGTGCCATGCATCAACTTAATAGAAAAATCTATTCTAGAATAATTTAAAAAGTGCTAATGAATTTCAGTTGATTATATAGGCATCAGTGACTCAAGGACTATTCAATATTAAGTTAGGCACAATTTTAATTTAGTTCCACACTTCTATAGCTTCTGATCTTTAGTTTTAACATTACAAATGTTATTTGTCAACTATACGTTATATATTTGTACAAGCAACTGGAAAACATATAGACAAAAGCAATTTTCCAACTCTATTTTTCCAACTGTTTAGCAGGTCTGGTAATTCAATTTTTTGACCCCTGGACTAAACACATGTAGATCTCTCCAAAACACAGGAAATTTTCAGTCAAATTGTTTAAAATACAATATTGGGAAAAATTAAAATCTTTTGGAATAATAATAATGTGGGGTGGTATTTTGAAAAAAAAAAAAAAAAAGAAAGAAGAAAATCTCTCCTCATTTCAAGTATGTTAAATGGTAGTTAAACAGTAGTTAAACTTAAGTCACATATAAACAGGACTCATGCAGTATGTTGTTATGATTTATAAAAAGAGGTATACTGAATATAAAAGACTATGGAAGGCCTAATATATAAATCTGAAAATCAGTGTCACAAAAGGGTAAAATAAATCAATCAAGTCACTAAATCCACGGAAAAATTTATGATCCTATCAGATGCACAGGATGTCGTCATTTCTTTTCAAATCAGCCTATCACTTTGTTCTATTTGTATTTAAAAATATTTCCATTTTTATGCAGAAAACTTGTGTTAATTTCATAAGCAAAGAACAACTGATGGCCTTTTCACCCGTACTGCCCTACAACAGCGTGATGCAGCTTTCACTACTGCTATAGGAAGTAATAAAAAAATATTAAAAATAAAAAATCCAAACCCCAAGAACTGCAGTCAATTATTGTTACCTCATCTCAAAGAGGATACACCAGAGCTAGAGAAAGTATAAAGAAAATAATTGAATTATAGCAATTAAAGAGTTAACTGTATTGTCATTTTTTTAAAAGAATAGGAAAGTTCTCTTCAACCTTGTTTTGCAGTATTAAAAATGAGTGGGAACTACTCACCATCATTTTTGTTTTGATCCAAAATTCTAAGCTTCCTGTCTTTTTCAAATGCAGCTTGCTCACTGCTTATCTTAGGCTGTAGTCCTCTGCAAAGCACAACAGTACATTAAATATGCTGGTATCATTCATTTCAGTAAACACAAGAAACGACGCAAGAGAACTGGCAATATTCTCCAAACACAGATGGACAAAATAGAATCACTCTGCCAAACACTGGAGTATTCAGCAGAATAGATTATTTTATTTTTTTAAAAAACAAGAGGAAATGCTGCTATGATATTTTACCAGTGACATGCAGCTTCACTCTCTTCTGTGTAAGCAGATGATCAGTTTTCCTTGCCTTTCTTCCCCTCCTTTTGTTTACTTATGCCGTTTGAACAAGTCCCTTTTCCAGTAACAACTCAGTTTCAGTGCAGCCACAAAGGTGATGGTTTATCATTCATATTACAGTGTTCTTAGCACGAAGCATTCTGACAGCCCCAATATTTAAAACATATCCTTGATTTTCACCCCAACATGGTATCCAGGAAGCTGCATGAGACACTGACTGCATATGAACATATGAACTGTGCAGTACAGACTTTTCACAATAGTAATAAAAAATTTTCTGTCCCTTTCAAGAAATACCTTGAGAACAACAAACAAATAGGCATCAAACATGTTATTTGTATACTAAACATTTTGAAAATCCATACGATTTCTTTTCTCGGATCACAGTGGACAGAAGAACTGCACAACTGCTGGAAAACCCCCTCATCTTTTATGAGGGGATAATTAAGTACTTGACTTTAAAAAAGTAAATTAAAAGGGCCAAAATATTAAAAATCTCTAGAACTTCACTAGAACTTCAAATTTATATCTCTGTTCAAGATACTGTTTGGTTGGGCTTTTTTGTAGTTACAAATACTGGCATTATGAGGATTCCAATTCATTTGCCACTTCAAATGTATTACTTGTCAGGAATCAGTGACTTCAGTGGAAGCATCTGCTTTGAATCATTTAAAATTACAAATTCCTCAATGACCATCCATTCTCATGCTGCCTGTACAGTCCAAAATATACTGTAAGTGTCCAATAAACCACTAAACAGAAGCATATGCTCTCTAAATTATTGTTGGAAGAAAGTTAAAGCTCAGTCCTGCACTCTGTACTCTTGTTTATCTCCATTCCCTTGAACACAGCTGACTGAATAACAAGTATTCACAACAGGTTGAACAGTTTTAAAGAAAAAAGCCAAAACCCAAGAGCCACAGAACACCACAGAATATCAGTACAGAAATCAGTGGTTTTGACTGGAATATTACACATACCCCTGGTTTGATTAAAAAGCATTTCTTCAAATAAATAAATCTTATATAGAAGATCTGAATTATCAAAAGGTTTCCAGAAATATAATGTCAAAGAAACCCTAGTCTTCATTCTGGAATCCCTGTGATATTTCGGGAAAGAAAGGATTGCCAAACTCTAAAGTTAGAGCACAGTGCATGCTAGATGATACTCACCAGGATTATAGGCCACGAAAGGCTATTACAAGTTAGTGGAGGGTAAAAAGAAACATCTCCAGGACAATTGGCCAAACTGGCCCAATAACACAGGTTTGATCATTTGCAAGTTCAAGACAAGTAAAAAATAACATTTGACTGATCCTCCTCCTCGTAGATTGCCAGAGAGGAGACACACCCAAGCAACTGGCACAGTATTTGTCAGGACCAAAGATTTTTGCAAAGCCACATTTGGCCTTGGACTGACAAAAAAGGCCCTTGAAAAGCAAGTCAAAGCTCTCCATACTACCTTGAAAGTTCTTGGCTGCTACAGCATTTTGGCTTCAGTACAATAATTGAAATAGTTCTTTCAATTTAAATTGGGAACAGTAGCCAGTTTGGTTGCCCCAGGGAACAGAGAAATAGTGAATTACATTAACACAATGGGACTTCTCTGGACAATCAACATTTATTTCAAGCAGGCACTAACTCATGTTGGAAACCTGCTGAGTCAGGTAGTTTAACAAACATGCTGAAGGGCAAAGGTACAGCATCACCAGAAGGGAAAAAGAGCAGTTAAGAAAACTAATGCGTTTATTCTTTAAAAAGAAAGAATTAACTTGTTTTCCTGAGAGCAGTTGGATTGAGACAGGTCAAGACAACTGGCTAGCACACATAAGGAAAAGACAAAAGAAAAATTAAAACCAAAAGAAATATGCAAGCAATAGATAACTGTGCTCAGAAGAACAGAAATGGCAAATCTACCTGCTTTTCCTCAACTGTAAGAATGAATTTGTAAATTCTCATTTAACTAATGAATTCAATTTTTTTTGCGGCGCACCACTGGTATGGTGGGTATGCTGGGTGTTTTAGAGACGGGTTCAACTTTTCTGGGGTTCGGCTCTTCAAGTAGTAAGGAAAGGGAGGCTTAAACAGAATAGACTGCAGAACACTTTGTCATTTTTGTTGAAAAGCTTCATGAATTACTGTGCTCAGAAGAGTTCTACAATGAAAGCTAAGCATATTAAGCTCATTCCTCTCTCACAATTCTCTATTCTGTGCTCCACAATGAAACAGCACTCTACGTTTTATTTGCCTCCCCCATTCCCTCCCTAATGCTCCTTTCTTTGTCACAAAACGTACTTACTTGCCATCTGTGCTCATATTTTCTTGTTTTTCTTCCTTGAAGCTTTGCGAGTTGTCTACAGAAACACTGCCAGGAACTGGAGCTGATGAAGCAGGATTATTTTTTTCAGTTTCCAGTTGCACCTCAGCAGAGCTCAAGGCTGCAGAAACCTCTCCTGTCCTGAGACAGGTATTTGTACTTTCACTGTCCTCTCTCTGTTGCATACTCATCTCTTCCCGTTCATCAATTTCTTCCAGGTTGTATTCTGTGCTCCTTACACCTACACTCACAATAAGAAAAAAAAAAAAAAATAGAGCAAAACGAAATAATCCACAAATCTCAATGCAGGGTGTAGATACAAAGGGACTTCTCAAGAAGGAAAACCAAGGAGACTTTTCTTCATAATTCAGGAAACAAAAAAACAAAACCCCACAACTAATTCAGAGTTTTAACTACACAGTATTTTCCAGTTCTTTCCAATTATCTTTTTACTTGTGAAACTACACTCATCTCCATGCTACAGTCCATTTGTGCATCTGTAACTACTGAATAACATTTTCCTTGTTTAACTGAAGTACTGTACTAGGATAGATCAAAATATATTTAACAATATCATACTCCAAAATTTCATTGAGGCAGTCTATTTTACCTAGATTTCTTAATGCTTCCATTAGCTCTCCAATGAGGCTTAAAATACACACTTCCTTTATATCCTTTATATCTCTTATATCATATATAGGTATGTTAGAAAACTTAAGAGTAAACCAAATCTCAGTTTTGCCCTGGTTTGAACAAGTTTTCTCACCACTATCAAAAATTTCCCATAATTATCCTGCTTATTAAAATATAGTTAGAAGTGTCTTATGCAGTGGCCTGTGTTACAGTAGAAATGTACAAAAATAAAGTACATGGGAAAGTGCTAATCCATACAAATAACCAAGTTTTCAGCTAGAGCATAGTTCAACTAAAAGGTTTAGCTACTGGATTAGGCCACATGTAGTTCAGTGTACCTGAAGTTAAGCTAATAAATTCACCTATTTTGATTTCCAGAGGGACTAACCATCTCCAGCTTCACTTCCCTGCCAGGAATCTTCCTACAAGATGATGATGATTCCCGTTTTTCCATTAGTAAGTAGACCATACAATTAACCTCTTGGCTTTGCAACTTGCATTCTATAACACAAAGAAAATAGTAATTCCATCTATATAATGCAATGTGGTGCCAGGGAAGGCTAGTGGCAACAACTGAGCCATATAAACAGTGACTTGACCTCTGACTCTGCCTGACCTGACCAGGGTATACCTGCCAGCTTCGTGTGTGCCAGTACCTTAGGCACAGGCTTGCACTTGGGCAGTGAGGCTTCAGACTTTTCTAAGTTGTGTCAGTATATTTCCAAGTGTAAACCAAGGCTAACAATGAAATGAAAATGAAACAATGAAATAAATAAATAAAATATAAATTATATATATATTATCTTATATTATATTAGATTATATATTTATTATATATATAAAATATATATAACAAATAAAAAAATATTGGCTTAAAGCAAGCAATATTGGAAAGTAATGGATCCCAGAGTATGAAAAAATCTCAGATTAACTTTTTTTTTTTTGTACAGACTGGTATCCTACAATGTTTCCAGTACTTTTAGAGAAGTACCCTGTTATAGAAACATAACAGAGGACTGTATATATTAGAGAAAGTCTCAGCACATAACAGAAACTTTGATTTTTCCAATAGGGTCATTAGTTAAGATTTCAGTAATACTAAAGTTACTCATTCACAGTTACAGAGCAACTACAAAAGCCAGACATTTTACTGTTTAATTCTAGTTTTTTGTATTATGTACAATATTTTTGCATTTTGTGGTTACACATTAAGTAATGTGATCAACGTGTGCCACAGCACTGAATGCAGAGGTGATTTAGATCCCCAGGGAAAGAGGGGCAAAACTGCAAAGTTGTGCAAGACAGCTCCTTCCATGCAATTTAAACATAGGTACATACCAATATCCCAGACTGGTATGAAAGGGACTCCTTAAGAATTTACTGTTAGTAAGGGCCTGCTCTTCCTTCTGCCCCTGCGCACCCCCTCCTGCCCCCAAAGCTGCTGAGACCATTCCACAGCCCATAACCAGCTCTCAAGATCACTGTCTCCTTCACTGATGAGAACTATTATGCCATTGGCCCAAGCCATCACCAGCCACAGAAACAAAGACTAAGACCTTCAGTCTAAATATTCTGTGGAAACCTGAATTATACAACAAAGCACAGCCAAGACTTCTGACAAGACAAATGGAAGCATTCTAGAGTTGCAATGGCTTTGTGCCCAGGCACTGCTGTAATCTCTGCTGCTTTTCCTCTGGAGAGAAGTATAACAAAGGCTGAGTTGTATCTATACTGATGGGATGGAAGCTTAGCTTGGGTTTGTAGGAGACATTGCTGACGTTCCTACTGCGTGAAAGTCTGTCCTTTGCTGTGCTAGAAACACTTCCAAGCTTTGGAGTGGACTAACCTGACCTACAAATGTAGAATACCAAACAAAAACAACTCTCACGCTTTTTCTACAGTGCTCTACTTCATTTGTCAGCATAATATCAGCCTTGCTTGAAGTTAATTTCAACTTGTGTTTTTTCGTCTGTTACTGGATCTCATTCCAGACCTGGACCATCACTGCTGCTGCAGAATTAACTTTGAATGCATTTGATAAACACTTGACAGCCACCCTTCATTTACATCATGCAGTTAACTCCCCAGAGGCATAGTTCTGATTTTATGACTTGTTTCCAAACCCTCAGTTTAGAGTTTTTATATGCAACATATCACTAGGAAGCACTTATGGCAATACTGGCTACATACTGTTGCCTTATTGCTTATACACTCTATATCTAAGTCCATATATGAAAGAAACTGCATTTTTGTCTGTGTAGAATTTATTCTATATGAACATTAGTCATTGAGTTTTAATTAGCCCTAAAAGAACATCATTAAAGCCTACAGGATGACATTGTGAAGACATACCTGAATAAGATGACTGAAATACCAACTGCAAGTCTCCTTTGAGTGCTTAAAAATACTCTTTGCACACCAGAGAATAGGCTGGCACTGCCATGAGCCGCTGTGTTTGTAAGCACCAACGCCAGAAAGCCTGACTGCATCATGCAAATCTGCCAGTGGCTTTGCTCTTGACTCTACATTCCTTAATGAGTTTCTTAAGAGATGCTATAACCAAGATTATATCAAGGGATTTGTTTGATAGGAAAATATTTTAAAATCTGCAATTTTTAAATTATTTTTTAAACACCACTTCACCCTCTTCCTTAGAAAAAAGACTGAGCATTTGGGAAGGGGAACAAAAATCATAATTGAGAAAAAAAAAATGTTGTTTTTAATCCCAAATGTTCAAATTAATTCCCTGTCAATGTTTATTCTAGTAGATGTGTGCCTTCAAACTACTTTTGTCAAGGTACAGTCTGTTTTTACACTATGAGAAAAATGCCATTTCACAACAGAAATGTTGCCTATTCCAAATTATAGCATAGCTCCACTTAACGTACACGTGTCTGTTAGCTATGCACTACTTTGATACTGAATTGAACATTTGTAATGGTTCGTTATAGGGCAGAAGGTAATGCTATATTTGCAGCTTAACTTCTTTTGTTTATTTGTTAAAGTAGCAATGCAGAAGAGAACTACTTTGGGAATGCCAGTCACAGCTGAGCAAAAAAATCAAAATGCTTCCAGAAGCTTGACAATCAAAGCAGTATTAATCCAAAGGGAAGGAACTACCGAGTTTATGAAAAGTTAAAATGATGCCCAATTTAGCAATTAAAGAGATACTGAACTATTTTATCCATTAAAAACAACAACACCCAAGCACGCATAATTTTCCACCTAGGAACAGGACAAGTGTACTGCAGTTGATTTTGCTGCAGGTGAATACTGGTTCTCACAGCATGATGGGCTTTGCTAAGAGGACCCTTTTTACACAGGACTCAGGGCAGTTTCAGAGATTTCACCAAAGAGCAGCAGTATCCCATGAGAAAGAGAGGAAAAAAAATGGCAATGAAGCTGTGCCATGTGACTTATCTCTGCATTTTAAAAAATGCATTACCTTAAGTCTTCAGCAAAGGACATTGCATGAAGATGGCAGCAGCAGAACTAGAGAATGAGGACTGTCGCTAACAGCGAAGGTAAATCCTACGGCTCAACACAGACTGTTCTAAGCCCACTGAAGACGGTTACATTTTTCTATTTCTTTCCATTACAACTTAAATTAAAATATTTAATTACAAAACTCAAATGCCTCAAGCATAGGTCCCTAGGTCTATGGAAAAGCAAACGAGGCATTTCTATGAAGTTCAGGGCTGTTTATCTGTGCAGGACTCAGACATTACAGTGACAGGAAATGCAGAAATTCTAGCATAGATCTATAATCTTAAGATAGAAACAAGCTAATGAAAACAAAACCCCCTTCATTTTAAATCACAGTATGATAACTTTGCTCATCATCATAGATCCATCACATAGATAAACACAGTTTTCAACACAGAAAATTAAGCACTAATAAACATCATTAAGAGCCATTCATTTAGAAGTGACTACCCTCCTTCATCTGCTGCTACAACTAGGAAAAGAAAACGCTACAGCTTCATTACCTCTTCAGCCTCAGACTGCACAGTTAGGTTCATACTTCCTATTTATTAAGTTACATATTCTTTCTATTAAAGGTCTTTTCTGACAATTTACATAAATTGCCCTAAACACAAACCGAGCCCAAATTTACTGATTACTAATCTTTTTTCTTTTCCCTCTTTACCAGAGACAGAGGATAGCAGATGACTTTTTCATCTCTTGCAGTACATTTGTGTTTTACCACTGCAACCAATTTGATTGGCATCCCATATAAAACAGCTGGAAAACTAGTTAAGAGTTCCTGTCAACTAGCACAGAAATTGAGTGTTTAGCCTCATATAATGCCAGTGGCACTCCGCATGCTTAGTGTTTATATCTTTCATTCTTGGAAGAGTGAATTGAACACTGAAGAGTGATTTTTCCAGGCTGCACTGATTATTCTAAAAGCTTTTACAAATTTTAGAAGACTTCTACGTGTCGTATCTTGTATCTGAACCCTATAGTCTGATGCTCACAAACATCAGTACTTAATAGTACAAACTGCATAAATTTAAAAAGTATTATATTCAGCAGCTAAAGCATTGTATGTCAAACAGCTATACTTTTATGTATCATAGGTTTTCCATAGCACCCAACAAATTATTTAATGTATAAACAACTAATTATGCATACAGTTTGTATTTACAACTTATGTTTTCAAAGGCTGTTCAGATGCAAAGCCAAAGACAGGCACAGATTTGCTGTAACCCCTAGGCTATGCAGGTCAAGGGCAGCACAAGATGGGGTTCTGAAAATGAGACTGGGCTTTAGCTTTTGAAGACTTGTTAAGGGGTATACAAAAATCACAGAAGTTATGGCTTGTTCTTGTCTACAACTTGTGACAGGGAGAATGCTCAGTTTATTAAATGTAAACCACAGAGACCAATATAACATATATCCTATGTATTTCTATAGACAGTAAAACATCTTTGTATTAGAAAGCCATATATGTACTTCAAAGGAAAAATTATTTGATCTGAAGCATTAAAATTAGTTTTATACTTATGACACTTCTATAGTATAATAATTTATTACTATGAATTATCATAGCTTGCTGTGAAGTAGATTTTATAAATGCATTTGGAAAAAGAACCAACCTGTTTCAGACTGCATTTCAGTGGCTCTTTCTTCCACTTTAGTAGGGGCTGAGCCTGGTGACTGTGTTGCTGCAAAAAGTCAAGTAACATGCTTTTTTTATTGCTTCTCAATTTCTTCACCAACAAAAATTCTAGACAAAATGTTAAATTACGATCTAACAGGCTGGCAAGTTCTTCAAGACATGCACCTTCTCTTAAGCAACCAGTGCTCATTGTCACATTTCCCAGGTATTTTAATCTCAACTCTCAGGTATTTTTGAACCAAAGAGAAGTGAAGTTTTGTTCAAACAGAAGAACGAGAAAAGAACAATACTAAATTTCTCTAAAAGTCTTCTCAGTCCATTTCCTATTAAACCCCCTCTGATCCAGAGAAGCTAATCTTTTCTCCCCACCCCAGGTTATCCATCTGATTAAGCCAAATGCAATTGCTATAGTTAACCAAACTATAATGAATTTGGCATTTTCTGCTTTTTTTCCGATCCGCATGTCCTAAAACCTGGCTCATGTAGTGTGAGAACATAGGCAGTCTCAAAGTAGTATTACCACTCCTTACAATCTGAAGATGGTTGGAACTAATTTTTTTTTACTTGAAGTTCTTATAAGATGGTATTTCTTTAAAGTTTAGCCAAATTGCCATACTTTCTGTTGCCTCCCAATTTAACAGCATAAATAGATTACCAGGCTCATTACTGCTTTCACTTTGATCTTCTGGTGCTCTAGAGGGTGGTGAGGGTGCTTTGCGCTTCATCCTCCGTAGAGAGGAGTTCACAGAAGTGGTGTCACTGAGCGGCAGAGAACCTTTCCGTTGTATTCCCGGAGGGGCCTAAGAAGGGAGATAGGGGAGGAAGAAGATTATTAGCAATCAAAGAAAAAATAGCAAAATAGCTCTAGTAATTATTCTCCAAAAGTATTTATAACGTACATCTGGGAAAGAAAGAGTATATACCTATTACCAAACATATTATGTTTCTCATCTTAATTCCTCCGAGGAGCAGTTTTCAAAAAAGAAAAACAATTTTTTTTTAGAGTAATTGAATATATTCACAGAGGTAAAAGATACAGCAGTAAATCAGTTGTTACATATACCGTAAGAGTGAATTTGAATTCTTTTATGCCCAAAGGCTATTCTACAAACCCCAAATAATTATTTTCTAGAAGTAGCTAAAAATGATTGTGGAAAATAGCTTCAACTACACCTCACTGCAATGACATAGCACAATGTTTCCTTCTCCATTCCTTCAACAGCAGTCCTAATTGGGCCATATATATAATTATTAGGATTTTCCTTCTCTAGCTGAAATACTTGAATTTTTATAGAAATTTTTTGAATGCCAGTTTTCAAATCTTATCTTAGAAAGTTCAACTGTCTTATAACACTGAAATTAAATTGTAGTAAGTTGTAATAGCAATAATTATAATACCTACTGATGTTAAATTGTAATAATGTCCTCATTTTCTAGCAAAAGACCAAAAAAAATTCTTAGTTCACAAATAATCACAACCATTTCTAAACGGACAAAGGCTACCTACTGAAGACTTCAGAGTTTTATGATATAGCCATCCAACTGCATTTTACATTGTTTTAAAAATACATTCTGTGTCTCAAAAAGACAGTAGCTGTAAATTTGCCTGCCACTCTTAACTGCAGTTTGCCTTATGCTGAAGAAACCTTGTATTTCCACATCTAATATAATGATAACGCTCAGGATTCCAGCAGTAAAAGAACGTATTTTGGCATTAGACACAGCTGCCTATTTCTGTAGTAATTCTGATTCCTATCACTTGCCTACTCAACAATATAATAAAATCCAGCAGTGACATCCATTTCTTGCTAGAAGGATCCACACAGCAACTGTATGTGGGGTCATCTTCAGAGAACTTCTGTGCTTCAATTAACCAGCCCACTTCACAAAGCAGAATATCGAGGAACAGAGATGGCATAAATATACCTTAAAACTTTTGTTTCACTGAAGATCCTTTCAAAAACATCACCAACAGCAGAACTGTTGACCGTGTCAATATTCATGGAATAAGACGCTTATTGTTCAGAAAGTTACCACTGTACAAATACAAGTCCTACAGTAAGGGGGAAATTACACACCAAAAGCTAGAGTACTTGGTTGTATACAATCAAAGCTATAAAGAAATTACTCACCAGAGAAAAGATACTGGCACAAGATGTCTGTGAAGCAGCTCTTGTTACATCTCAATAGAACACCTGAACGAACGAACATGGATGGTGAAAACCATCCTCTGACCTAACCTGAGCACACTGAGTCATCTGTTTTGTCCCACCCCAGTGTTGGGTGCAACAGATCCCCTAGATACTTTACCGCACTGTAAAGAGCAACACTGTCCAAAATGTTCACACAACTCTTCTACCTATCAATTTAATGCCAAAGCAAGCAACTCAAACCTCTTATAGCAAAGCAGGACTCAGGGTTTTACAGAGAAAAAAACCCAAAGCACAAGGTGAAATGTTCTTTTAAGAACGACAGAGGATATGGACATAGCACTCCACTCTTAATAAAAATACCTGCATGCTTGAATAGTTTTTAAACAAATCAGTTTCTAGATTAAAACATCACACAACAAAAATCACTATATACTGTCATAGTTTCTTATTCACAGTTCTCAAATAGTTCTACAAAAAGAGAAAAACCAAATCAAACACCTTAAGAATGAATAATATCAGCATCTGAACTTATGCAGGAGGGGATGTCAAATATTATTTCCCCAAAGGAGGCTTTTTTAATTGTTAAACTATTTTCCTCCTTGCTGCTGGGTAGTTTTATTTTTCTCCTCTTTGGTAGCTGCTCTCCAGGCTGCAGCCCCTCCGTTCTGCACAAAGACACTGTTTCTCTGTTCAAAGGTCTGCACCCTCATCTGCTTCGCACAGGCTCCCTCAGCTGACTTGGCTGGCACAGAGTTCTGCGCATACTCGCTCAGCTAAACAGATGTCACCAGAGTTCCCTCCTGCACAGAAAGAGTATGTGTGTAGGGGGGAAATAATGTTCTCAGCATAAGAGCACAAATGCTACTAGAAGATTTTTATAAGCTTTTCTACTGCCCTTTGCATCCAAAGAAACAAACGATTTGCAAAGAGAGATTTCGAGAAAGTACTAAATGTTCCAGTTAAGGTTCAAGTGTTGAACAGATTTTCTCAGGAATTATTCAACATATGAATATTAAGAGCTTTCAAATCCTAACAAAGGCTGTAATGTGAAAATAGTACTTTAAACAGATGGAAAAAAATAAAATAATGTTATTAAGACGTATCTGACAAAGTTTTGGAATATACATCTGGGTGTTCGTGTGTCATACCAACTGCCAATGATAACCAGTGCTTTATCAAATACACTTAAATTAAAAATCATGTTAGAATCACTGAAGTAATTAACTGTGCTTGTGCACTACTGGACTCTATCATAATTTCCACAACATATGCAGGAGTTCCACTTTTACAAACTGCACACCCTCCGCATCCTGGAACAAGCAAGGATGGATATGAAGCTTTTCAGCCTTAAATGTGTACAGAGAAATTTAGCACCAAATCCCACACCACCCCCAGCAGAGATGTGTAGAAATCAGTGCTTCCCAAGTTCCAGCCTCTGTAAGCAGTGGCAGACATGGTGCCTGGCCCTTCTTGTCATTTCAAAGAGCAAGGGAAAGGTAATTAAGCCACAGTAAATTTGTAGCTGGAAGGGAAGAAAACAGTACTTGGGAAAGAACATAACGGTAGTGAACCACTTCAGTGTGCTGGAAAGCATAGCTCACACCAATGGTCAATATATACACATTTTCATACCACCAGTACCTGCCTCTTTTGCTCCACAGATAACTAGGTTTGACAGAAGATATACAGGCAACTGGAATATCAAAGCACACTGCTAGCCATATTGCTAGTATTTCTTTCTTCCCTTTGTACAAGGATGCCAACAAATATATGTCCAAAGAGTAACAGAAAAAAAAAAATTATATTTGCTCCTGTATGCAGTCAATTTCTATTACATGAATTAAGCTTCTCAAAATCCTTAAAATTAGCAAAAGTACTACAGAGCAACTGATATACCTCTGACCTATTGAAATGAAAGGACTCATAGAATATATTTGGAGAAACTCAGCTAGTGTTATTCTGTCCAAGCACCCAATATTATGTTCTCTCCTGTGATTTATTTACATACTTGCTGGTATGGAAGTAAAGACAGTAAGGGGACAAGGTTATGAATTCAGTACTCTGAGAAGTAAATGCACACGATGTCTACCACCAATTCTGAATGATATCAGAATCATATCAAATGATCTTCACGCAAACTTCAGCAAGAGAAAACAAGCAGTTCTGCACATTGTCTTCTCCCAGGTAATGCTGGCTTTATTTAAGACCTCCCTGATGTTCACAGCGCTGGCTGCATCAGTGCCCAACTTCTCCTTTAGAGGGCTGACCATCAAGTTTCAGACAACTGAGCCTCTGGTGTAACTTCTTAAGCATGGAACTCATCCCTTCCTGAAGCCTTAACTAAGTTGTTACATGACAGTGGCCAGTAAATCTTTTCAGAAATACTTTATGGTTTAGTTGCTTCCCACCCTCCCCCCACTCATTCTGTCATCTCCTTCCCTTTCTTTTCTAAGAAGTAGACTAGAGATTTCAATTTCTTTAGGAGTTAGGGTTCTATAAGTGAAAGCAAGCTATATTTCTACAGTACAGTAGTTCTACCCATCATTTAAAATGGTAGATGTCTTGACTAAAAACCTCCACTTAATTGTTCCTACACAAGCATAGTTTAATAAGTGAAAACAGTATAAGGAAACAAACACCCATGGTATAAAAGAAAGATAACCCAGTCTAGTTTTTATAAATAAAGCATTCGGAAGAAAATCAGCAATGGTATTTTGGACATAATCAAATGCTTTTCTTCTAAAATAAATTTTCTTTAAAGAAGTGTTATTACTAGAAAGTTGCATACACTTTTATGAAAACTGTGAAGATACTCATACCGCATTATACAACAGCACTTTGCAAAAAACCCTTGAGAGTCCGCTCTACTTTCAAATGTATTTAAGCTTGCTAGTTCTAAACATATTTCTGCCCAAAATTAGAACTGGCAAATAAGTGAGGGATTTCAGTATTAGCGACTAACATGCACATTTCCAATCTGATTTAACATAGAGATTTGCTGGAAAAGTATTAACTATTTAAGCTTACTAGTCATCTTCTGAATCTCATGTAGAATGAGCAAATCATGCTACGTAGTAACTTGTAAAAGCTACCCTTACTAAAAAGCTACCATTGTACTATTTTTTCCCCTAAGAATAGGAACATAGCTCCCAAACTAATTCTATAATCACTCTGAAATTGAGGCAGAAAAAATTCAACCCTCATACCAGAATGTAACTGCTCATATAAAGAGAAAGCAGTTTCTTTTTTAAGGGAAAAGAAGTGGAGAAGCTGTAGGAGGTAAACATTAAAGCCGTTTTTCATACTGTGAGAAATTGGACTACAATACACTGTGAATTTGAAGAAAGACAACAGTGAGAACACTGTTCCCTTAAAGTTGGCTCATTTCGCTGTTGTCTGATGTTACTACTTTGGCATGTTTCTATCAAAACCAGGCAAACAGTTTATCCAGGCAAAGCTGACATTTCACTTTGTCTTCCTTGTGAATGTTACAAAAGAGATTTGTCCATAATAAGGCACATGCAGAAGGTCATCCTGGTCCATAGAAGAAATAAAGTATGTATCCAATCTGCCAAATAAACTGAAGGGCAGGCTTCAGAACTTCGGCATTCTTAAAAGCAACATGATTTGCAAGGAAATGCTTCTGGTAAGGCAGAAGCAGCTAAAAAGTAACCCCTAAGGAAAAAAAAAAAAAAGTATATCCTAAATTTTGTAAATTAACTTCATGGGACACTGCATGCAACAAAAGTGAGACTCACAGACTTACTAAATAGCCCAGTAAACACACCAATCAGCCTAGTGAGCAACCTGAAAAAGATTTTAAATCCTACCAGCAGGATGCATATTTTCAATAGTGGAGAATATAAGAGACCATATTTTTATATTGTTTACAATGAAATAATTGTAGTCTAGTGGGATCAATGTACTTGCTGCATTACTGAGAACATGGATTAGATGAGTGTAAATTGGTCATTGTGGGTTGAGAAAGCATTAATGCACATGATAGAGATGATGAAATGCTGTGCAACCACCAAAACTGACTTTATTCTACAATACCTGTATGCTTTATTTCAAATTCCATATTTAGGATGTTAGTTACTGGAATAAAACTTACTATGTATTTAAATAGTGCCAAATTTCATTTGTAAAGTTGTAAATCCTGTAAATGACTTTTTAATTTAAATAATTTTATTTTACATTGTCCTTTACCTAATACCTTATGTTTTTAAGGGAATTGTCCTTTATTTTACAGTTAAGTGAAACCAGAAGTCTCAATAGCTGGACATACCTTTTCTGTTTATTCTAGAGATTTCAGTGGAAGCTCTGAGAAACAAGGTTCCAAATCTTCCCCTTGCCAGCATCACTCAACCAGTGCTTGATCTCACATCAAAAAACAGTATTTGGTGGTTTCTGTTAGTGATGGAGACCTACTATATTTTTCCTGTTCCCCTAATTATGTGCATACAATTTTGAAAATCAAGAGTCTGATTCACCCATGTGAAACAGAAAAGTCTAAGTAGGAAGGGACCTTTGGAGATCATTTGGTCCAATCTTTTGTTGAACACAAGGTCTTAGATTAGGTTATAGCAGGAGAGCTTGAATATTTCCGGTGAGGGAGCTTCTGCCACTTCTCTTGAGCAACATGTTCCAACGTTCATTTGCTCTCACAGTGATTAGTTTTCTTCTTATATGTGAAGGGAATTTCCTCCAAAGCAAATAGTTCCCATTGGTCCTTATCCTGTCACCATACACTCCTGTGAAGAGTTTACCCTGTAACACCTTCTAGGTATCAGAAGAATGTGTTTACATCCCATCTGAGCCTTCTTTTCACTAGAACATCTACATTCTCCAACCTTTTAACATCATGGTGGCCCTCCACTGGACTCTTCTTTTTTTTTTTTTTTTTTATCCCTATCTTGAACTGCAGGAACCAAATCTGGACATACTAGTACAGCTGTGGCCTAAAAAGTATTGAGTACACTGGATTCAAGGTGGATCACATAGCCAGACACCAGCCTGTATGGGTCCTTGGGATTAGTCCACTCTAGATAGAGAATTTCACATGCATCTTTTTTAAATCTCATGTAGTTCCAGCTTGTCACTGTCTCCCTGAATGGCGGCTGTTCTGGTGTCAGTACCTCTCCACTCGTTTAGTGTCAATTTCAAGTTTGTTGAAGGTGCATTCAATTACATCTATGTTATTCATAAAGCAATTTAACAGTATTGGCCACAGATCATACTACCAGCTCCTGAGGAACTCCACCTGACAACCAGCCTCACTTTGAGCCATTAACCACCACCATTTGAGGTGTTTAGCCAGTTTTTGTCCTACCTTGAGGTTCATCTGTCTGGTCCATACCTTACTAGATTTTCAACAAAAAACGTTGTGGCAGACTGTGACAAACACCTTGCTAAAATAAATGTAGATAACCTCATCCTTCACCTTCGGGCTTCTGCTTGCCACTACAAAAGCCTTTCTTGTTATTCTTGACATCTCCTGCCTCCGCGAGCTCCAGACGTGCCTTTGCATTCCCAACTGCATCTCTGCATGTCTAAGTATCTCTGCATTTCTTTTGGGGAGTTGCTCTGTCCCCTTTCCATCCCTCACATGCTTATTTTTGCACATGAGCTCTCTCAGTAGCACATTTAAATGGGACTGTTTATTTTTATGCCTCCTCATTTTCCCACTTAGGGGAATGGACCACTCTTGTGCTGCAGGAAGGCTGTCTCTGAAAATATCTCAGCACACTTCCAAGGAGCAGCTTTATCCTCCAAGGAAGTCTCCCACAGGATCCTTCCTAAGAGTTCCCTGATCAAGTTGAGCAATATGCACTATGAAGTCCAAATTCATTCATTGGATGATAGATTGGAAAGTGGATATTAAAAAGAGAAAATATGTTACATGAACTCATAAAATTCAAATCACAAAGCAAATCCCAATTTCTGTATTACCTGATAAATCACTGTGCGATCAAATCAGAATGAAACAGAACGCATCTTAAAAAATACATGCCAAAGGCTTTTAAGTTCTAAGGGAGTTGCATAGAGTAGTAAAAAATAGAAAATACAGACAAAAATGTAACTTAATCTGGACTTCTGTCCTTTCTTCATGGGCTCTTCAACTTCAGTCAAATCATTTTAGATGAATAAGAACATGTCAGTACAAAATAATAAATCTAAGCAATTTTGTTGAGTGACAGATCCGAGCCCAGCAGTCATACATTACTGTTAGACATAATAGGGTATTAATCATTTAAAGCATGTTGACATTAATAAATTATTTTCAAAAAAATTTGAATTCAATTAAAAGACAAACATGAGGTAAAAAAAAAAAATCATTATTTTTTTTTCCCCTCCAAAGTTCCTTTTATTAAAATACAGAAAGAAACCTTTGTTGTCTTCAAATGATAAAGCCTTTCAGCAGGACATAATACACAAATTCAGAACTTCTGTTAAACAGTGCTCTCTTGTGGTTCTGTGCATCAATGAAAGAGTAAATCATTGTATACACATAAAGGAAGTCACGGTTTGAAATTTCTTGTCTAACATAAAAGTAATCCGTCAGGCTTGTATTTCATTTAGTTCTGCATTTTATTTTTCTAACATGCCAATAACCTGACTTTTAAAGACCACCTTTAGATACTGCATTCAAAGCAAAGTATGAAATCTAATTAAAAAAAAATTATAATGACATTTTTAGCCTTGATCTTTAAATAAATGGAATTCACAATTGACAATATGTGCAATACCAGGATAATACTTAATGCATCAATTATCCCAAGTTGGGCTGGCAGACTTTCTGCACTGCATGGGATATATAGGTTACTTAAACATGAAGCCCACATCTCACAGCTTCAATTAAATACATCCCTATTTGATTGAAGCAAAACCTTTAACTTGCTGGAAGCAGAAGACGTTAAGACTTCCCAAAGTTTCCACCTTTTTCTAGTAATGTAGTGTAAAGAACAAACTATCACATGTAACTTAAACATTAAAAATTACTGCAAAGATCAAAATATTAATTACTAGATATGATAAAGTGAGACAATGTTGTCACACTAAGTATACAAACTATTGATTGAAAAGAACAAAAAAGTGCTCAGAATACCAACTTATATAAGAAGTTGACTTTGCCTTTTCAAAATACAGCAGCTGCTTTGGATACAGGATATAAATTTTAAAAGGAACAGATCTTTCAATTTCTGTAGTTATTTGCAAACTAAATTTTTTAAAAGAACTTCTATTTCCCATTTATTTCAAGCCTCAGCAGACATTAACAGGATTATCAGGATTATTATGTCTAAACTTCTTGATTTAACTGAAGTGAAGCAAATGTAACTAACCTGTTCATTCCTATCAAAGCTGTGAGATTTCCCAAGATCAGATGCTGGTCTGACCTGGGCTTGTGCAAGTTCCTGGGGAGCACTCTGGGAATTTGGCATAGGCGGTAAAGGAGCTCTCCGTTTCTTCGGCATTTCAGATGGCAGAGTGTTTGAATCATACTGCTTGCTAACAGTGTTAGATCTCGTGATAAATGTTGGCCTTGGCTTGCTCATCAATGGAGTTGCTGGAGCACTGGCAGCCTTGGGGTGCGAGGAACATAAAAAAATTCAAGTTACTTACACTTTCTGGAAAACAACCAACAATACTGATTGCTCAACATGAATATGTTTCTAATATGAAGAAGCTTTGCTTATACCAAGTTACATCTTACTTGTTCTCTTTTCTTCTTGCTTCGTTGAAAAAAGCTGAAAAATCCTTTGTTTTCTTTCTCTTTCAGAACATCTAAGTTTTCAGGTTGGCAGGAGTCTAAAATAGAAAACAATAGTTCTAGATGTTATTTATTGCACAGATTATTTCTCCAGCATTCTTACTATTTCACTGTCTGTCGTAAGCCTCCTAGAAGGATATACAAAACACATGATAAATCACCTACATTAACAGTTTTTCTAAATGCTGCAAAATGAACAGAACTCAGAACTCAGATGAATTTCAGCTGCTATTAATACCCCCAGCACTTCATCCAGCCCATCCCACTTGTGATACATTATGGTTCATATCACAAAGGCTGTAAAAGGGAAAAGGAGCATCAGCCTCTCCTGCTCTCAATTCCCAACAGTTTAAATTAATGGCAAAGTGTGAAGTGGGACAAGGCAGGCACAAGCCCACACATGGTCTGAACATGGAGAAAGATCACTCAGACCCCTATAGATGCTGCACACTGTAACTGCACGGCAGCCATCATAAAGACAGTCGAGTCCATTCTGTTATCTTGCAGAATTTCTCCTCTTTACGGTGTCGTATTCATGCAGACAATCTGTAAATATCTTTTTACTTTTTACTAGATTTAACTTTCTTAAAGAAATCCCATTGAATGCAAATATATTGAGCAACAGAAATCTGCAAGGCCACTATGGGTTCTTGGTAAAAGTATCAATGTAAACATGACTGTAAATTTAATCAATCAATCTAGGGTAAAACTATACAGAAATACTTTATGTATAGCTGCGTATATCCACTTCTGTATTAGCTTTTTAAATATGCATTTATGATAGGACAGAGATAATTACTCATGTCACAGTTAAGTAGATGTTATAATAGGAGCGGATGGTAATGTCACATAAGTGCTACAGTTTCACCGCCTATTTCAGTAAATCGTACCTTGCAAAGACGGTAAATTTAAATCAACTGGTGATGTGGCTACAGAAAGAGAAAAAGAAAGACAGAAAATGTAAATCTGAATCAAGGATGCAGTTACAGTATAAGTTACAAACACAGAAAGCCAAGCAGCATCTTCAACATTAGGAAAAAGTAACTGGGTGCTTTCCTGAAGTAAAAAAATGTGTATCTTTACTACCAAATGCTATAAACCATTTAAGAACTTGAGCCTGAAGACATGCAACACAGACTGAAATCTTGTAAATAAGGAGAGGGGGTCCATTTACACTTCTGAAGGGAAGAGGAAAGCTAGCATATAGAGATTGTTTTTTCTGTAAGTTTTGGATTGTCAGGCAGTCCAAACTTGGAAAACAAAGAGGAACATATAATTAAAATGTAATCTGAATTAAATAAGATTTGAGCTTAAATTCTATTAAAGATATACCTCAACATTTACTTTCATAAAGAAAGCTGAAAATTCAGAACTTAGAAGTTGTTTGCAAAATTGAAATGATGGACTACTTTGTGTCAGGAGAACTGAAGTACATCTAAATTTCCTAGCGAAGCACTGCCTTGTAGAAAGTGCATATGCCCTTGTGTTCTCTCCTAAGGATTTTTGGCTCTTGTTTCAAATAAAGCACACGTCATACTGGGCAAAAGGCAGCTTTGGCACTCGGTAGATGAGAGCAGTAGCCAGACAACAAACAAGACAATGCACTATGGGCACGTGTAGTCCAAGTACATGTTTAGGCAAGTAAAAATATGTTGTTTTCCAGTGAAGAAAAAGATATCTCGGTTTTGTTTTCTCCATGGGAAAAGGACAAATTTTCCAAATCTGTCATTCTCCTATTCTTCAAGATAACTGGCCTTTGGGAAGTAATTGAGAGAACTCTTGAAACTGTAACCACCAAACGATAAGGTTACTGCATTTAGGTAGAAGGGGGAAAAGACATAAACAACAACCCCTCCCAAGTTTTAGAGCAGGAAGAAAAACAAGTAAATAGATAGAACAGTGATCAAGAACAGGAATGAGTCAATATTACTGCATTCTATATTGAGGTAAAATTTCCTGTGAAAAATGTCTGCAAGAGAACAAATTGCACTGTATAGAATTTTTAATCATAGTACAACAAACCCTTTAAGAAAATGACAGGCTTACAGCTGAAGTTAAAACCAGGCATAGGAACGTATGTACAAATATAAAGAAGTTAGTTCATACTGCTGCCATTAGACTATGATTAAAAAGAGGTTATTCCTTCATAATCTATAGAATTAGCAAAATATACTCAGAAATAAACATAAACACCAACAGAATATTCCAACACTTATTAAATTTTAAATATTTTTAAACCAAAGAATTTCTCTAATGTGTCTGTTTTTTCAGCTCATCATGACTCTGTCTTTTCTATGAGCTAAGGGAAATACAGTGTTGTTGGTCTTTTTGAGGAAGAGCTGGAGGAAGGAAAGAAAGGGGTTGCTTTTAAGTGATGATTTGTACTTAGCCCCCTTTGCTGGTACCTAAAATTTCCTTAGAAAATAAAACATTTGTATAGCATTTCTCAAGCGTAATATAAGCAAATTTATTCCAACTTCATTTTTGTGGAAGACTAAAGAAATATATACAAAATTGCTAGAAATTAATTTCTTCATAAGTAAAAAAACCCCAAAAAACTCATATACATTATTGAAATACTAAGTAATTATCTTTCCTATAACTACAATTCACAACAGTTATCTTACCTCGACTGATATCCATGGCATATAGTTCTCTTAGTCCAAGGTCATTGAGAGATTTTGTCACATCAAGGGGTTCTTGAGACTGGTAATTCTTCAACAGCAGAGTGTGTGAAGGATCAAACTCACATTTACTACAGATAATTGGTATGAGTTCTTGAAGGGGTGAATGCGGACTAACTCTTACTACCGTCTTCTGTGTCTTCTTGTAGTTTATCACTACCCTTACTGTTTGCTAAAGAGAAGAAAGTTCCAATAAATACCAGCAGAAATTCTGAAACAACTGGCACTTTTATAACAGCCTTACAGTAATCACAGCAATTCCTCTTAGGGCCAACTTCACCAATGTTACAGATTCAGTAACATCACAAGAGAAACTAAGAACTATTTTGTGATTCCCTTCTACTCAAAAAAGGACACATGAAACTGGCTGCTCCTCCTCTAGCATATGTCATTTGCCTGTCCAGCAGAGTACATCCCTGGATCAAGGTGCCCTACTAGGTTACATCGGGTAGCTGTAGACATCCGTCAATGAGCCATGACTGCACGTGCATAGGACGAAGGTAAAAGGGCAACGGAAGAGCTCCCCTGTCCCTGTGTAAGTACTTTAGATAAATTAAAAACCAGTATTATTCTACACAGCAGAAGGACAAAGGCAGAACGGAAGATTTAGGAAACACCCAGAAGTTGCTTTAGTACTTCTAAAAGTTTCTGCCTTCTTAAGGTTATATTAAAAAAAAAAAGCCAAGTTACAACAAAAAAGTACAGTATGTATTAAAGGAAAATGAACATACAATCAGAAGGGCATATTATATCACAGCATGACAGATGGTACAAGTTGTTGATTTTCAGTTTGTGGAAGGCTGTATTCAGCACACTTCATCTGCAGAATTTCTCAAAAGGACAGTAAGACGTGGGATTTCAAATAATATTATAAAGTTTCCTTCTTTCCGTAGCAACAATATTTGCTGCAACAAATTGAGATATATTTTACCTATGAGGAGTTTGTCAATAACATGGAGCCAAGCATTTCACAGGGGTGCATGGCAAGAGAGCGACAGACAACAGAAAGAGCTGAAACAAGAGGCTGAGCTACCAGCTCAACTTGTTGAATACAATAGTGATTCTAATTTCTCAGCACACTTGAATTTTAGTTCTCACCTCTGGTATAACCGGAGCAGGTTTCTTCTTATCCATTTGTTTTGGCTTTACAAACACCTTTTCCACTTCAAGCATTCCCACTGGTGTGTTGGGTTTGAATTTAATCTGGCTATTTTCTGCTGATACCAACTCTATAGTATAACTTGATGGATTTAAATGATACTGTGCACAGAGAAAGATCAGTAAGTCCATCATGGGCTTCCTGTAAAAGACAAATTGGACCATCACAACAGATGACAATTAAGCAGGCCATAACAAAATGTGCTGCTAAACATTGAACCCAAGTTCCAAGTTTCAACCCCATCCCTTTCCTTCCATGACTAAATAATTACTGCCATGCAACAACTTAAATTACCTTCAACCTAAGAAAAGCACTAAAACCCAAAAACCCCACCACTAAAAAGAAAATGGAGTCAGCTTGCACAAAAGTATGCCAAGTGCTTGAGCAAAGGGGGAAATTTTTGCTTGCGTGAAGTGATGCTTTTCCTGAGGTCAGTCAGGGAGATGTGGATTAGCCACCTCATTTGACATTTGATAGGAACTGTAGCAGTGGTGATAAATGCCCTGCTATTCATTAAGAACAGCTTCCTTCCAAAACTTTTTATATCCATTCTGAAGTTACAAGGGACTTTATTTTCAGAAATTCTGAGCATGAACCTTTGGGAAGAAACAGAAGAAATGAAGCTTTAAGGAGGTCTTCATAGAATCATAGAATGGTTTGGGTTGGAAGGGACCTTAAAGATCATCGAGTTCCAACCCCCTGCCATGGGCAGGGACACCTCCCACTAGAGCAGGTTGTTCAAAGCCCCATCCAGCCTGGCCTTGAACCCTTCCAGGTATGGGACATCCACAACTTCCCTGGGCAACGTGTTCCAGTGCCTCACCACCCTCACAGTAAAGAATTTCTTTCTAGTATCTAATCTAAATCTCCCCTCTCCCAATTTAAAAACGTTGCCCCTTGTCCTGTCACTACACTTCCTGACAAAGAGTCCCTCTCTGGCTCTCCTATAGGCTCACTTCAGATATTGTAAGGCTGCTACAAGGTCTCCCCGCAGCCTTCTCTTCTCCAGGCTGAACAATCCCAGCTCCCTCAGCCTGTCCTCATAGGAGAGGTGCTCCATCCCTCTGATCATCTTCGTGGCCCTCCACTGGACCCACTCCGACAGATCCATGTCCTTCCTGTGTTGAGGACCCCAGAGCTGAACACAGTACTCCAGGTGGGGTCTCACGAGCACAGAGTAGAGGGGCAGAATCACCTCCCATGACCTGCTGGCCACGCTTCTCTTGATTCAGCCCAGGATGCGGTTGGCTCTCTGGGCTGCCAGTGCACACTGCCGGTTCATGTTGTGCTTCTCATCCACCAACACCCCCAAGTCCTTCTCCTGAGGGCTGCTCTCCTGCCATTCTCCACCCAACCTGTATTTGTGCCTGGGATTGCCACGTCCCAGGTGCAGGACCCTGCACTTGGCTTGGTTAAACTTCATGCGATTTGCACGAGCCCACCTCTCAAGCCTGTCCAGATCCCTCTGGATGGCATCTCTTCCCTCCAGCATGTCGACCGCACCATCGAGTTTGGTGTCATCGGCAAACTTGCTGAGGGTGCACTCTATCCCACTGTCCATGTCTCCAACAAAGATGTTGAACAGCACTGGCTCCAGTACCGACCCCTGAGGAACACCACTCGTCACTGGCCGCCAATTGGACATTGAGCCATTGACCACAACTCTTTGAGTGTGGCCAGCCAGCCAGCTCCTTATGCACCAAGTGGTCCATCCATTGAATCCATTAGTTTCCAATTTTGAGACCAGGATGTTGTGCGGTACAGTGTCGAACGCGTTACACAAGTCCAGGTAGACGACATCTGTTGCTCTGCTATTGTCCCCCAAGTGTGTGGCAGTATCATAAAAGGCCACCAAATTTGTCAGGCACAATTTGCCCTTGGTGAAGCCATGTTGGCTGTCTCCAATCACCTCCTTATTTTCCATGTGCCTTAGCAGAGATTCCAGGAGGATCTGCTCCATAATCTTGCCAGGCACAGAGGTGAGACTGGCTGGCCTGTAGTTCCCTGTGTCTTCTATTTTTCCCTTTTTGAATATCGGGGTTACGTTCCCTTTTTTTCCAGTCTATGGGAACTTCTCCAGACTGCCACGATTTCTCAAATATGATGGAAAGCAGCTTAGTAACTTTATCTGCAGCTCCCTCAGGACCCGTGGATGGATTTCATCAGGTCCTATGGACTTATGCACCTTCAGGTTCCTTAGGAGGTCTCGAACCTGATCTTCTTGCACTGTGGGCAGTTCTTCATTTGCAGAGCCCCTGTTTTTGCCTTCCATGACTTGGGTAGTGTGGTTTGAGCCCTTTCTGGTGAAGACTGAGGCAAAGAAGTTGTTCAGTAGCTCAGCCTTATCCATATCCTCGGTGGCCAGGTCTCCCGTTTCCTTCCGGAGAGGGCCCACAACTTCCCTAGTCTTGCCTTTGTCCCCACATATCTGTAGAAGTTTTTCTTATTATCTTTGATGTTCTTGGCTAGATTTAGTTCTGCCTGGGCTTTCGCTTGCCTCATCTTGTTCCTGACCACTCGGACCGTTTCTCTGTATTCTGCCCAACCTACCCATCCCTGCTTCCACCCCCTATAGGCCTCCTTTTTGGTCCTGAGCTTGTCCAGCAGTTCCTTATTCATCCACGCAGGCATGCTGGCTATTTTGTATTAGGGATCCCAAAATGGGAGCCTAATGGAGACAGAGGGAAAGAAGCTGAATGACAATATAGCAGTTGAATGCATTTTCTTAAGAAGCTCTATGTAATGCAACAGATGTTCTTTTCACCATAAACTATGGCAAACCAAATTTTTCATATGTAGTCACAAACTCTGTGTCCTTGTTCTCTCAGTGCTCAATGAAGAACATGTAGAACAGTGTATTAAGACAGGGTGAACATTCTCAGTTACTACTGGAATGAATTTATTGAAGCTGTACTTTAAACAGAAATGTCATAGAAGGTTAAACAGATCAAAGGTAAGGACAGTATCCTAACTTTGCACATTACAGAGACTGAAAAAGGTTATAATCCTATCAGGTCACTGGAGCTGGTCATTCTTAAATAATTTTTAGAGTTGGGTAATTATCTGAAAGGAGCATTTCATTTTGATACCCTCTGCATCTCTCCGTTTTCTCAGCTACAAAACAGGGAAATCTATCACCTGCTCTGTCTCACAAGGATATTATGAAAATACTTTAAAAGTCTGTCAAGCAACCAAATGCTATGTTAAAAAGAACAATGAAGTGTCTAAGAGAACATTAATATAGGGTTTGACTGGTATAGCTTTATCAGAAATCTTAAGTTCTACATGTAATCTCGTAACAGATGGAAGTATTCTGGTACTGGTAGCACAGCCAAATATGGAAATAGATGGTTTCTGAAAAAAGCCATCAAGCTAAGCAAAACTTTAGATAATATAAAAATTGTGAAATACAGTTAAATAGGAAGTTAAATCAAACTTTTCATATGATACGATTCTGTAAAAATTACTGTGAACACTGTTTTTTTTCCCCCTTTAATAAACCCTAGAATATCATTCCTGTTCTCACTTAGTTTTAAAGAACAAATATTCCTTAATCAAGCTGTCTTCTGATTTCTAGAAGCAGGGCTGGACTCTCTGGTGCACATGCTGCACTTCCAGAAGATGGAAACAGTTTGGAAGCTGACAGATATATATACTGCAGATCTGTTGCTTTCCCCCCACCCTCCACCCCGCCAAGAGGAAAGTTTCTGCCTGCTTTAGTGGCAGAATACTTGTCTCAGGAGACAAAGGCAGCAAGAAGAATAAAAGCAAAAACCATACAGAAATGATGCTCCAAGGTGTCAAGAAGCTATCAGGTGGTCTGAAGAGGTATAGAAGAAAGTAACATACTCCTGTGCCTTCATCAAGGTGATATATATCAGCCTGAGGAATACCATAAGAAACACACTGAGCACTGCAGAAACATCCTCCCTTTTCACACAGCTAAAGCAGAGAGTTTACCTCAATTCTTCTCTCATATATATCACAACCTACTCTGAGTAGAAGAAAGAAGGAGCTACTCTATTTCTTGTATTTCTAATCCATAAGAGAACAAGTACATCCACCACACCTAATAAGAGCTGCAAATGTAAATCGTGTCACCCCCCCCATTTCACTGGAGGCAGGGCAGGGGAGGGGAGGTGGAAGCCAGAGGAAACAGCAGACACTACTTCTGTAGTGACCTTTCTGGTTATCAGTCTATCCAATAAGTTACCCATTACTTTTCTTCTTGTGCATTTTTATATACTGACTGGCTTTAAAAGCTGCCCTTCCTCAGGCCTTCAGTTATTGGAGAAGGGTAAGAACACTGAAGATGACCAGGATAAGAATTCACAAAAAAAGATCACAGGAAGCCATCCTATGGAAATGTACCACGGCGACAGGGGCAAGCCTTCACGTAAACCACAGTCACAAGAAGTGACAGAATGATAAGTGAGAAACATAGCTGTTCAAATGCAACAGACAGGTACATGCAAATTAGTACATGAAAACAGTGATTCAGGCAAATTTGCTTTCCATTGATACTACCAGAAATGACCTGCTCGACTGGAAGATGCTAGACTTTAAGTCCCCCTCCTCCACTGCAGGCCAAGACACCTTCAACAACTGCTTTAGATAGATATTCCTACAGTTATAGAAAAAGTAGTATTTCTTTGTAATCACATCCTCTGAAAGTTGCAAAACTACTGTCCGCCGAATCCTTCAAGGATATTCTGCAGGTTGCAGAATACACATATCACAGTAAATTTAACAGCTTCCATAATTAATATTTAGTAAAACTCCAAGAACTGGCCATCAGCTGTCTCAGAGTATATCATCTGCTTATCCTCCCTTATCCAATTTCAGTAAAATCTTTATTCACAACTTCTTTTACTTCATTATATTGCTTGGTTTTCCGGAAGTCTCCAATCGTAAGTGTATTTACATATTCCCGCACCCCTTCATTTTTCATGTATTTTCCTCTGGTTATTCCTACCTGCCTAAGTAACAATAAAGAGTGGCTAATAGCACACTCTTGTTACATGACATAACTGTTAGTTAAATGATGAACCTTCACCTAGAATGTATCAAACCATGTTATATTTGTAACCAACAGTGAGAAGCATCACTTTAAATAGTGGATCAGGTGTTTAAAGGAAAAAAAAAAAAAAAAACAAAAACTATGCAAATTTCCACACTCCTCTCCAAAAATGAGGGCCAGGCACTTACTACTTAAAAAAAAAAAAAAAAAAAAAAAAAAAAAACAAAAAAAAAAAAAAAAAAAAAAAAAGCCACCAAAAAACTACAGATTCTTACATGATCAAACTTTAGGAACAAGGTTTTCCCACCACAAGACTCAGAGTAAGCATCACTAATAAACAAAACTGCAGTAACCACCAAAAGTATTCCAAGGTAGGGATGGAATTTAAAAAAATAATAATTAAAAAAAAATGGCAAAAATAATTTGGCTTTTTGTAGATCTCTGATTACTTAAGCCTATGGCTTCATGGCCTTCCTTGCAAAAATATTTACTAATCCTATTCTCTACAGAGAAAAATTGATTTTCACAGAGAACAACAGAAAAAAAAAACACCAAAGAACCCAGAATTTGTTACTAACAAATGTAAGTACAATAGTTTTGAAAAGTAGGGCAACACCACAAAGCTCGTTATTCACTTAGCTCGCTATACGGAGTAAACCAACAGTTGATTAAGAATACCTTAATGACTGAAAATACTCCAGAATGGATCAAATGGAAACTCACAAAGGGCTTTAAGAAAACAAACTCAGCAAAGCTAAGGTCTCCCTGAAAGACCAAATTTCCAAATAAAACATATGTCACTATCACATTGACCCTTGAAATCTTCAAGTTAATTTGCATAAAACTTTCCCAAACTCTACATTTCTTCCTTGTGGGAAACAAAAAACAAACTTCAAATGATCAGGCTGCTAAATAAAATAGTTCTTCGAGCTATTTTTTCTTCTTTGGCTGCAGAAAATTCAGTCCTATGCTGTATTTAGAACCAATAGAGAAGATTCAGAAACTTCACTCTGAAAAACATTCCAATAAGGGGTGAGGGGTAAGCTCTTCCCTCATTCCCTTCCTCTGAACGGTGTATCTTTACTTCCTACCACTCATTGTTCTTACCATGTTTTTTGGAGGGCTTTGTTTGTTTGTTTTTAAATAACTGTTTGCCTGGACCCCCTTGCAGGAATCCTGGTGACAGGAGAATGTGAATGCCACTGCCAGATTCTGACCAGATGAACTGAATCCCCATCACCGACTACTACAAAACACAAATTGGTGTCCAGGCTTAAATAAGAGAATATACCCATGCCTAAAGTTTCAGAATGAGGAATGAGCTATTTCATTCCTCCTTCCTTTTCTCAGTGTCTCAGGTTTTTGCTTTAATTGCTCATAGAACAACTCCAGGATCAAAAATTATTCTCCCTTGCAAACTCAATCCCATTTTGGATTTCTGGTCCACTTCTGCCTGCTTCTACTCACTCGGGATATTTATCTATGTCACATCTTGCTTTGTTCTACATAGTTCTTGTTATCAACTATGCCAAATCAGAGAGCAAACCAACCTAAATTCATCTGAGAACAGAATCACAGAATGATACGGGGTTAGAAGGGACCTCTGGAGATCATCTAGTCCAACCTTCCTGCCAGAGCAGGTCCACCCAGAGCAAGTTGCACAGGAACACGTCCAGGTGGGTTTTGAATATCTCCAGAGACGGAGATACCAGTAGAGAAGTTTCTTCTAGTGACTACGGCATTTGTGCACATGGCTGTACAAACTTATAGTTTTGCTTTCCTTAGTATGAGATTTAAAAGTGTATTCTCTCCTTGGGAGCTTTGAAGCTGCTCATCTCTGATTACGAAATGAGAAGAGACAAATTCAGTATCTGTTTATGTCATTTCTAGAGGGATCTTGCCTATTTGCCCACAAAATGCAACTGTGAAGACAGAGCAAAACTAGAAGAAGAGAGAGTTTGTTTCACAGTGGGCTGCAGGTCCTGTACAGTATGTCCCCTCACTCTGAGTGAGCCTAACATGTGGTAATAGAGGTTCTTATTTGCAACAGAGCCATTTATGAAATCAATCATATACAGTATCTTGATCAGAAAGAAACCAGTAACTAAGGGATAATAAAACTGATTGGGAAATGTGTGTGCTTCCTGATAAGCCTGTGACACTGAGTAATTATACACAACGTAATTTGACTAAGTGAAGGAAGATATATGCAGCATTCCTTTCTGGCACTTCGTTCTGAGCAAAGCGAGATAGACAAGATAGAGGGCACGGGGTACTCCTAAGTGTGGACAAAGGGAGTGAAAAGAAGAAAGAGAAGTGCCTGACAGTGTACACATGAAGTTTCACCTTTAAGAACTTGTAAAAACAGAGGATGGCACCATTTTCCAGACAGCAATATTCCTTCCTGTAAACATGCTAGCATGAACACCATAAAGCATGACAGTAGTCCTCAATTATTTCAGACAATTTCTTCTGAGAAATATAATGTCAGATTTAAATCGGGAGGGATGGGGGAGGAACGGAGACGAAGAATCCACAAGAGTTTATCCACTTAAGCTCTGCTGAACAAGCTGGTATTTACTCTCTAAGCAACATCCCCATGAACTCTAGCAAATGACAAAGCACGTAAACAGAATCACTGCAAGTGTCTTTGTCTCCCATTAAGAAGTGAAGTAGGTGTAACTACACATTTACATTACCTGGTTTAAATAAATAAATAAAACCAGACTGCTTACTTTCAGTGGCAAAGACACTGGCAATACACTAATGTAAGTACAATATACAAATAGTTTCTTTATTTCTCCTTCAGAAGGCAACAAACTGGCATCCTAAATGCTCTGATCCATACAAGACCTTCTTAGTAGACCTGCTACGATAATTAATGCAACATTGTAAGTCCTAGGATTTATGATTTCAACTCACCAGTCAATGTCCAGGTCTTTCTGAACTAAAGGTGACTTGAGAGTTATATGCATAACCTATACTACCAATTATCAGACTGAAGTATATATTTCAAATTAAAACCAGCTTAAGCAAAATATATTTGATATTAAGAAAAAGGTTTTCCAAAGCTGTAGCTAGAAACTATTTCTTTGAAGCTTTATAGATTTTGTCTGAAGCGATGACACCTTTTTTTAGGACTGCTAGTAATTTATGGGTAGTAGTACTGAGCAAGTATTGAACTCATGACTTTGTGCCCAAATAAGATGCAGGAACTCATCTTTAGGTCTTACAAGGAAAACTAAGCAGGGAAATGCAGTCACTCATCCAAACCACTATTTTTCTAGAGACTTGCAGCAACTAGAAAGAACAACAGGTATGGCTACACTTCCTGACAGGTGCAATACAGAATTTCTGAATCTCAAAAAACAGTTTTTCCAAAAGGTAGGAAAATGGATGATGTATACGTTTCCACACCTAACCAGAAATTTTCAGGCTTATACAACTCATGTATTTTACTGAGTGATTAAAACCTGGATGAAGGTTGAAGTAAACTAGAGCAATAAAAGAAGATTAAACAAAAATGTATTTTGTGTAACTTGCCTCCCGTTAACTGTAGTATACTTGATCACATCTCCTGGCAGGACCACTGATAGTTCAATGTCTTTATCGATTACATTCTCTTTCTGTTCCATGATGAGGTTGGTTGATTCTGTGTCATCAAATGGAGAAACAGCAATGGGTTTTGTTGCAGATGGAGGAGGTGGTGCTTTAGATTTTCTTCTGAAATAAATGGATACAAATTAAAAGTCAAGTATGTATTTATACATATGATTCCTGTCATATGTATATTTATATTTATACATATGATACTGTCAAACTGGAACCGGAATGAACCACACTCAATTCTTTTCACTCAGACTGTGCAAGTAAGGGATGAGAGAATATTAGAAACATATGATCTGTGGTGACAGAAGATACAACAGTCTAAGGTATCTGTCATATTGGGAGAAAACCAAAAACCAACAGCCTAATAAACATCAAGCCCAAACCAAAAGCATTTTTTAATATAAGTTAAAAGAGTAAATTGATTACTCATTTTCCTCCCTTGGGTTAGGCAAACAACCCTGGGTCTGCGTTCTCCAAACAGATTTACAGGATTAGTGTAAACAGGAATACTGTACTATGCAGTATGAAGCCAGATGGCACTGACAGGGTGTTTAACATATAGGAGAGTGGCAAGGGAATAATCACACTTTTTCTCCCCAAATTTTTCTTTTGATTATCGATTATCAAAATTATTCAAATAGCTCTATTTTATTTATTTCTATACGGTAATAAAATAGCAGTATAATTAATACTACTGTTGTAATTTCTTGACATTTCAGTCACATTATGCTAACCTCACCTATGCCGAGTCCCTATTTTAATTTTCTCACTATCCTTTCCCATTTTAGTGACAAACAAGTGTAATCTTGAATAAAAATGATCACTAAATAAGTCTCACTTATTTCACTTCAAAAAAAAATCCAAAATGTTATAAAAGGAAAACTGTCTACATGTCTCAATGTATTTATGTTACAGTAAATTCTTAGTGGGACTCTCATGTCCTAAAACATATTGTCTAGCATCCCCTTTTATTCAAATAACTTTCCATAATTCACCAATATTGTCACAAGGAAAAGATATTATTATTAAGAATTTCACCATTAGAAACAAAACTAAAACACACTGTGGAGACACATTACCTCATGAGAACTTTTCAATTGCTTAAAAACTTTCTTTTAAAAAGCTTGAACGGAGCCACACTCACAGAAAGTTAAAATACATTTAAAACATAATGCACAAAGGTTCCAAAAATATGCTTGCAACTTAGATTCTGGAGCTGTACCAAAGTTTGTTTACTCTAAATAGAACGAAAAAAACTAACTTCTATAATTGTCCTACAGAATTAAAACAAAAGACCTAATGTACAACAATTAGAACCATACATGTTTCTTTGGAAAGTAAAGTTTAAAGTCACTCACAATAAAGAGCAAACAAGGTCCAGAGCAGCATTGCAAAAGACGACTGTGTAATGAGACTTCACATGACTGATCTGTTGCTGAAAGTGCTTAGAGTTTTGAACTTCAGAACTCCGTGCTGAATAATTAACTATTCACAGCCTCTCAGAGCTAAGTGGGAGTACTCACAGACCTCCAAACACACTGAACGAGGATTTGCCGTCAAAATTTATACCTCCTCTCTGCTAATGTCTTAAATTAGTTTTGCTGCACTCCACGTACAATTCAAGAAGCGTGGTGTAAGCTGCAAATTTAACTTCAGTCTCTACAGCAACTCGCCTGAGTTGTTTCTGGGTTATGTGAACATTGCAAAATGTATGAATCAAACTTCATTTTACTCCTCCACCACTTTTTTTTTTTTTGCATGATTTTTAGCTTTAATGTGACTGCCAAACAGAAACTATTAGCCAATTTAGACCATCAATACAAATACTGAAAAAAAAAAAAAACAACAAAAAACTCACCTTATGACATTAATACCAAAAAAATCCAAACCTGAAGTCAAGCAGTACTGCTTTTCCCTGCTCATTCTTACATCTTTAAGTGATTTCAAATGATTATTAAATGATATTTATTGCAACTGAACTCAGAAGTTAATCTCTGAAGACTACACGCCACAGAAAGATTTGCTGGCAAATGCCAGTGTACTCTATTTTGCATTAAGCAGACAAATGCAATTTCAGTGCTGGAACTCTACTACCACTAGAGAGAGTACTTAATCACACACAGCAATAAATGCACAGTCCACATCAGTAAAGTGCAGCTTTATTTATACAGTATCTAACTTACACTATAAGAGCTAGAATTCATAAAATACTCATGTTAAAACTTATGTGAAACAGCTAGTTTGATAAAGTTCCATATACTTATAAAGAACACATATATATACACACACACAGGGTCAGGCAGTCTAACAAGGTCAGCTGACTCTCCATTTCCACCACTGCAGAGCTATGTAACCTACCCATCTCTAGCACAACTGCATGCCCTCTATGGTTGATTACACTTACATTTCCCACCCCCAACAAAGGAGGAAAAATCTCCGAGTATACTTTCTCAGAAGTTATGCCGAGTTTTTGGCTACCTCTTATTAAACAACAGAGATGCAAATACTTTCATTTTCTGTTTCCAGATGCCACGTCTCTCTTTTCTTCACTTTTCACCAATTCTCTCATCGGTCATTCTTAGCCCAAAGTATTTACATTTGTTCTTACAGCTTTTTCTTCTCTTGAGCTTGTGTCTCTATTTTGACACAGGAGAGGCTGCCTGACCGGTAGCAGAAGCCCTGCACTCCCAGCGCCCCACAACTGGTACTGGGCACTAAGAACAATTCAAGTTACCATGATTACATCTACAGGTGCAAATCAAGAGCAGCAAGTGACAGGATTGTGGAAATACACTTACAGGGGTAGTTTTAACCTACAACCCGCCTCTTTTGCACTATGGAGCCTCCAAGAAGCCAACACAAGTGATTTCTCTTACAAGGGCATCCTCCACATGCCATTTTATTCAAACACAAAAAATGAAAGCCAGCATTATCCAAGTAACTCCAAGTCTACGCTCTATTTCAAACACTAAATCCATTGTAAAGAACAAACAGAAGTCCAGTTCTCTTGCCTCCTCACACCTCTACCAGGTACTCTGCAAACCAACAGAGCTGCTGGTTTTTAATGAATTTGCCAAAAAGGCAGACAGAGTGGTTAAGGCAGTTTCTTCTCCTGAAAAGAAGAAACCCCTTGATTTTTAGTAAGACAAATGCAACCATAACAAAGAGAATAAATTCCCAATCATAAAAAAACAACACCTTTAGGGTCACAAAAAAGCTGTTCAGTAAATGGTCTACTCACAGCACCTTTCATGTTCAGATAGCTTCCAGATGTGCTAGGAGCTATGTGGACCTATTCTAATTTCAAAGTGTCCCGGTTTGAAGTAAAACAGAACCAACTTTCTGTTCACTAATTTAGATCTTACCTAGGCCTCTCCTAAGTCCCTGAAATTAACGGCACATTGTGGAGAAAACTTCTTGTTCTCAGAGTGATAAGACCAATGTTTGTGCTTCATGCCAAGGAATGGTATGCAGAGAGGCTCTTGCTTATACTTATTGCTACAACAATCAAAGTCAGCCAATTTCATTATTTGCCCCGTTGGAGGGTCAGAAACAGAAAAAGAGTAGGGGGCGGGGGTCACACCTCTGGGGAGGACAAGACAGGTGACCCAAACCTGACTAACTGGGGTATTCAATCCCATCTGCTCCATGCTCAGTATAAAAGCTGAGGGATCAAAGGGTTAACTCTTCTTCTTCAATGGCCAACATCTGAAGAGGACTCTCTCTGTTCATCTGCCTCTGATCCCAATCCACGTGTTCCTGACTCCAGAGCTGGAACCTAGTTCCCATGTGTCACTGCTTCCAGTCTGGGACTTCCTCAGTGCCTGCCAGTGACATCATCCTGATACAGTTTTGTATATATTGTATCTATTTCATTATTTGCTTCTTTTTTTATTTTAATACTTCATTAAAGTAGTTGAGTTCATTCTAAACTTCTAAATGTCCTTATCTCTTCCTCTCCTCTCTTAAGGGGAGAGCGGATGGAGGCGGGGGAGAAAAGGCCATCTGTCAGTCTGGTTTTGGTAAATTTGGCCAAAAGCACGACGCAAAGTAAATACTATGAGTTAGAAAAAAAACCCACCATAGTCTTTATTTTCATGGCCACTACAGAACTAAAGGAAAGCTGCAGGAAGAAAAGTACAGCTTATTTAGCTATGACATAGAGGGAGTTAAAAGAGAAAAGAGTAGGGGGCGGGGGTCACACCTCTGGGGAGGACAAGACAGGTGACCCAAACCTGACTAACTGGGGTATTCAATCCCATCTGCTCCATGCTCAGTATAAAAGCTGAGGGATCAAAGGGTTAACTCTTCTTCTTCAATGGCCAACATCTGAAGAGGACTCTCTCTGTTCATCTGCCTCTGATCCCAATCCACGTGTTCCTGACTCCAGAGCTGGAACCTAGTTCCCATGTGTCACTGCTTCCAGTCTGGGACTTCCTCAGTGCCTGCCAGTGACATCATCCTGATACAGTTTTGTATATATTGTATCTATTTCATTATTTGCTTCTTTTTTTATTTTAATACTTCATTAAAGTAGTTGAGTTCATTCTAAACTTCTAAATGTCCTTATCTCTTCCTCTCCTCTCTTAAGGGGAGAGCGGATGGAGGCGGGGGAGAAAAGGCCATCTGTCAGTCTGGTTTTGGTAAATTTGGCCAAAAGCACGACGCAAAGTAAATACTATGAGTTAGAAAAAAAACCCACCATAGTCTTTATTTTCATGGCCACTACAGAACTAAAGGAAAGCTGCAGGAAGAAAAGTACAGCTTATTTAGCTATGACATAGAGGGAGTTAAAAGAGAAATTTTAACCAAATAAGGCCACAACTCACAATAGGAACTCCTCTGGAAATTGTGCTGCAGTATCCCACACACTCCTTCTTGTCTCCATAGGTCCTGGCCCCATCAACTAACTGACCTTCCCTACACCAGACATTAAAACTGCCAGTCTCAACTCACCTGCAGGGATATACTCCCCACTGTTTATCACCAGACAAACAATTCCAGCTACCTATTACATTGCAACAGCTTGAATGTCATCTTCTGCCTTATCAATTGCTTAAGACAAAGTAGCAAAGAAAAACAAAAAAGGAGACCACTGCTTATGCCAAGTCTTTCAGCTAGCCCTCATCTTATGAGATTATATTGTTCCCAAGAGAATTGATTAATATATCTTAGAAATTTAAATTTCTGAAATCCCACCTGCAATTCCCACCAACCTTTGTGAAGGCTATGTATGTCTTTATGTGAATGTGTACTGTCTTTACAGCTCCTGTAAAGACATTAAAGAATTATTTCAGCCAAATGCAGATAGAAGATTTCACCATTTTGTTAACAAAAGCCATTAGTCTTTTAAAATCAAATACAAGTCCAAAAAGTCAACATTTCATGTGTTTCAGATCCCGCTTCTACAAAATAGTTTCACTGCTGTATCTTAATGAATTTCCTACTTGCCAAAAAAAATAACAGTGTCAATGAACTGAATGTGCGGAAGCCCTTTTCAAAAATAAATAAATAAATAAATGAAGCATCTACTTATTTGATGTAACCTTTTTAAAAACCAACAAGCTTTCATTTCCTGTTGGAAAGGTACAAGCAGTATATTTTTAACTATCAGTATCTAGAGAATGGCACTGAAAATAATGAGAAATACTTGAACTTACAGTGACCTGGATATTGCAGTTATCACCAGCACTTCCTCTTGATAAGGATCACTTTCCCCCAAAAAATGGAGAATAAAAGAGGAAATCTATCTGCTAGATTTGTGTACAACCAAGGGCTCAGCATGAACAACTCATCTCTTCAAATCTTGATATCAAGGAATATTAATGTTTATGGCACTTCCCATCTTGAACACAATTACATGAGACACAAAGGCAGCTTGATAGCCCTCTCACTGAAATTATTTCTGATCTAACATCCAACATCAGAACCATCTCTCAAATTTTCTATAGCAATCACCTAAGACAGGAAAGGTCATAAGGGACCTCACCTGCAATTCAGTGATCTCTCAGGTACTGAAAAAGTTCATTAAACATAGTACAACAAAAATTTTTTACTGCACAACACCTAGAGTTAAGTTTGTTAATTTGACTTACGGCACCATGAAGAACACTGCTTTATGCAAAGAGCAACTACACAATTACTTATATCAAACTTTACAAAATTATATATGCCAATAGTACAAGCAGCACTTCATTTTATTTTCATTCAAAGTCAGAGAAGGATACCACTCTACTAAAATCGCATCACAGGAGGAAAAGGGCCACTGCAATAAAGCTTCTTCTAGAACTTTTCTTGTCTTTGACCGCTCACCCCAAGCAATTATTATAAAGCTTTCTTGATTATTACAGTAATGCTGCTCCACTGCTATGCCTTAGTAGCAGACAGCCAAAACCTTGCACATCATCTGCTAAACCAAAGAACAGTTGAACAAGAGTTCAGGCCTACATTAAGTACATTAATTTATTTGATTTTTGTTTAGTTTAGTTTTTTTTGTTTTTTACAAAGATACATCAGTTTTGGCCAAGAGGTATACAAAATACTTAAGCCCCTAATTTCACCTATATTCCCAGCCCAATACTCATCTTTAATATTCAAAGAATAAATTTATATTCTACACTAAGCAAAGATCATGAAAGTACCAACTTGCCTCCTATTTACTCAGTTCCCTCTTTGGGGATTATGGTTTCACAGCATCACCACCTCACATCTCCAAGATCAAACACCACTTGCTTGGAAAAAGCTTGGAGACAACTACAGCATTATTATCAGATCTGCTCATTATAGTCCAGCAAAAAAGTGAAGTTATCAATGCAAGTCAGTCAAAAAACACTGCTACGTGTTTCAGGCATATGTATAGATAGTCTCTTTTATTTTATTTTTTTTTAAAAAAAAAGGAAAGAGGAAGTATTTCATAAGACATAAATGTTCAGTAATCCACATTTGCGGTTAGTTTCCAAGTTGGAACTCCCAAACTGGGACTTGATAATTACATAACCAAACACATGAAAAATGGAGTATTTTACAATAGTGCCTATTGTCTATTGGCCAGTCTGAAAGGCTGGTTTCATCTGCAGTATAATTATGGATTATATTTTTGGTTTTTTTTCCTTTAGTGAAATGCAGCTCTATTTTAATTTTCATTGTCCTTAATCTGAATACTAACAATCACATCGACATATCTATTCCACACAGAATATTTTTGTTTTAGCCTGAGAACCAGAATACATGGCTTTTCTTGTTATAGAGGTGTTGTAAAGCCACTCTGCATAACTTTGATAGACTGAAATGAAAATACTCGAGAAATAGGACTATTACTCTTCCCACCCCTACCCCCACCAGCACAGTAAAGTAGTCTATATATGAGCACAGAATTTTTCTATGCACGTGAAGCTTTTTCCCCTGTCTATGACTGATCCTTGGCATCTAGTATCTTAAAGCAAAAAAGCCCTTCTTCCAGAGATCAGTGAAAACACAGAATTTAACAATGACCAATGTGTAATAAGGTATATATTTTCCTTAGTGATTTCATTTTTAAAAAATCTGTATTTAAAAACAAAACCTTGTTCAACAGCTAGCACCCTACAATATATGAGTATCTATTTTCCTGTGTGCTATTAGCAAAGAGAAGAAAATTCCCAAGTCCCTAAATAATCTGTTCATCATTATGTGGAAACATTGCATGAAATCAGTTAAAAGACTACAGCGTCATATTACATATAGCTACAACAACATATGTGCATGGTTATTGCAAGCACATATCTTAACATTTTGCAATTCCTGATGATGAGTCCATTTGTAGGACATCTTTAAAACGGTATTTATTTCATACCACAATACAATTATCTGATTTTCTCATTTTCAGAGAGACTTCTCTTTCACATTTTGGATTCATCCATTCCCATCCTGGCTTTTTCCAGCCCAAGTCTGAAGCTGACAGAAAAAGAACTGACTGGAAGTTGAACTAGGCACAAAAAAACCCCGACTTTTAGCTTTTTCCAAAACCAGAAAAGGCTATTTTGTTTACAAGCTTCCGGAGATTTTCCCCCTCAATGACTGTTACACTCAGAAAATTGAAGTGAGAACATTACCTATAACTGCCTATCTACAGTACATCTTAACTGCCTTTCACTGCTGTTTGCTACATCCTACCACCTCCACACACACATTTCTAACAAGTTGCTTGAAAAAAATTCTAGAATTTTTTCAATCACTTAAAGTTTCAGATCAAAAAGTCAAAAGTTACGTTATAGTTGTATCAAAACACTCTCTGCACAACTGTATCGTTCTTGTAATTCAGCAACTGAATTTAATACTAACTTGTACCAGCGAAAGTAAGTCTATGTATTTATAACATTCAGTAAGGACAAGGACTTACAAAATCCTCCCCCAAGGAAAGTACAGTTGCTTCTATACAACACATTTTATGTTATGGCACACTCACTGACAAATTACTCAGTTCTCACAACTACTTACAGCTTTGGCTCACCTTTTTATAATAGATGAAATAGATATAAAATTAGACTCAGCATGAATTTTACCTTTGCTTAAAATCTATGGCTGTACACTGTACATATACACCATCAAAATTCTTTGTTCCTCCCTTCTTACAGGCTTTAAATTTTTCTTATGCAAGGAAATGAAAGGGATTAAACACTAAAAGTAGTCTCGAATGGCACATTCGAATTTGCTTTCAATTCCAGCACTGCTTGCCAAGAATCTCAAAAGAAAAAAAAAAAAGTAGTCACAAACCTGACAATATTGTGTCTTCCTCTGGACATTGATTACTGTGTTGTCACATACCTGCATTTGGATCACAGAAGAGACTCCTCAGTAGTACGTTGCTTTTTTCTCTAACGCTGCAATACATTGTCCACATTTATCTTTTAATGAAAGTCCTAAAACAATATAGTTTTCTTAATCACAATCCTTAAGACCAGACAACTTCTGGTACATGACAGAAAAGCTATTCCAAAACACTAAGATTTGTTCTATGTATTAGAAGACTTACAATTTTCTTTTTAAAGTATCAGCAGACCATAATGATCAGTTTCTAAAGTGGAAACACTTCTTCCCATCCTCAAACTGAATGTCTGAACTTCCCTCTTAGGTCTGTGGCTGATGTTTTGTAAGAATAGAGACCCACAAGCTACTGTAAACATAAAATTCATCTAAGAATTATTCCCATTTCACTCCTAATGGAGCTTTCTCACCATATCTGGCATTCTCACACTAAGATTCACCTGAAAACATTTAACATCTATCTGAAGACTTCCACAAAGTCTCTAACTTGCCATCACCTCTACTTCTAACTAAGGTTTTACGGTCTAGTAGGCTTACTGATTTTCCATACCAGTTAAATAAATGAGAATTTAAGTGGAATTTATTTCCCCACGGCTCCTGAAAATGACTAGGTTTTTAATTTTAGAACTAATTAAATATACAACAAGAGAATGTTTAAAAATCACACTCGAAGAACAGGTTACTGTTGCTCATGAAAAGCACCGCTCTTTTTGGTGGCACTTAATAATTTTTAACTGGAGTTTGGCTAGTTCATCTTGACTAAGTTATTACCAGGCACACAGTTTCTACCTAAAATTTGAGTTGCCAGAGGTGCTGCAAAAAAAGGTTACTTTTAAGTTACTTTTAACATACTGTAGTATTCAAATAATTTTCCTTTATGTTAAGCATCCTAAGTATTTGCTGTACCAGCCTCATAGCATCTATATAACATGCCTATCAGCCTTGATACTAGGCTTTCATCTCTAGATCAATATCACTGTTTGATACACAGTCTATCTCTTCATTTCTACTCTATAAAAGCACCAGCTGGATGTTGAGATCAAGGTATGGATCAATGAGAGTCAAGCACTGTCCATTCTTAGGTTATCTCTTCAAGCCAGACTTATCAGATGCGTAGGATAAAATAAAGGAAAAAGACTCACTGTTCCTTCTTCATAGAGAAATAGGAGCTTTCAGGCTCTAAACTCATTTGCTTAGTTATTCGGGGATGATTCTATAGTTATATTGTATGGATATTGTGTCTAGCAGGTGGCCTAATAGTTAACAAAAAAACTAAAGTTCAGAAATGCATTTGAAATTCAGTTTCCAGGTAGAGGAACAAACATGAACAATTTGTAAATCTTTTGTGATAATGGGGTATAGATAAGTGCACTGTGAAATACAGATTCCCAAAGTGGAAAGGAGAACCAATATTGCAAATAATACCAGTATTCTAAAAATATTACTTAAGAATAAAATGGTACTAGAAATGAGGCACTGGGTACATAGCTCTCCCAACACAAAAACTGATAGACCATGCCAGTAGTAATGCCATAGATAAGATTACTAATAAACTGATTTTTGAAGATTATCTCTACGGGTTTACTCAGTGAGGTTCCAGTCAAAACCAAATAATCTGCAAGTGTTCTCTTACTTATGCCTATATTCAGATGGCTGCTACAAAGAAAGCAAAATATGTACAATACCTATGCTTCCGCTCCATTTAAATAAATAAATTGGATCAAGAAAACAAGGCATCCCTGGCATCAAGACGTGTTTTCAAAGCTTCTGCTAGAGAAAAGTTTTTCCTGGTTAATAGGATGTGTGGAATCCCCCACTGACTAGCCTCATAGCTCTGAAGAATTTTTTTTAAAAAAGTCTTATCCTAGAGAGAAAGAAATCACAGAACTGGGACGGTAACCATGACAGTAAGGTGAAAGCTTAATGGAATCTTTGGATGTCTGGTTCATAGTAAAAGCAAGAAAGCAGCAAATAAATCCTCCAGTTCCCTCCAGACCATTTGGAACAGACACTTACCCGTCTGATTGTGTGTCCCCATGGCAGTGACAGTCTTGAAAACAGAAGAGACTGTATTCCAGCCATAATTCATGCAATGTTTTCTCTTATTATAAGGAAAAAGCAGAGATTCAGAGGCAATGTAAACACAAACCTCTATGGTATGGGCATGTTTTCAATTGTGTCCCTCTTGGGATTAAAGGAGTACCAACTCCAATATAAGTTTATGTAATGCAATTCAGCCATGTACAAATTTAAAACTTTCCTAGAAAAATGCTTCATTCGTTGCCCTTCAAAACCAAATAATAACTATTATTACATTGACCTAATCAAACTCACTTAAAACCTATGAAAGAATACCCAACTACTGAGCTCAGACAGCCACTGACTTAGTGTTGTCTTACGCCGTCCAACAAAACATAGCTCCTCTCTAGGCATAAGAATTGCCTTGCTGTCAGGAAAACAGCCAAGAGCTCAGAATCCTACCAGGCAACAGAGGATAAAAAAATACTTTATGCTCTAAATTAGCATAAAGTTTATTATTATTACTGAGGGATTATAGAAATGTGGTCTGATATAAAAGTTCCTTTATAGCACATTCTGTTGTGCCAAAAGAAGTGTAAAATAAAATAAAATAACACAAACAAAAAAGAAGAGGATCTAGTGAAAAATTACTTCCAACAACGTTATTTTTAAGGAGGTCAGGAACTTAGACTTCTGAAGTAAATGGGGCTAACACAAAGTACAAATACAAACTTGGCACGTCCATGTGCAACGTACCTCTGCAGTAAGCAAATACTTATATCTATCTGCAATCTTTTCAAAAAGTATCAAATGCAAAAAAATAACCCATATTTACTACCAAAACAAAGTACAAAAAAACTTGAATGACATTCAAAGCTATTAAAACTTCATATGACTCACTTAGCCTTTATTATATTTAGTTATGAAAAAAGCCTGACAGAAAGGAAGGAGCAGGGAAAAGAAAGCAGTAAATCTGTAACAGTAATTGAGTAATATATAACTGGCTGAATAAACAGGAAAAGAAAACAAAGAGCAGCTTGAACTGAAAGGGGGAGCTTAACCTTTGATACACTAATAAATCTAACAAATGCTTAAAACTCAAGCAAACGTATGTTACCTCCACTAGGAACAAACCCTCAAATCTTTTTTCAAGAACGGCTATAAAAGGATGCTCATACAGATGTTTTTCTCCCATGACCAGTAAGAAAAGTTCAATTAAGGGCTCTCAAATAGAGCGAAACCTGATATGCCCTTCTGGCCTTTATCTCCTGGTCATGAAAGCAGGTATAACACCAGTGTCTTTTCAAAGCCTGCAGATGAAACACATAGCTCTGCTCATAGCTTTTTCAGCTGCTATTCTGAACATCAATAGAAGTAAGAATTGTCAATTTATCTGAGCTTTTCTGCTGCTGCTTTTCTCTCCTGTTCAAAATCATGTTTTAGAAGTAACACTGGAGGCAGGCACTGGATGGATTTAGAGGTTGGGAAAGGTAAGGAAAAGAAAAGCATCACCACTCAGTATCACAGTGTCCAGGAAAGAGACTAATACAGACCCTTCCCTTTTTCCTCACACACATACATCCCTCAAATATAGATACGTGAGTGTAGGTGTGAGTGGGCAATAGATAAAATAATGCAGGACAGCAGCTAGGAAGCTCTGCAGTAACAACAGGGAAGGCAAACTTTACTCCCTTTTAGCTGCTATAAAAGGTGGGGTTCAACTGCAACAGTCCCATTTCCCACCTGAAGGTTCTGATACAGGAAGAATAATTGAGGCAAGAACAGTGGTGAGACTTTGGAAAGTGCTATAGCTAATTTCTGGGTTTTATGTAGGTGTTTGGAACAGAACAAGCTTTCTCCCTTGTAGAAAACCCTTCAGCCACCAGAAACCTTCTCTTAGCAGTTATGTCCTTTAGCTACCTAGGTTTGGTAAAACCTCAAAATGTTTTGTACATTTACATAACTAAGAAATACAAGGGTTTGATTAACCAGAGAACAGAGAATATTAAGCATTGGAAGAGAATGGGAAGCAGTGAAAGTTTCCTATCCTGAGCAAGGAGCTTAAAAAAAGATAAAATGTAAATACATATGTATATATATACACACACACAGATGCTATGTGACACATGAGGAACAGGGAGAGAGTTCCTATACAGACAACCATGTCAGCAAACAAGGCATCTTAGTTCATTACATCAAGACAATGAAAGAGAACAAAAGTTAAGCTCAGGCTAAGAAATTGTATTGAAAGAAGCGGATTTTTTACTAGATTGCAAGAGAACTGCTTGACAGTTAATATCCAGAAAACTAGGATGTAATAAAGAGGTTTCTCCCAAAGCTATGAACACTGTAGCTTTAGTTCCCCAAACAGATGCACCAAGCACCTTGGGCTAGCACTCCTTGCAAAACCAGGAAGAAATGCTTTGAATACCTACCTGCCACCAAATTCTCCTGCTCATCCTTCACAGCATCTTCCTCAACACTCACTCCCCTCCCTGAATCCTCCTCAGAAAGCAAAGTTAAAACCTTCTTACCTTCAGAAACAGGGTCACATTTGCTAGCTCCTCAAACGTCAGTGGTGCTGCTGGAGCCCTAGCCTGATCTCTTACACACTGTATGAGGGGAGATGGGTGGTACAAAGCACAGCCAGAAGTCCTGTCCCAGCTCTCTTCATAGCATAAGCCTGACCAGCGGTTTTCATAGCCACCTTTCCTGCTGCTGACAGCGGAAGCCCCTTCCCCTTTGTCCTACTTAAACTCCCTTACTGGTTGGCAATTCAGGGCCCCAAATGGAATGCTATTATTTCCTCCCCGAAACTCACCCTCCTCTACACACAAGAGCTGTTATGAGGCCCCTTCTCATCTTTCCTCTGCACACCCACAATCCCCTGGATCCATTTCTTACTGTATTCTTGCAACAGCCAAGGAAGGAAGATAATTCTCCAAGGAAAGCTAGCTCCCTGCATAATGGTGGTAACGCCAAAGCTGTTTTGGACGACCCATTAGTTCCATTAAAAGTCTCTGCTCTTTCTGAAAATGGGTGCAGAGCTTTAACATTAAATATAAAGGAAAAAATTCTTTGGGAAAGGGAGAAGCATACTTCTTACTAACCTTTATAACAATTATAACCATCAGCAGCATCAGTCTGCTCTGGGGAATATAGAGAAACTTTCCTATACAATTATAAATAATTTGCTGTAACTACTATACTTCACTATTTTATTCACCCCTCAACCTTTTCAACTTTCACTATCACAAATTTACACCCAGTATTTTTCACTGCTGAGTTTTTAACATGTTAACATATGATTCAGTGCCAGACACATACTGACTTCTACAAGAAGTTCAACTGAACAAGATTTCTTACATTCTTCCCTTGTTGCTGTATGCAAAGTGCAACTTGGCATTGTGCTGTTATTTAGGCATTTAGTCTATTTACTCTGTTTCCATGATAAATGAAAGTGATATATAATATTCAATATTCACAGAATACACAGCAAGGACTCTCCTATATTAAAAACTAAAGGCATTAACTTTCACAAGTTATTAAACAAAATTTTAGATCAAAATCAGATGAAAGACAATCAAAGTCAGAAAAGCCATACAGTCTGCATTAAATAACAACATTCCTCATTTAAAATAATCTCAGTAACCTCACTTGAACTTAACTCAATTATCAACTCAAAATAAAATACTGAACAGCTTCTGTTCAGAAATTCTGAAGTTTCAGCAGTACATCCACATGGATAAATTTACAGGTCTTCATACACCCTCATCTTTGAGCCAGAAAAGGGATTTTAAAACCTTTTGTACCTTGGATTGGAAGAATTACATACTTTCTCTGAAAACAGGACAAAACACATTAATTCTTTCCTTTTAGAGACCTTTGTTTGAATTCTGCTTTCTCTCAAAAAGCAATGACAAATGCTGCTGCAGAGATATAATTGTTGGTAAATATTTTTCCTCACAGCAGGTGTTAGTACAAGTTCAACCAAACAAGCGAGGAAATGCTGTGTAAATACCAACACTTGCATCCTTACTCTTGCAAAATATGTGTCACTTTACATCAACAAACACTTCCAGAATTCCCCTTTATACCAACCAGAACAGTTCTGCAGGTCAAAGTTTCACCCGTGTATAGCAAACAATGACTGTTAGTATGACACTCCCCAGTAAGATAATACAAATATTAGAAGCCATTCTGCTGATCAGCTAAACAAGGAGAAGGAAGAATACCTAAAACAGATGAAACTACTTTTCTGCTTACCTCCAAGATAACACAAGCTTTTCTTCTCCATTAAAATCAAGTGAATTTCTTTCAATAGCATATGCAGGTAGAAGGGACGGACTGTGTGTGTGCATGGCAAGCTCTCTGCTGTTCCCTCCACTGCTGGTGACATCAGTAAGCCTACCTATTTATAATCCCACCACCTGACCAAACAGCCTACAGAGTACATCTAGAGATTTGTATAGCCATTAATCCTGTCATATCTACTTTAGCCAATTCAAGAGAGAGTATTAAGTAGCTTCATTATGTCTTCTGTGGCTTTATACCATAAAAAGAATCCAATCCTATTTTCCATGCCCTTTTATTTTTGCAAGACAATTTTAATGGTAAGTTTTAGAATTAGACTCTCCCTTCCCTCTGTGCTTTTTAGCCTTCCCTGTTTCTCTAAGATACTTGACTAAACAGCTCATGTGAGCAAATTTTAGTGATCAGTGGAATACCTAGGCAGCAGAGGCAAATACCCATTTACATCCAGTTAACTTGATCATCAGCACTACCTACAAAATTATTGAAACTTAGGATCTTGATGAATCAATTTCACGAACAGAAGTACAATATCTATGCTATCAGGAAAACAAAAAACAGCTTTGCAGTGTTTGAAGTACAAAAGCTTGACTTCATGTCAATTAAAAACAGAAGCTGCTTAAAAGCAATTCGCACTTCAGTTACCCCTTCCCAAAGTCAAACCTATCGCATACAGCCATGCGAGAACGGCTTGCAATTAAGTCTGCCCAGGGAATGGGAAGGAATGCAGTCAACAAACTCTTTTGGGCAAGCGGTACCATCAACAGCAACATCCTGCAGGTTCCTCTCACTGGTAAATGTGTCTTCCAGATCCGTACCAGGCCATATAGTGTTTTGAAGTAGCTTGTGTGCCACTTCACTGAGAGGATCTGTGTGAGTACACATGTGCTGAGCAAGCAACGTTACTGATAATTCCTTATCTAGCCTCTCTTACCAGAGACCTTCTATCACCAGTACCCCTCCCCTACTATGTCAGGCAAAAGAGGAATCTAAGTCAGTTTTACCTAATGTGTGTAAGGTTGAATGAAACAGTCAGATGAATCCCTGGTTGTGTTCCAAGTGAACTGCACTCTTCAACCAAACTTCAAGAGTTAGCAAAACAAAGAATAAAAATCCTTGAAGCAATTTTAATTGCTTGAAAAGCTGGGGACAGTGATAATGCAGACACAGCCAGACTTGCAGGACTAAAACACCAGTAGTAAAAGTTTCAGTCCAGACAGGGTGATCATTGTTGTCTAAAATACCAACATGTTCCTTTCAGCTACTATGTCCTACACAGGACAAAACATTTGGGAACTCCACTTGGAGGCATTAATTTTCTATTTGGGTCTAAGGGCTGTAGCTAGAAATACTCAATTAATATTTAAAACAATAACATATCTGATTTATTTTTTTTTTTAGTCCTATGGTATCTTGTGGTACTAAATTTTACATATTATTTATCTACTTAGCAAGTCCTTTCTTATGGCTTTCAGATATTAAGCAGTAAATGTATCACTGCTGAAAAATCATGTGGTTTTCATTCAGGGAGTCACCAATGGAATTTACTACTATCAACCATGATAAGAAAGTGCCTAACATTTCAGATAACCTCAAAGAGAAGAAAGGAAAGGTTTTCCATTTCTGCAAGTATTTGCGTGGCTATTTCCCCTGCATCTCACAAGGTTACTTTTACTTTTCCCCTCACTGATATCACTTGGCAAAGGTTGCTAGTATTTTTTTTTTCCTAATTTTCTAGAACACTTGTGTAAAGATAAAATGTTGAAAATTTTAAAAAAAATGGGGTCAGAGGAAAGCTTAGACAGAGTATTAGGGAAAAAAAAAAAACAAACCAAACTTCTAAGGAAATCGAATTAAAAAGTTTTGTTAGAATTTTTTGGGGATTAGAATTTTTAAATGCTTCTCATTTTCCCATAAAGCATCTACTTAAACTATTCATCTTGGCATTGCTGCATTAGCAAACATTCCCTAAAAAGGAAATATCTTCTGCCTGATATCAGCAGCAAGAGGGAATGCATGTGAATGGATCATAAACATGGAATTCATTTTATTTCTTGTGTGTATGCTTTAAAAGTAGTAAACAATCTAATTTTGCTAAATACAATGACACTATAGTGCTAAATGCAAAACACTTTCTAAAGAGGTCCCTGTATAGGTCACATTTTCAGTACAGATGCTTCATGGTCTTTAATCCACAAAATTGTTTCCAAGATCAAAAGGATATGAAGACTTGCATATATTAGTGAGGCCACTAAAACAAAAGCTTCCCAATATTCATTTTTAAATATTTAATACCTTCAGATTCATTTGCCTGTGATTATCCAGAGCACTGAATATTTCTGCATTGGGGGGAAAAAAAAAAAAACACAAAAAAACCTCCAAAAGCCCAATAGGCTGTTAGAACTCAACGGATGTGTAACAATTATCTGTATGTGGAAAAGCTGGTCAGAATTTTTATCTGTTTTTTTAAAAATCCCCCACAGGGACATATTTGTGAAGTTGGGAGTTCTTTGAACCTATTGTCTCTATTGTTATAAACAAAAGACTGTTTTTTAAAACTATCTGATATTTCATCTAACCCTGAAATAGTAATGATTATTTTTTTAAAATAATATCCATGACAAACTAAAGTCTGAAATCAGCAAGAATAGCAGGAAACCTGGATTACTAGGCTAAGAATAGGCATTCTTCCAGATAAAATTCCTGCTTTATTAAATACTCTGTTTCTTCAGTTGCTTTGTACCTACTGAAATGACATCTCATCTGTGATGGCTCAACACAGTCAAGTCTCCAGGGAAAGGCAAATAATTTTGTTCTATCAAAAAGAACTGGAGAAGAGAGCATAGACAAGAGGCTTCCAAATGGCTTGGAAGCAGATCAAGAACTTGTTTTTCTTATGCAAGTCACACATCAACAAGGAAAGCTGATTATAGATTGTATAATAACTCAATGTTAAGGGGGACTTAATTATTTTTCCATTATTAACATTTGGTTTAAGAAAGCCCAATAGGCTGTTAGAACTCAACGGATGTGTAACAATTATCTGTATGTGGAAAAGCTGGTCAGAATTTTTATCTGTTTTTTTAAAAATCCCCCACAGGGACATATTTGTGAAGTTGGGAGTTCTTTGAACCTATTGTCTCTATTGTTATAAACAAAAGACTGTTTTTTAAAACTATCTGATATTTCATCTAACCCTGAAATAGTAATGATTATTTTTTTAAAATAATATCCATGACAAACTAAAGTCTGAAATCAGCAAGAATAGCAGGAAACCTGGATTACTAGGCTAAGAATAGGCATTCTTCCAGATAAAATTCCTGCTTTATTAAATACTCTGTTTCTTCAGTTGCTTTGTACCTACTGAAATGACATCTCATCTGTGATGGCTCAACACAGTCAAGTCTCCAGGGAAAGGCAAATAATTTTGTTCTATCAAAAAGAACTGGAGAAGAGAGCATAGACAAGAGGCTTCCAAATGGCTTGGAAGCAGATCAAGAACTTGTTTTTCTTATGCAAGTCACACATCAACAAGGAAAGCTGATTATAGATTGTATAATAACTCAATGTTAAGGGGGACTTAATTATTTTTCCATTATTAACATTTGGTTTAAGGATTTTATGCAGCATCATTAGACAATGCTATTGCATGTTCTCTTTTCACTTAGTTGGAACAGTTAGAACACGACAAATTGGTACAGTACAAATGGTAAACATAAGAACACGAGAGCAGAGACCATGTCATTATGTTCCTTATATGAAAACCATATTACATCTTTGACCATCCCTGTTGATCCTCTCTGAACATTCTCTGGTTCTATGATATCCTTTTGCAGATGACAGACCAGAACTATACACTGTGTTGTCACTATTGTCACTGTTCTGTCCTTCTGCAACTCTTCAGTCATGTCTCATCTTATTACTATGAATAATAACTTTTTACTTTCACCAAACTACCACCTCCTTATTCAGCTGATTTTCTAGATTAGTAACATGTTGAACTAAAAGTTCCAACACATATTCCCGTGGAAGTCCAAGGTGGCCTTCCTTTACCTTCACTGTAGACCATTTACCATGCCCCTGTTCTTATTTTTAGGAAAATTATTTAGCCATGCAAGGTCTACTGTCTTATGCCATCTTTGTTTAGTTTTCCTAAAAGGCTTTGGAGACTAGCAGAAGCCTTTTGAAAGGCCAGAAAGACTTCATCAGCTGGCTTTTCCTCATCCATTTGGTCAACACAGCACTTAAATTCTTTTTATATTTTTACAGCTTTAAGACATTTACATTGTAGATATAATGTTGTCAAAGAATTCCTCATTTTATTCTAACTGTGCTCGTTGCATCACAGTCTGCAGAAAACCCCATGTTCATGCATTCAGCCACTAAATTTATAGCTTGTCATGAATACTAAGACAGTATTTAAGAGCCCTCACCAAAGCTGTGCTAGTGGTTGTCAAATTCAGGACGAGAGTGCCTACTCAGAAAACTTTTGGGGACAAAAAGACAAGCCCATATTTTGGGATCCCTGCCCACAGCATGATTTCCCTTAAACTGTTGCATGACCCTTCCACCTCTCTTTCTCGATTACAACCTTTTATCTTCATTTTTGCACCATAGATCACGCCTCTCTAATCAGCACAAAAGGTAATATGTAAACATTAGCATGTCTTATGACCTTACGGAGTCATATTTCATCTCAGCTGCTAAGGATCTGCCTCACTGCCCCACAGTTGTTCTGGTATTTTTGTTTGTGTCAATTATCTTCCCAAGAGCAATGTTTGTAATTTGTTCCACGAGACCACCACCTTCTCACCTAAGGTTCTGCCTGCATTACATCTACAAATACCTGACAATTAAGAATCAAAAATATTTCTTGGTAAGTACATGATAATACATTACAATTTCCCTTCTTTTTTAGGTCAAAGGGAAGCACAAGTCAAGAGACTTGGGAAAGTTTGTATAGATGAAGCTCTACAAAGCACAAGGAACACAAGGAAATACTGGAGAAAAACCATTAAAAAAAGACACTTAGGGTGAAAGGAGCAGCAAAAACCCCAGCGTCTGATGAGAGAAAAATGCTTCAATTCATGCTCACTATTCAGAGAAAAAGAGAATACTAATAGATGCTATTCAGATTTTTTTATTTACTTAAAAACAAAAGAACTGTAAATTGCAAGACAATCTCCAGCTTCTGTGTTTTGGTGATTCAGACATATTTGAGAGAATATGACACTGAAACTGAGGGGTCATTAATTGCCCAGAAATTACCACTTTGGAAAGTCAGCACCTCTTCTTCCCCAAATACTGAAGTTATAATACAAAAACTGTAAACTAAACAAAATACCTCATTTAAGGGATAGATGAAACATTACTACAATAGTAGTGATGCCATGGCAAATAAAATACAAGAAATAAGACACAACTAGGATTGTAAATCAGGGGATTTTTTTCTAATATTTTTATATGTCAACTTGATATGGCTAGGTAACAGATGGTATATTATGTTTTCTGTGCTTTAACACAATTTAAAAACAAGCTACAGATGGCTATAATGAAATCCTCATTAACACACTTACATTTTCACAGTTTAGTAGAGCAATAATGAAACTTTCAGGTCTGGAATTTCCTGTTGGTTAATTAGCAGTTAGGTTAATAGCCTGAGGAAGTGCACAACCCAAAAAGTTTCCTTATTGTTTAATCATATAATTACTATATTCATACTTCTGGGAAAGCTCTCAAGACAGATTTAATGTCACAGTAAAGCTACCTTTATAACCCTCCCTCTGTGAAACAACTGTATTATTTTATTTAGCACAGTGTGTAGGCAGGAAAGCCATGAACATGCCTAATTCAGCTGCCTCTGGGAAGTTTCAGTTTGTTTTTATTTTAGAGATACCAATTTACCCTTACAGAATTCTTCAAATTCACATTACACCAAACACTCTACAGAAAAGCTAGGATCAACAACTCTTGGTCTATTGCTACAATGTTACCATAAGACCATTGATTAATACCTAAATAATTTATATTTTTTACATCCCACTTTATAGTTGTCTACAAAAGCTTGAAATATGACATATGCTTAGCACCACACCAAGGTATCACTAAATCTGGGATCTTGAAAGAGTAAAATAATCACCACAAATCTTGTATTCAGATTCCTTCCATAAATGAAGCTGCTGCTGTAACATAAACAGGCATAATGCTTGCTTTAAGTTAAACAATACAACTGAAATAGTAGAGAAAGATGTGGTATTCATGCTTAAAAGCCCTCTGGGGTTTAGTAACCCACACATCAGCTACTAACTGATGACACTGCACCTTCACTACCGCATTACTTATGCTAAAAGATTAAAATTGCAGTGAATTGCCACACTCATGTCCCAGTCACACCTTCACTGGGTGGTACAGGCGTATCCCCAGATAACTGATACCTGCGCTAGTGCTATGGCACAAGAAAAATGGTAGCTTGGCAGAACCAGCTCCCAAAATATTAGTGAATGTTATTGTTGGATTTCTTCTTTTTTTAACTGCCATCACCAAAAATCTACACTGAGAAAAAAGCAGCAGCCTTGTACAAGCAGTAACATCCTGACGTACCAGGCAAAACCAATGGAAACAACTGTACTGCTTTTTTGAAGTACTAGAGGTTGAAAAGAGGATAGCTACTGCCAAGTCATCATGAAAGAAACATAATGTGGAAAACTTGATTTGTGACTGAAGTTATATAGTTAAAAAGAGACATATCCAACTATTTAAAAGTTGCAATGATAAAAATATCTTCTGTTCCCCCAAACTCTCTTATGACAGAGAACTGCAAGGCAAGCGAATTTTTATTTTCTAACAAACACATTATTATTTAACAAACACGTTATTATTATGACTATTCTGCAAGATTCTGGAGCCCTCCCATTTCATCACAATTTATTTAGACAACATTAAGGAGAACTGAAACAGCATTATCTTCCTTAACCAGCGGAAGCGGGAGCATTTCTGGAACAGTAAATGTCACTATGGGATTCAACAATCAAATGCACCCAAAAACAAACAACTAAAAAAAACCTGCAGTGTTTTTGGAGATCTGAGAATTACAGCTCCAAACAGAGTTACTGTGCTTCCTTAAATCACTCTCAGAGGCCTAGAAAGTTAGTCAAAAATAACAGACAAAATAGAGTTCCCACAGTGATTTTCTTCTGGAAAATCCCATGCTTTAATTCAGAAACTTTCAGATCCGGCTTCACATACAAGTTTTCATAATCATATCCATTCCTTGACAGAATACTCTGTACTTCAACAGATATTTTTATGGCACTGTTGCTGTAAGGAATTTAGATGTAGCTGTAATAAGAAGTTGAACAAGTTTCTTGTTCTGAATGTTTGCACATAGTATAATGCTGTTTTTAAAACCCTGTATGTCTGGTCAAGGTTGGTAACAATCTCTTCTCATCCCAAAAGTTAAAAACAATTGCCATGTTTCAATGCTAAACAGTTTGTGAAGCAAGGACACTTTGTGTTTGCTTCACCTAGCACTCACCCAGTTCTTCAGAACTGCATATCTGGTGGTATTCTACAGGAGCTGAAACTGATTTACAGGAGGGTCTTCATTCCCAATGGGTAAGAAGCCATCTGGGGAGCAAAAACCCACAGTTGCAAAGATGGCACATGGGAAGGAACTTGCCGCAGGTTCCCTGCTACCCAATAAGGCAGGAACGAGGAAGAAAAATACAGTGTTCTTTCTTGCTTAATATGCACACAAACAAGCTCCTTAATTCAGATAAGCGTATATCTTTGGAATCAGTATCACGGACAACTAAACTGGGAGCGTAGCATACCAACATCTGGAAGGGGCAGCTAGTCATGCTTGGGGATTGGAATGCTCTCTAGCATCCAAAAGAAGAAAGATCAAATCAACAAAGTTGAACAAAAAGAGGCCTCCCAACAAAATATGCCTCCCAAAATAGAGTCTTCATTCTAGATATAGCAGAGACAGTATGGTTCCAGTAACAAAACAGTTTAAAATATCTCCAAGAAGATCAAACATTAACAGGTTAGCACCCTGAAAGTGCTATTTGCACTATTATGATTTAAAATACTTTTTAAAAAAGGCTCGAGTTTGGTTTTGTCTGCCTCAAACCGTAACTCCAGAGTAATATTCAGAAGAAGTGCAAGAGCTCCAGTCATACTCAATCTCTATTACACGTTATAGTATTAAGGAATTTACTTTTTAATTTTATTTTTAGAAAATCTACAGTGTAATCCTAGAAAAATGCTCCTGCCATGAGCTACTATGTGGGGGAAAACAGAAATTGACAGAGCTCATTTCCCACCATCCCAATATTTTGCTGGAACTCCCACTTAAATGTAGAAAACCTTTTTGCATTACCTCAGCAGTGTCTCATAGGCTCCTTGAAATTGCTACTAGATAAACCAGATATTCTAGAAACTAGGTACAACACCCTTTATTGCATGGGTGTACAACTCATCATGCAGTGCTATACCACTTGTGCAGCCTGTCTCCTCTGTGCAATAGTACAAAACAGATGCTTAGCAAAATTTTGTATGTTAAAACATCCCAAGTTCTTATGAGCTTTTCACAGAGCAAAACTATCAGCTTGATTTTCTACCTACTCAAAAGAAAATTTAAAAAGAGGTGATATAAGTATTCAAACACTTCTATTTGTATGGAGTACAAATACCAAAATCCTATCAAATTAAAAAGCTTACAAAGAACAAAATGAATGAAAGCACGAGGAAAGTAGTGTCAACAGCACAGTTTAATGAAGATGAGTTCGGCTGGAGCAGAGAAAAAGAAAAAGAAAAAGAAAAAGAAAAAGAAAAAGAAAAAGAAAAAGAAAAAGAAAAAGAAAAAGAAAAAGAAAAAGAAAAAGAAAAAGAAAAAGAAAAAGAAAAAGAAAAAGAAAAAGAAAAAGAAAAAGAAAAAGAAAAAGAAAAAGAAAAAGAAAAAGAAAAAGAAAAAGAAAAAGAAAAAGAAAAAGAAAAAGAAAAAGAAAAAGAAAAAGAAAAAGAAAAAGAAAAAGAGAGAAAAAGAGAAAGAGAGAAAGAGAGAAAAAGAGAAAAAGAGAAAAAGAGAAAAAGAGAAAAAGAGAAAAAGAGAAAAAGAAAAAGAGAAAAAGAAAAAAGAAAAAAGAAAAAAGAGAGAAAAGGGAAAGGCAGTGAGAGGCCTCTTTATGCTATTGGAAATTCACAAATGTTTCTACGTGTTTTAACTTGATGTCCTGCTAAAAAAACACATTACGTTATTGTAGAGTGATATATCAGCCACTGAACATTTGGTCTACCTACTTCATATTATCTACTTTTAAATTTAGTCATACAACACACCAAGGTTGTATGACTCGGTGTTTTACCTTAGCCCTGTATACTTTGCAAGCCTTCAACAGAAAGGCAAAGAGTTATAGTAGGTGGTTATTTCTGGCAATTTTTTTTTCTACCAAACATTAACAGTTCAAGTTAGACACAGCAAAGCACTGAACTGAAGAAACAGCATGTATCAACATTACGGTTTTTTGGTTGGGTTTTTGTTTGGTTTTGTTTTGCCCTCCCCTCATGGACCATTTGTAAAAACCAAACAGCACTGTTTAAAACAGGTTCCTAAAGATGTAAAGTTTTATAAGTGAGCTCATGTGACAATTTTTTCTATTTTATTTTAAAGAAAGATATAAACAAAAGTGCCTATTAAAAAGATAAAGAAGGGCATGTGGCTCAGTCACAAATTTCACTTTCACAACAGCGAGTACAGATTTGCTTTTCCGATTAAATGAAAGTGCCATTACAGACACTAACAGGCTTTTATTCACAATGCTGAAGTTTTACCACAACTTGAATCACATTGTACACAAGTTTTAAATGTATTATCTTAAAATAAGACCACAGCCTTTTTGTCATTTAGGCTATGAAGTGAGACATTTTGCTAGCCAAAATTTCTAATACAAGGAGGACTCGAGCATGGACCTGTGATACACAAGAACGTACAAGCACATGTATGTGTCAATATTCTGTTTTAAGAAAGAATAATCAGAATTGCCTATGACTTACATTTGAGTCATTTGAAAACCATCCACTGGACAAAAAACAAGATCTAAAGTACAACAGAGTTGTCCTTACAGTGCAATTTAGAGCAGCCGGTAGAAATCCGCAATAACTACCTTAAATCACAGACTCTTTAGGTTACGCATCCCCAATACTGCGGAAGCCTCATGTGTGGCAGAAAGAGCAAACAAGGCTTCCTAAAGACAAGTAATCAAAAACTTCTCTGTTCTTTTCCCTCACATCCACTTCTTCTACTTTTAGTTGTTACTACCTGGAAATCCAGGCTTCCAAATCCAGGTATTAAACTATTCAAAACAGTTTTATGAAAATAAAGTGGAGTTCTTTAACTGTTTCTTTTTAAGCCTTTTGTTCATAATTTTGCTTAGATACACTGCATTTATATTAAACATAATTTTAAAAAATGCTGCACTTCTTGTCAAAGAATGGAAATCCCCCCTGCCAACACTGGAAGAAGATAACTCTGCATTTTCAATTCTCACTATTCAAGACTTTCCAACTCCACATAACAAATAGTACAACCCACAGGTACTGACTGTAATTTCAGATATTTCTACTGCTCGCTTTAAGATTCTCCAAGAAGTCAGACTCATTCATATGCCCCTACTTACAGTTTAGAAGCAAGACATGCGAATTGAGAAAAAGAGACATTTGCTTTCTAGAAAAGGCAAAGTTTAATTTCCATAATTAGGACCAGATGTGAATGTAAGCCCCTGCTTACGAGAGAAAGCCTATACACATTAAATATACAGCTTGATACTTACCATGCTCTCACATTTTACTTTCCTATTACAGAAAAATGCAAAGCCCTCAATGAAGACGCCAAACCCCAGAGGTATCTCAATAACACATACCAAGGTTTTGCTAGTCCAGACTCGATTTGTCCCCTTAGTCACTCGTCCTGCCCCCGCACAGTGTGAGTAACTCTGGGGCAGGCAGCAAGCACTCTGTGAAAGTGAGGAAACCCAGGCAGCACCATCAGGCCAACAGTACAGCAACGCAAGCATTGGAAGTTCATTTCATTTTAATAAGTAATTACTTTTGTAGCAAGAAAATACTGAAAGCACATTCAAAGCATTACAATAAAAACTCTTACAACATTAAAAGCTTCGATTTTAAACACTCAAAAATGCAGCCAAACGCTCTCCTTGGACTGGAGAGTGGCAGGTCAGCTTGTGGTATACTGGGGAGAGGTGCTGGGCTGTGGTGGTAAGCACAGGGAACCACTGGTGAAGCTCCTGCACTGAATGATGAGGCACAAGGGACAAAATAATCTCTTCTGTTGCATGTCAGAATGGCAGGAAGAAAATACAGATAGGTAAACCCCTGCCTTTCATCCAGAGATGATAGTTAGACTAAGCTGGCTGTGAGGAAGAAAACAGGTTCTGCTCTTCAAGACAGGTCAGACGGGTGAAACGCTGAAAATTTCCCTCCTATATGCTTGCTTGGGGTGAAATATCCTCAACATTGTATTAATTCCTATATGTGAAAACCACAGTCTTAAACCTGCAGGTACTTATCCCACCAAGATTTGAATGACTGCTTAAAATGTTGCAAGGCAAAGCACAACATATCCCTCAAAGCACAATGCTGCTTTTAAGAACAAAGTCTCTCTGACATCCTTCAATTAAAGTCAACAAAAATGCAGATGTCTTGACTGCAAAATAGTATCAACTGTCTCCATAAGAAATGCTGTGTTTACCTAGACAGCCAAATTTTAAAATGAAACCATCTTCCTAGAAAACCGGCTACCTGGAAATAAACTCTTCGCACACGGAGCATCACTGGAACATGAGACCAATCAACATGCTCCCTCAAGTTACTACTGTGAATTTTTTGCTCTCCAACTCCAATCTGATCTTTCCTTTTCAATGGCCAACCCAGCCATCGCTTACTGATTTGATGCGGTTGTTGAATGAACAGGTATTGCTCAGAAATCTTCTTTCTGATTCTTCATCTAAGCAGGTTTCAGCAGGGACAAATAACACTGCTTCAGAGAAGTTAGGCACAGAAATGTGCTGTACTATCCTGGTTAGACCCGGTCTGCAGCCAGAATACAGGCATTTTAGAAGTTCGCAAGTAATCTCCCTGCTGGGGATGAGGGAACAGAAACTGGTTAAGAGAAGCCATGAAAAGAAAAGCCACAGGGTGGCACTGCAGGTAGGCTAGATTTTAAAACTACTTGGCTTCTTACTCTTTTCCAGGCAAATCAGAGCATATCTAATCCCATCTGCATAAAACAGGAGACTGGTTCATAAGTTTTTCTTCAAGCATTGTACTGTCCAGCAACAAACATACCTAGAATACAAATCCCATTTTAAAAGAGGTACTCTACTGCAGAGATATCAGGGTATTTTATAAATTCATTAAACAGTATTTAAGAGCATAACACACGAATGCTTTTGTCAGCTCATTTTTAAATAATTTTAGAAAAATATCTTCATAAAGTACATGCTTTTTCATACAAAAGCTAAAGAATTTGCTTCTTACCATGACTTTTTATCAATATTGAGATGGGAAAATCTCTGAAAAGTTCTCTCTTCCACTGAAAGGAAGGACAGTATTAACTTCTGAGAAAGTGAATGAGAGTCGGTGAAAAAGTTTTAACACTGCATTCAACACTATCACATCCTTTTAAAATATTTTCCTTCTTATGTATTAAAGAATCATACAGAACAGACTTAATACAGGAATATTTCAAAGTTAGACTTTGGAGTCTCTTTAATCTGCTTGCTTGGCTGCTTCTTCCCCAAATTTCAAATTCTTGGCATTTGAGATAAAAGCCAAAACATTTGCAAGAAAAGCTATTCTTGTTCATTTAGTTAAGAAACTGATTTTCAAAGGAGGTTTGGAGGTCATCCAGTATTGCAACAGTTACTTTCCACTCTATAAAACAAAAGGTTCCTTCAAGGTATAAATCTGATATTTCAGTAGATTCTAAACTAACACATAATATATGACTAAGCACAACCATTTTAGTCACCTGAAGTTTTAAGTTCTCAGTTTGAAAGTACGGTCAGCAACAGTCCTCCTTGTCAATGTTTCTAGTAATAAATGAAAATAAGCAAGAAAGTTGTATTTTAGTTCAGTTGTACCATGTTATGAACTAGAACACCAATTCATCTACTGTCATTTTTCTTACCCCAGAGGGCAAGAATTCTAAAAACAAATAGAAAGTTTTATTCCCTCAGACAGAAGTTCAAGAGTGGCTTGGTAATTGTTTGAACTGCCAAGTAGCTATAAACCATTCTTTCTGCTACAAGATTGCTCCTTGTATTCCTTAAACTGTACGTAGAGATTATGTTGCTATAAGATAGCATGATATTAACATATTGGGAAAGAAATTCACCAATATAGTAGTGACTTTTACATTGGGTAAGGCAGATGATTACATAATAGTACTGATTTCCGAAGCTATACAAATTTGATTTGAGCATATTATTTACCTATTTTGCTAACTCTTATGCTAAAGCACTCTACAGTCCAATAAACGGTTTCAGAATATGTGCCTGACAAATGTTAAATTAACAAGTTAGTAACCTGGCAAAATGAATTTATTTTGGTACCAAAAAATCAGTATTTCTTAAAAATAATATATTTAATAGAAAAGTATTTAAGACCCAAAAAAACCTATCACCCACCAACAACAAAACACAAAGGAAAATACTTATTGCTGCTTGGCTTCTGCTAAAGTGTTTGCCTGTAGACACTGAGTCTTACAACATTTCATACAATAACTTCCCAGTTCATCAATTATGTAAACTATAATACTGTTTACATATAACACAGCAAGGTCATGTGCTGATGCAACTAATGTAAGCGAACTCCATTAATTCTAAATAAAAGAAACTATTTAAGTTAAAAATAGACACACTAGATGCAATCTAATCTAATAATCTAATAGTGCTTCCAATAGCTTTTCTGTCCACCTTTATTGCCACCTATACCATTATTAATAGAAAGCTAAACAGAACTGTATAAATTCGGGAAGGGGGTACTTTGCTCATCAAACCCATACTCTTAAAAGTATGGCCTCTGAGAGTGCTGTGTATAATGAGGTATATGGAGGAAGTAACTAGCATGTCTTCTATTTGAGTTCTGTTTTCTTTTGCTTTTCAATATTCTTTCTTAAGGCAGAGAAGTGTTAATGGTAAATTTTTGCACAGGTTTGGAATAACACCTCAGGATGGCACTAGGAACCCTTTTCAATTATATTGCTAATTTTGTTAATCACATTGCCAATAATCAAATTGCTAATCATAATTTCAAAACCAGCTAATGCATTAAGCTTCCATAGTTGTTTATTAGTAACTTGAACAACACTTGGCCTAGCATAAAGAACTCTTCAATTCCAGATAAGAGGTTACGCACACACATCCCCTAAGAAAAAAAATAAATTCAAATACCAAAGTTTTAACTCACAAAAATCAAGTACCAAAGAAAGGACTCTGCCAATCTTAGTCCTGTCACACCCATTGTAGCACAACAACAACAACAAAATAATAATAATAATAACAATAATAATAAATAATCTCTTTTCACATCTTAGGTACCTGAGAACTTCGTATCTATTTACTTATGCAGATGACTATGAAGTCCCCTTCATTTTTCAAATATTCTAGAAGTATTTGTTCAAGAATATAAACAGCAGAAATTAAATGGCTGCATAGCTTCTGTCACTGCCATAGAAAACTTTGATGTCCCATTCGTAACAAATTCAGTATCACAAAATTTTACGCTCTTCCTCAAATGTGCAATCAATATGTAGCCCAAATTTCTATACAACCCACAGGTATTTATACATAAGAAAACAAATTTTAAAAAGCAAACCACCCCCCCCCCCC
>NW_015090990.1:5922285-5931017 GCF_001431845.1 Calidris pugnax
CAGCCAGCACTGTGAGATGCATTCCTACATTCCCATGGAAAGTTAACAGTACACTAAGGAGCACGGCCACATGCTCCCTTGAGGCCATGCACAACTGAACTATTGGACAAAGAACAAGCTCTGGTCCCACCACTTGCACATACACATAGATCATGGGAACTCGTTTGCTCTGGGTCACTTGGCTACGCAGCTGTGTGTGTGTCATTTATTTGTACAATACAAATGTCTTCCTTTTATACGAACAACCATTTACAGCAAGATTAGAGAAATCCAGAAAAGACAAAAATATCTGTACGGTACGCTTGACAGCATAAGCTAAAAACATGTGCAAAGCTCTTGTTTCACTGAACAGTACCAGAGCATCTTAGGAGTACAAATTCTGCCAAATTTGATAATCATCATCAGATCATTCCCAGGAGTCCAAAAACTATGCTGCAAAAGACCCAACACACTATGACAGTCTTGGCTCTTGCTGACATATAACTGAAACTTATGCTAGCTTATTGCATTTTTTGTGGGGGAAATTAATTTATTTTATCATCTACTTAAAAGAGAGATTAATAACTGGTATCAAGATGGATCAAAAAAGGTGTTTCTACTCAGTTTTAAATGTAGCCTGCATACATGAAGACAACTTTAACAGTTTCAGTAGAACTGGGGAATGAATGTACATTTAAAATGGAAGTAATCATGTAACAACAGCTACCATAATACCTAAGTGGTTTTGTGTCGAAAGTGTTGGGACAGCCACAAATTAAGTTTGTTAGACAAAGCTGATCTAGTCTTGACTCAGACATACAGATAGGGATCAGAAAAAATAGGCTAAGGCTTTATTTGTCCCTTCAGATACGTACAGAGGACCAAACAAGCTGTGACTTACTGCTAGGAGATAGCAGAATTCACCTGTCAAATTAGGGATTATAGTAGGTAAAGACAGAAGAAATAGACTGCGTGATTCTGGATGCCTCCACTCTTCTCATCCTCTTCATAAGGTCCACCAACTTTTCACCACCTTCTGTATCTAAGGATCAGCCATTGGCAACACAACCTCACTGGATCCCACTGCTAATTGGGGCATGAATTACTAGACCGTACCTTCTAACTGCTCACCAACAGCCTGGCTGGATCTGTTTTCTAAACAAAGAAAATGAACACAGCTAAATAGTGGCTGTTCATAAAACACCTGGCACCAGTGTACTATTTCTGTGTGTGCAGTGACATGACTCCCTCAAGCTCACCATCATTTTTAGTCTTATAATTCTATTTTCTGCATACTTGCTGATATGAAACAACAGCATTGTATGGGGGATACATCCGTCACAGTAACATTGCAAATTATGTGAAACATTTTTTTAGACTGTAAGTTTAAGTATGATCCAGCAGCCTTTAAAAATATTCTAGACCATTATCTTTCTGGGGTCAAAGGCGGCTAATAAGGATACCAGGTGGTTTTCAAAAACGAAGAATCATAACAATGACATAGGCTTCTGAGAAAATTGCAAGACAAATTTTGCCAGTAGGCCGAGCTATCGTTTCTCTATCTTTTTACTGTTTTTTTAAGCCCCAGTTATGTAGCTGCTTAACTTTATCACAACAAATGCTAAGTGATGCAGTTAAGTGGCTGGTGAAGAAAAAGACAGAATCAAAGAATCTTTTAGGTTGGAAGATCCAAGTCTACCCAGTAAACCTAACACTGCCTACTACTCACCTTCTTCATTAGAGGGGTGAAACCACCTCTTCTTTTAATTACTTTTTTTAAAATATGGAAAAGAAGAAAGGAAATCATCCCCACTTGCTCATAGTGGGCAAATCCGCAAAATCCTGCTGGGCAACAATGACTACAAGTCCCAGCTTTCCATGCTTCTTAGGCGAGGGGGCTGGACATAAGTAAGAACACAAACTGAAACTATAAAGAAAATCTTCTTGCTCTTCTTGAGCTTATGTGAAGCTTCACGCTGTCGTCAGTGAGAGCTGTCAGCACAGATTCCTGAAGAAGAATATATATATATTGAGTGTACTGATTTGTGTACTTGGAATTCAAGACACTTATCTTTCTTTAGAGGCTGTTAAGGAAAGTGTGTAATCAGAAGTTTAACGTTTGGCAGAATATTTCTACTGTTGGCAACTACCAACAGTAACAACACATACCACATTGTTATCTGAAAATATGCAGAACTTGTAAGATTAAGTTCTAGAAAACAAAGGAAAATGCTTGAACTCAGACACTGTCAGTGAGTATACATATATAAGTATGTGTAAAGAGAAAGGAGTTAAATGAGTAAACAGCGATTCTGGTAGTATTTAGAGTTAGATCCTTTCACCTGCAAAACATAGTCTTGCTTATATGCCACAAATAAATACCGATGGATGAATGGATAGCTAATTTTCATCAGCACAATGAAACACAATTATATATATAGACCAACACTAAGGCTTGGTATTGTTATGTCTGGTCTTCTAACCAGAATTTAAGACTAGTCTGAGCTGGTAGCAGGAGAGCCCAGTCTCATGATGTACAGTAGAATTTGTTTATTATATTAGTCTGAAGGTTTTTTTGCTTTTTTAAACATGTAAGTACACTGTAAAACTCAAGACTTTAGAAACTGAAACAAGCTGGCTGCTTGCCAAGACAGAGCAGACTTTCCTACATTTTGGAAAAGGTATATACAAGCATAGTTGCCAGAAGATCCAGTTACAGGCTTTGGTACCCCATCCTGTTTTATCATGTAGATGTTTCTGAAAAATATGAATATTTTATAACCAGATTCCAATCTGAAACTCACACTTATGGAAGTTTAACGGATGTAAATCATCTCCTTCCTTTCTTGGCATCCTCTGCCTTCAAACATGACACTGCTATGTTCAAATCAGACCAAATTAGCAAGTCTAGATACTTAAAGTGACATTAAGCAGACAACACTGTAATCAACCCTTTCCATTCTTCAATATGCCAGGTTTTCACTCTCACCAGTCTTCTTTATTTCCAACAAAATTATAAAATAATACAACATAAATTAACAAAGGAGATTTCAGAACTATCACTGTTATTTCATTGGACTGGTTGTATATGATTAAGTTTAAAAGCAACTTGAGTGATCTCTTATGCTTACTGCTATTTCAGTAATGCACTAATTGCAGCAAGGATCCTTACACCAGCTAATCAATTTAAAAATAGAAGTCAGGTATATCACCCAGACTATGAAATGCTATGGTACAATGCAAATATTCTACCTAAAAGGCAATTTGCCAAACCAGATCAGATAAAAATTGGCTCAGGCCAGGTTAGAGTACCTTCTAGCAAATAGACTTAAACTTTTTCTGATGACAAAGCCAACATTAAACAGCAGGAACCAGTGACATCCCCAACTCTTGTAGGGATCCAAGAAGCCTTCCATGAAGCATCAGGGATGTTATGAAAAACAGGCTCCTTATGGCTTTTTAAATATTTTTATTTATTTTTATTACTATCACTGAGCATCTTTGCACATCAAAACAGAGGCTTGATTAGTGAAATAATTCATCAGGATTTATCAGGTCCTTGTACTTAATTTCTTCTTGATTTAATTCCCAGGAGATCAGTTATTTTTCTGTTAATTGTAAGGTCAAAGAGGAGCCCATGGAAGCAATAAGCAGTAATAACTAAATAAACAGAAGACCGGATCTTTAATGCAAATGTGTTTCCTGTAGGAAAGGAGTAGATCAGTGCAGATAATGTAGTACAGAAGCAGGAAAAAAGTTTAAAAAAAATAATAAAAATCACATGTTCTGAAACAATCTGTTCAAAAGATTTCTCACTGGAACATAAGTAGCTCTTCAAAACCAGTGCCCTACTGAGGAATTTACATACTTGCCAAGCTTTAAGTTACTAATCAAAAGCAACAGCTATTTGCTTTGTGGATGAAAAGTTGTGATACTTGCTCAAAAATTTAAAAAACAAACAAACAAAAATCAAAATCACAATCATTTTAAGGAACAATACAACCTACATACTGAGAGCTGCCGGTGTGTGTGCAAAACTGAGACAAGAATTCCAGAGTACATCCCCCTTCATTAGAAGTTTTAAGACAAATAATACTGGCAGTATAATTAAGAGTACTGTACCAGTCCAAATAATGCTTAATGCTTCTCAAATCCACCAGTTACAAGGTCACATCAGGATAATTCCATGGTATGTCTCCTGATAACCATGCTTCTGGCCTGTTAAAGAACACCATGTGTTTATAAGAACAGCTAGAATTTAAAATTTAATGACCATAGGGCACGACTACTTAAAAGTTATATACATTTTCCAAAATCACTAGGCTACCCTAAATCATTACCTACCCTTATTTAATGAACTGCTGCTACAGACACTAAGACATCTGATAACTGACAAATATGTTCTCAAATAAATTAGATTCTGATTTCAGAAAAGGTTCTCCCTCCATAGAAAGTATGTATCTCTATATGTAATATGGTATACTCCCAAGTGCATCCAATATAACTCAATCTGTACTACAGAACCCATTGTGTTTCAACAGAAAGACTTGGCTCCTGATTAATTCCTACAACTGTTTAGTATAGAAATGAAACAAATTCAATATTTTAAGACTTCTTCCTCCTATTCCACCCCTGTGAAAAAGCAGAAAGAAGCAATTAGTGACGCCTTACTTCTTCAGAAATACATCTGTTAACTGATACTGGCATATAGTTACATCCCAGTTTTAAATCTAAAGTTATTTTATCAGCATTTACACTAAAAACCAAAGAAACAAACAAAAAACCAAAGAAACAAACAAAAAACCAAAGAAACAAACAAAAAACCCCTGGAAAGTGTTTCAGTAGGTATCACCTCAGAGCATCTCATCTCCAGCACTTTTGACTGAATAGTTTTTTAGCGTACAAAAATAATGTGGCAACTGAATTGTGATTTAGAAGACAGCTCAAACACCAGGAGTGCAGCTTGTTTAACCTAACACAACCGGTTCTCTCAACTGTGAAAACTTAAGAGAGTAATAAGTAACATTCCAAAATAACAACACTATTTAGCCCTTAAAAGAAATTGCTATTTCAAATGTGTTACCATCAGAACAACAAGACTGAAATGTCTTTTGGAATATTGTATTATAGACATATTTTTCCTTAGATATTACAAGGACTTGTTACATAAGCCTAAACAGCTCCTGCAACATCCTTCTCTCGCTTCAGGGAACTTCAGGGAAATGTAGATAAGCAATGGTAAATATTAGAAAAGTCATTCTGATTATCAAACATCATGAAAACCATATATTTGAATTTATATCAGTATAAAGAGAAATCAGCATTAAAACAATATTAAGTTTACACTGCAAAGCCTTCAAGAGTGAAGCGTATCTGCTTTCTCTTACACTCCTGCATAACTGACTCACCATTGCCTTCTCACTTTCTTATCAGACTCTTTGTTCCTCTACCATGTAGGCATCAGCAGCATGGACTAGTTTCTAATCTGATTCACAGAGGCTCACTGCAGGAAGGCTAACTCTGCAATAGAGTACAAATAGTAAGAGGCTGACAGCTCTCTACTAACCAGTGAAAACTGCTATGCTAAAATCATTCTACCAAAATAGTTCTGGTTTTGAGCACTTACCCCCAAATTTTTTCTATAAAACCACATGTAATATTACAGGAACATCAATTACACCTTTCTCCATATACTTATTGTTGTCCTAGATTCAGTCACTTCTGCATAAGAGAAATTTATTTATATTTCTTAAATAACAATCTAGGCTATCCTACAGTGTACTACAGATGTACTGTGGGGTTTGGACTAGGCAATCTTCAAAGGTCCATTCCAATCAAAACAATTCTATGATTCTATGATTTCCTTGACGAGAAAAATAAACTGATGGAAATCAAAAGCAGAAAAGTAATTTGACATATTTCCTTCCTAGAGAGAGAAAGTGTACTTGAATACAGCGCTTAGAAGCATAAAAAATATTACATTAATTTTAAAACCAAAATTAAAGGCAACACCATTCTAGCTGGCACTGAGGAGCAGCAGAACTGAGTGGAATAGGGACAGGGAAGTGCTTTAAAAGAAGTCATGAGAATAAACAAAAACCAGCTTAGCCTCTCAGACAAAAATGTAAAGGGGCAATAACTGAACTCTTAAAAAAACAAAAACAAAAACAAAAAAAAACCCAACCAAAACCCCAAGCAGTTAGGAGAAGGAAAGGTCAAACTTTGAAAGGGGAGAAAGACACCTGGCCGTTTCCAGATGACATGACAAAGTGGACACAACTTGAACTGGCAGGGTTTAAAAGGCACTGGGGAAACAACCCACATTTGCCTCAGCAAACCACCTTTGGCTTGAATATAGGAAAGGGGGGTTCTATTTGTATTATGTAAGGAACCATAAAGAGATAAAAATAACCACATTCTGTTTGTCCTATTGAATAGGGGATTAAAATAACTGGCAACGTTTTGTTTTAAGTCATGAACTAGAGGTGGATTCACCAGGTCAAAACTGGAAAAGGAGAACTGCCAGTCCTTGATAAGGATGGCAATTACCATTCTTTTATATACAGAACTACTCTAAGGGAGTACAGCTTCCTTACACAGCAATAATAGCATATCCTTTGATTTATACAGTAGTCCTCCAGCAACACAACCAACATCCTGTTTTCATCTTAAAGTACAGCTGGACAGTTTGTCTACGGGCTTTATTTATCAGAGTTCCTATAACTAAGTGCCTTCTCATTATGAGAAACAGCACCCTCCAATGTAGCAGCATTTTATCTTCCTGGTTCTTTCCTTCTAAAAATTCTAATACGGTACCTACCTAGTCTATAGACTATACATATGTACACTAAGTGCTTTGAAACAATGTGACAAGCTTATAAATATTAATTAAAAAAAGAAGTAACATACATCTTCCACCCACAAAGTCATGTAAAAACACCCAATAAAATTCAGAGGAAAAGGATTTTCTTACTTCATGGCTTCCAGAGGAAAGGACAGCAATACTGCTCAAATGATCTAAGCTTTAGAATCTCATAAAGCCCTTAAAACACACACAAATTCCTGAGGTCTGAAGCCGTCTCTGTAAGCTCCCCCTGGATTCAGAAGTTTTTCCTGAATATAACAGAGAATCTCTGTGAAAATGCCTAAAAGAATATATGTATAAAAAGTCTTTGTTAGATACCTCTCAGAGTATTTTAAGTAATTAATAAGTCTGTATCCTGTGTCATCACAAGTCAGAATCCCATCAGAAATCCAGTATGTTCCACATTCCTACCCATGAAAGTAACCAGCGAAATCGCATTTTGAATGATTTACATGCTCATACTCTGTAACCATGCAGTAACTCATGAACATGCCATTCGCATGTTGTCACGCTTCAGAAATAGAGAGACCAAGACTGCTTAACTGTTAACCACTGCACTTGTTCAAGACAGTTTTAGAATAAATTGTTGCTTGTTGAATACATTAGATCACTAAAAACTTATGAGGAATGTATTGCTAATTGTATCTACAAGACATCCACATTTTTTACCACTTTCTCTTCAAGCAAGTGGTAAGCGGCATGCCAGCAGAATGTCAGTGGAAACAAAAGGACAATTACTAATACCAATATAGGGCAAAGTTCTTAATTAGAAACTAATGACTCTGATTCAAGAGCACTAGAGAACCTTAGATTTGTCCACACTGGCCGAAAAAGGCTTGGGGTGGGGTTGGCTGTGGGAGTGAAGAGAGAAGACTAACCAAATTACCACCAGTGCAGTTACAGCAATAGAAGCTTCAGTGACAACGTGTGTAAATCACATCACGTAGACCAGAGCTTCTACTCTTGTGCCTAGTGGTAGGAGGTAGGTCAGAGACAAGCCACAGATAGTTCATTAGCTAATCTCTCCAAAATTTGTCCCAATTTCCCCAAACTTAACTGCAGTAGATCAGTGCAACACAGAATGTTATAAAATTAAAGTTAACATACTGAAAAACAGAGCAGTCAATCAGTCTGGAAAAAAAGTTCCTGGGCAGCTATCTACACAGATTATAGCAGCAGAAAGAGATACAACCAAGAGAGCACTATAACTCAGCTGCAAACTCTGAAATTGAAAAGTTCACCCTCACTCTCCCAAGTCAAACTCCTACTGCCAGTAACATAAACCCTATCAACCTCTCCTAAGTGCCACATTTTCTCTCTCTCAATAAGGGTTGGGTTTTGAATGTTGCCCAAAGGAGGAAATTCATAGAAAGAACCCTGGCTTCATATTGGAGAAGAGATTCAAGTTGTTCCTTTGACACACATAAAACAACAATGACCAGAATTTTTTGAATTTTTATTTCATAGATAGAAAGTCACTACCATGGCATTGCTAGCTTAAAGCAGAAAGGTTCTCCTTGGGTCCAGAAATTCAAAGCTGATGCTTCAAAAACAACCCCAAACTAAAACAATATCCTAAGATGAATACAGTCAAGGGAGGAGGGCCTAAAGCAACAAAAGCCTTGCCTAACCTTAAAAAGAGGAGAAGGAACTACCTCAGAGTTTTGTGATTACAAACAGCTTATCACTGATGACTTCTAACTGAAGAAAAGGACATAAAGAAGCTGAAACAAACCTACTCCACCAGCACAAAAGCAGCAGCAAAGCTTCTCAGTTCAGAAGACACTGAAACTTCCTACCACCTAGACTGTCCATGAGGGAGGGAGGGAGGTCTGCAACCTGTTAATGATTTGACTACTATCAAAAAAACCAAACAAAAATACATGGC
>NW_015090990.1:5931027-5944325 GCF_001431845.1 Calidris pugnax
AGATCTCTGAATGAATCAGTCTTTCTCTTTAAGAGTCACCAAACCACTTCTTTCTCACTCCCACTTAAATATTAAACTGAAAATATTTGTTAATCAAAGCCATAGATAAACACAATAATACTGGTACAGCTATGTCAGTTTGAGTCAGTTTCCATTAGAAAATGTGAAACACATCCTCATTTAACGTTGGAAGCCAGAAGTTTTTTAATGGGTTAAGCTTAAGGACTGATTTTTAAAAATTTCTACAAACTCTATGCCATGTTTAGCTATCCCTTCCTATCTTTGATAAAGTATCACATGCTCATTTACAAACATACTGGAGATCTTTCTACTATGTTGACCATTTTATTCACATGATACCACAAACTGACTCAAGGAAATACTCTCAATGTATGACTGAGATGTGAAACATGATGTGACAGGATGTGGGAGAGCCCAATGAACATAGATAGAGTTTTACAGATCTCATTGGGTTTTTATTTTATTTGTAAATGAAAGTTAAAAACTCATAAAATTATTATTTCTAATATTCTAATATTATTTCTAATATTGGACATTTTGCTTCGATGTAACGGAAGAACATTACATACTCAACTATTTTCCCTTCTGAGAGTACATTGTTGGGAAATGAACTGCACACTTCTCAATTAACCAGGTTCTGCAAGGACATTTCTGTCTTAGGTTGCTAAAGTTCTTCCAAGTGGCTCTGACAAACATTTGTTTACAAAATAAACAATTCACTAGGCACTCCATTTCCTACTACAGATCTCTGCACCATGAACAGGAAGAGTCAGCATCAGCATTTCAGTGCATAGACAGATTTAATTCAGGCAACGTTAAGGAAAATCCAGAAGTTCTTCTATAGTGTCGAGAGCATGCAGGACATCTGTCTCTTCTGCAGAGGGATAGAGCTTTGACTGACACCATATACATCTTTCCACAAGACCACTGAGTCAGGGTACCAAGTAATCTTAAAATCTCCATCTACAGTCAATGCATATAAAATACTGCTTGGCATTGTATAGGATGAAATTTCAGCATTTATGTTATGTGTCATTATTTCCAAACATTCTCAATTCTGCCATGAAAACTTATTCTGGATTAGGTGCTGGCAAGCAGTCTTCAAGAAGAGAAAAAAAAAAAATCCTGTAAACCCATTAGCTGGCAGGCTTTACCTACTGGAGCTACAGAATCCAGGAAAATTTTTTGGTAAGTAAAAGCAGGAAGGAAAAAAAAAAAAAAAAAGTCAGTATCTTAAAGAACACCATAAGAAAGAAAACATAAGAACCAATTGATTTGAGTATTTCTAAAATTATCATTGCACCACAACCCATTTTCTTTCTAAAAATCACTGCACACTTTTAAGATTTCATTTAACATTTACAATTCAATGCATTTCCCTCTTTCTCCTTTATTCGTTTGAGATTTATGGATAAAGAAGCAGTACAGCATGATATTTTGGGAGGAAGACTGGAAAGTTTGTAATAATGTTTGGCCAGTGGAAATATGAGAACAGTCAAAGAAAGATGCTTAGAAATAAGACAAAGATTCCAACAGTTCAGACAATGATGTCAGATCCTTATTACTTTTCCAAAATAAGCTGCTTCAGATTCTCTCCTATCCCCCTCACTATTGACAATCAGCTCTGAAGGAGTGCTTATAAAATGCTTCATTTTTCCATACTTTCTAGATTTTCACCTTCCTTTTCTATAAAAGTGAACAAGCATTGCTTGGTGTGCTGAGACTATCTATAGGGGGGGATGGGGGAAGCATGTCCTAAACTGCAGGAGAACAATCAAAACAAAACCCAAAAGTTACCTGGATTTCAAAATCCTCTGATCCCTCTGCATATCACTTGGAAGAAAACCAGATCTCTCTCCCCACTTCCCAACAAATCCAACCAACCAACAAGAAACAAAAGAGAAGCATTAAGGAGCTGAAAGAAGAGAGATGCATCTGACCCAGTTCAATCAGTTCATTTCTACAATTAATTTCCTGATAACCTGTCATACAGACATCAAATTAAATATACCTAATTCTGATGAAGGACAGCATATAATACATTAAGAAAATGACCACTATTGGCTGAATAAAGTCATAAGTAAAATCTGAGCTGAAAGGAGAAAAAAGAATAAAATAAATCCCATTTCAAGTCTCAAGCTATCACAAATGTCTTACGATCTCAGCTCCAAGCCCTATGATGTCTAAGGCATTACTCTACCATAGATAAGTGAGCAGACAAGCACAGAAACTGCAAAGACAGCTAATGACCTCTTAAAGTGCCCTATAAAAGGGCCTGGGAAGCCCTTCTCCCCTTAAAATTACACTGTAGCAAAAATACTCTCCATGCCCACGTAAGTACAAATGAATAAGATGCATTAACCCAGGTATAACGTGACACATAATACTTAAAGACAAAATCACATTTAGAAAAAGAAGAATCTATAATTTCAGACTGAAGTCAGGGGAAGAGAAATCAGATACAGGTGGAATGGGACACAGGAAAAAAAATAATAGATGAAAGGACCAAGCCAAAGGGGCAGGTTCTTATTAAATCTCAAAACTTAAAAGAATGCACAAAAACAGAATCCAAGAAGCTAAAAGCTGAAAGAGTCTATGCAAGATTTTAAGGACAGAGTCATACATTGCAAAACAGTTTAACGTAATAGGAGGAAGTAATCTCCTCCCCCCATAAAGCAAGAAAACAACCCAAAAACACCCAAAACCCAAATGTTGTCTTCAAGAGCATCTTCCACCAATAAAAGCAGACGGGGAAAGACCACTTCAGCTTCCAAATGTTAAAAAACACAGTGGTTAAGGTGCCTTAGGAGTTGTTACAGTATTTCAATGTTCCTAAGCATGATCTATGAGAAAGGCTCTCAGAAAAGAAGCAGTAGCACATTGAAGATTCAGCAAAACAGGACTTTCTCCAAGTGGTGAGTAGTTTAAAAACAGAACAAGGTAAAAATAGCTCAAGGAGAGCGCCAAGGATGGAATTAGTGAGGCTGCTTTGTAGCGTGGGTGGAAGGAGAGGATCAAAATTGCAAGGAAGGGGAAGTGAGAGACCATGAATCAGAGACCAGCAGAGGATACAGAAAAGTTTATGTCTGGAGACTTCATAGAGTAGATGGAAAAAGCAATAACTCTTAAGAAATGAAAGTTTAGGAATGTAGGGGCAACTGTCAACATGTAGCAGCACCTGATTTTTGAGGAATTAAAATTTCTGAACTAAAATATATATATATTATATATAAATATGTATACATAATTAGTTAAATATATATTTAGTTTTATATATATTTTATATATATACACATATTTGTCAATGCCCAGATTTCTGTCATGGTTTGAATTTCCAATTTTACACAAACTCTTGAAAATTATCACAAATTCCACCTCTGGAAGTTCCACCTACTACACAATCACCATAAACTAACTAAGGTCTTGTTTGTCTTACTAACTAAAGAACTAAAAAAAACATCCATCCACACAAGTAGTTTCTATGTTAATTGATTTGAGTATTTCTAAAATTATCATTGCACCACAACCCATTTTCTTTCTAAAAATCACTGCACACTTTTAAGATTTCATTTAACATTTACAATTCAATGCATTTCCCTCTTTCTCCTTTATTCGTTTGAGATTTATGGATAAAGAAGCAGTACAGCATGATATTTTGGGAGGAAGACTGGAAAGTTTGTAATAATGTTTGGCCAGTGGAAATATGAGAACAGTCAAAGAAAGATGCTTAGAAATAAGACAAAGATTCCAACAGTTCAGACAATGATGTCAGATCCTTATTACTTTTCCAAAATAAGCTGCTTCAGATTCTCTCCTATCCCCCTCACTATTGACAATCAGCTCTGAAGGAGTGCTTATAAAATGCTTCATTTTTCCATACTTTCTAGATTTTCACCTTCCTTTTCTATAAAAGTGAACAAGCATTGCTTGGTGTGCTGAGACTATCTATAGGGGGGGATGGGGGAAGCATGTCCTAAACTGCAGGAGAACAATCAAAACAAAACCCAAAAGTTACCTGGATTTCAAAATCCTCTGATCCCTCTGCATATCACTTGGAAGAAAACCAGATCTCTCTCCCCACTTCCCAACAAATCCAACCAACCAACAAGAAACAAAAGAGAAGCATTAAGGAGCTGAAAGAAGAGAGATGCATCTGACCCAGTTCAATCAGTTCATTTCTACAATTAATTTCCTGATAACCTGTCATACAGACATCAAATTAAATATACCTAATTCTGATGAAGGACAGCATATAATACATTAAGAAAATGACCACTATTGGCTGAATAAAGTCATAAGTAAAATCTGAGCTGAAAGGAGAAAAAAGAATAAAATAAATCCCATTTCAAGTCTCAAGCTATCACAAATGTCTTACGATCTCAGCTCCAAGCCCTATGATGTCTAAGGCATTACTCTACCATAGATAAGTGAGCAGACAAGCACAGAAACTGCAAAGACAGCTAATGACCTCTTAAAGTGCCCTATAAAAGGGCCTGGGAAGCCCTTCTCCCCTTAAAATTACACTGTAGCAAAAATACTCTCCATGCCCACGTAAGTACAAATGAATAAGATGCATTAACCCAGGTATAACGTGACACATAATACTTAAAGACAAAATCACATTTAGAAAAAGAAGAATCTATAATTTCAGACTGAAGTCAGGGGAAGAGAAATCAGATACAGGTGGAATGGGACACAGGAAAAAAAATAATAGATGAAAGGACCAAGCCAAAGGGGCAGGTTCTTATTAAATCTCAAAACTTAAAAGAATGCACAAAAACAGAATCCAAGAAGCTAAAAGCTGAAAGAGTCTATGCAAGATTTTAAGGACAGAGTCATACATTGCAAAACAGTTTAACGTAATAGGAGGAAGTAATCTCCTCCCCCCATAAAGCAAGAAAACAACCCAAAAACACCCAAAACCCAAATGTTGTCTTCAAGAGCATCTTCCACCAATAAAAGCAGACGGGGAAAGACCACTTCAGCTTCCAAATGTTAAAAAACACAGTGGTTAAGGTGCCTTAGGAGTTGTTACAGTATTTCAATGTTCCTAAGCATGATCTATGAGAAAGGCTCTCAGAAAAGAAGCAGTAGCACATTGAAGATTCAGCAAAACAGGACTTTCTCCAAGTGGTGAGTAGTTTAAAAACAGAACAAGGTAAAAATAGCTCAAGGAGAGCGCCAAGGATGGAATTAGTGAGGCTGCTTTGTAGCGTGGGTGGAAGGAGAGGATCAAAATTGCAAGGAAGGGGAAGTGAGAGACCATGAATCAGAGACCAGCAGAGGATACAGAAAAGTTTATGTCTGGAGACTTCATAGAGTAGATGGAAAAAGCAATAACTCTTAAGAAATGAAAGTTTAGGAATGTAGGGGCAACTGTCAACATGTAGCAGCACCTGATTTTTGAGGAATTAAAATTTCTGAACTAAAATATATATATATTATATATAAATATGTATACATAATTAGTTAAATATATATTTAGTTTTATATATATTTTATATATATACACATATTTGTCAATGCCCAGATTTCTGTCATGGTTTGAATTTCCAATTTTACACAAACTCTTGAAAATTATCACAAATTCCACCTCTGGAAGTTCCACCTACTACACAATCACCATAAACTAACTAAGGTCTTGTTTGTCTTACTAACTAAAGAACTAAAAAAAACATCCATCCACACAAGTAGTTTCTATGTTCTCAAAGCCAGAATGGTTTCATATTTAATTCTGCACAACATGCATTTTTAATGAAAAGAACAAAAGTTTTAAATCCACAGCTAGTGGTGAAGAAAGATGTATTTCATTTTTGCCTGAAGGAGTTACAACCCAGCATGACGAGTTGTAAACATTTGTTTTCTCAAACTTTGTTAGTAACAGACATTTTGTCTCCTCTATTTTTTTTTACTAGACCTAAAGCAAAATACTGTTCCTCCCAAGTAAAAAATGCTTTCAACATTGCTGCGACAAGGACAGTTAAACAATAGATACCTCAATAGATTATCTTCTACCTGCAGTATTATGTCCAGTTGTTTGTCAGTCTAGCTTGACAGTACAGAAGAAATGTACTAGGTTTTACAAAGGTCAAGAGCAATACAATGATACTTAAACACATGGTAAATGACAAAAACCAAACTTGGTTTCTTCCCTCTTGCCCTTCTAATTACCTCGATACCTACACATTAAAAGTATCTGGGCAATAGTAGCACAAAGTTTCCACTGCTACCCTACTGATGGTCCCATATCCTGGAACATTCTTATTTAACCCATTTTATTCAGCAAAGCTCCTGGCATCTCAAACTTGGGAGGCGGGGGAAGCGGGGGAGAGTGAAACTGGATGCAACATATAATAAAAAATCAATTCATTTTACAAAAAGAATAGAAATAACAGTCTCTCCAGGCAACTTTGTCAATAATATGTTTGTATTATAGAGACAACTGAAAGAGATTCTTATGCCTTTCCCGTAGCAAAACATTTAAAAGTTACCTGCTAAAAACCCACATACAGAGCCTTAGTCTTTGGAAGAAAGCCAGGAAAATACCAAAAAGGGAAAATTATTTCCCAACAGAAAACCAAGGTGCATGAAGAGAACAAGATTTTTAAAACAATAAATCAATATTCAGGAATATTAAATTAAAAAGGGATCTGATTTTAAAGAAAAATACCCATGGTTCTAATTATAGTGGTGTGAGGGTTTTTTTAATTAAGACAGTATCACTTTGTAGGAGAGATGTACCTCTGTACAACTGTACCACTGTTGGTATTTGAGAAAAATTCAAGCACACAACATTTCTTGTTTTGCACAGAGTAATCATTTGCATTGCTTGGGAAGGAGGAGAGGTTAGTTTGTTTGTTTTTAAATAAGATTGATCAATGTTTTCCAAACCAAGTAGCTGTATTTCCAGAACAGAAATAAAAATCAAAAAAAATGTGCACAAAGGATTTTTAAAATACAGCTAAGAAAGTACAGATTGGTAACTGTATCTTCAATGAAAACTTCTGTAGAACTAAAGCTTCTAACAAAACCAATGCTTTCTCACAGAAGAAAGCTTATGCCTAGCTAAAAATATTCATGTGTTCTATTTTCTTTAACTGAAAATAGCAATCCTGACAACCCTAGTCTCCCACCACAGTTGACATATATGCAAGTTCCCCAGGGAAACATTTCATAGATAAGATTAGGGATCCATCCTTTAATCACCTACAGCATTTTGATCATTTACAACCACCAAAAGATACATATAAACGCACGTTTCCCTTCTGAACTGGATACCCTCTTAACAAATTAAAAACAGATTCAAGAACTCTCAATTCTGTAAAGATTCCCATGGCATTCCACTTCTGATGCATAAGAAAATGTTTGTTAAACTATGAAAAAAATGCGCTAGTCCATCACCATGCAGATTTTAAGTCAGATCGCATCTACTGGAACTTCAGGTAGTAAATGCTTAAGTTTTCTTTCATGCAAACAGTTGCATTTTTAATTGAAGGACCTTACCTTAGGAGAGAATTCAGGTGAAACCTCAAGTTTTTAATTGCTTGTTACAGCTCAAAACAGCAAGGGGTGGTTTTCCCCCTTGAACTCTCCATTGTCGCATGCTGCACAGTCAGAGTTTCCTCTTCATTGTGCTAATGCTGGGCATGGCCACAGAACTCTACAGGAGTCTAGGAGCCAACATCTCGGCTTCTTGTCATCCTCTAATGCCCTGACGTCAACTGTCTGAGTTTTAGAGTAGTACACAACGACAGCGAATGCTCACAGTAAAGAGCAACTCTTTCTCAAACAGCAGGCAGCTGCGTGAACTTAAGTCAGAGCAGCAGGTCAGCTGTTGGGGAAGCAAGTGAGAGCTAGGTGAAAAGGAAAGAAAGAGCACAGATTTGTTGTAACTTGCAAGCAGCCATGAAAGAGAACACTCCGCGTTCCTTGTATCAGCTACATTAAGAGAGCAACTCATCATATTGACTTGTTAATTTCCAGGGGAAAAAAAAACAAACACAGTTGAGCAGGTACTAACATTGTTACTTACAACTCCAATGGCTGGCTGGATAATTTCGCATCTGCTGTTCCTCAGCACATATGAAACTGCAACAGCGGCAGCTAGAAACAACAGCTGCCAAGCTAGAAAAACTTGCACGTTTAGAAACTTTCTTCCAAGCTACAGTCACGAAAGTCAGAAGCAGTACTGGACTTCATGGAGGGAGACCTATTTAGATTTCACCAAATTACGGGAGAAACGATTTACTTGTGACTTTAAAATATTCCTAGTGAGTTAATTTATCTGTCAGATGACAGGAATCTTCAGTTTCCTATGAAATCTAAGCTTTTGGTCCCCTACAACGGACTCTTTTCTACCCAATACAAATGCGCCCACGCAACATAAACAGTGATCTTCAGGTTTACATAAACACTGTAATCTCCTTTAAAGTTCATTTTAAAAAAAAATCCAGTAATGATAGAAAGAAAAGAACCTATCCTAACGTAACACTGAAACCCATGTTCCAGTCCCAAGCACTTTTTTCCTCTCATGTGCTTCTGATACCTCACTAACGACTAGCTCTCACTTTTCCTTTTTGCAGGATACCAGCACACTTGGACAAAACTTTGAACTACTCTGCTGATTTCTCTATTTGTGTATTACCCTCCCACACATTTTTTCACCCTAGTATCCACATTCCTCAACCCCCTAATGTTTCCTTGATCTCATTCCCACAGCAACACACTCCAACAGTGAACACTACCACCAACTACTCCATAGTTGCACCCAGCTATGACATCAGACTTGACAAAGTTTGAGCAATCAAGCCAGCTTTTAAATGCAACATTCAGTTCATGGCACCGCTGTGTCATGCAACTACTTGTCATTGCCTTGGTTAAGACATTAAAAAGAACAACATAATCACCTCAAGAAGTATTAAGTGCATGTTCAGAACTCAAATTACCCCCTGGAATGATTAGCATTCAAGTGGCTCCTGATGGGGATCCACCCACGAAGTAGCTAACTCCCTGTTTCAAACATCCACTGAACTCTACAGCCACAAATTCTCCAAGTTCTTTCCATTTTGTTATTGCTCAATTAGTTGATTCTCACTGGGGTCACGGGGGTGAGAAAAAAATGACCTAACTATTTATCTTGAAGTCCTTAGTCTAAGAGATAAGCACATCTAAGATCAGACTGCTTGCTAGGCCCATGCCAGACTAGCATCTGATCCTAGATAGTGCTACAAGTACAGTAAGATAGTAGCACAAGAACAAAAGGTCTTGCATTTATTTGTAAGTGTATACAAGAATGTAGTATAAAGAGCAAAAGCAACAGCTAATTCATTGCAAGATAAAAACGTGGTTTTGGCCCTGACCTAAATTTCAGCAAACAGCAAATTCAGACACATACACACGCTGTCCCCTGGTCTGCTACTGTGGCTTGGCAACAGAATGTTTGGTTTTAAGCTGTTGCTACACTTTCTGTCCGATCCCACACTGGGGAGAACTTTCATTTATACTTGAACAAACCTGTGGCTATGTTGTGAATGGAGACAACCAGCAACGTTAGAGAGGAAGAGAGGTCAAGTCAGTACTCTAAGTTTCATGCCAGACACTTCTCAACACTGAGCCACAGCTGATGTCTCCAGTGATCCGTAATCTGATCAAAATGATTTGATAAAAACTCAACAGTTATACACAAGAGAAAAGCTGTATTTCTTCTTCTTCCTGAAGACATCTCTTACTTCCTCAGACAGCCCTAACCATGGGAAAAAGAATTCTCTCCTGTTGCTCTTATTAAACTTTTCGAATATAATCACTAGGCCAAGCAACCAGGGAACAGGAGCATGAAGACACAAGTGAGGAGTGCTTCTGGCAGTAAGCTAAGCAAAGCTCAGTTTGGCTCTCCTTCCCCTTGTCACCCAGGACAACCATCTCTATCTTCAGCCCCTGGAGAGCAGTTGTATCTCCTAAGTATGTTTTCATTAGACACGCAAAAAGAAAATGACAAAACAAAAAGGGCTTTGCTTAAGTAAAGCAGATCAGAAGCTGTTATCTTGAAAGTAAGCACATAGCTTTAAATATGATTTAAGGGAACAAACAAAATAATGAAAAACTATCAGAAACTGATTAGAATTTAAAGTGGACCTCAATGCACATTCTAATATTTCAAAGGAAATCAATCTTCCATTTACCAAAATCCAAATTTGCTCCAATATTTTAACAGCATATTAACTTACAATACAGTTCTTCATGGTAAAAGCCTGTGTCAACTAGTGAAATCTACTTAATCTATTTGGTAATGTAAAAATGTATTTAGTCCAGGGCACAGGATTGCCATCCAGCAACAGCAGGAAAACTGTGCTCAGAAGACAGGATAGCAATCACACCACTTTTTTTTTTTTTTTAAAGTATTAAAACACACATTTTCCTATCATCCCATAACACAGCCAGTACATAAAGCCAATTCAGCTCTGTGATGAACAGAAGCAGACTGTGTCAACTGGCCTGGCAAGAGCATGCTGTCATGAGCGCTGCTCAGACTCAAGGCAAGATAGATGAGCTATAAAATGCCTTAAAAGTAGGTCCAGCCAAGTTTCTTCTGCTACCAGAAGAAACTATGTGTCACGTCCAGCCAGTTACTGGGCACACCTTCTATTCATCATATTCCAAAAAAATTGTAGCTGGTTACTGGGCACACCTTCTATTCACTATATTAAAAAAAAGAAAATAAAAATAAATAATCCAGCAGAGGCTAATTTTAAAAAACTTTACTGATTTACTTTGATTTTATGGTGAGAATAACAGTGGCATACAGCCCTGCATTTTTTCCCCAAATTCAAGTAAATATTTTTATCCCCAACTGGCTTTAGTAAACAATTTTCAATAGGAAAACATAATCCTACATGCAAAAACATTGTCTTCCAGGACATAACTACAGGATCCTTTCCCAAAGTTTGTCCCATAGAACTGACAACAAAATACCATATTGAAGTGCCACTGATGATTAAGTTATACAGAAGTCCCAAGGCCAAATAAACATCAGTGCTTGAAAACTCACAAAACACCTTCAACACCTCTAGCCTTCCTGGCAGTTAGCATAAATAGACTTTCTAAACGGTGAAAAGCTATCAGTAATTACACCATTTAACTTCAAACAGTAATTCAAGAACATATCTACTGGTAAACAATTTTTTCAGCTGTGGATTAAAAACATGCTCCACCTGGCTAGAAGGTTAAGAAGGGATATAACGCAGTATCATATAATTTCGTAATTCATTTAAAGAAAATTGTTATTTCAAGTGAAATTCTTCCCAGCTTGCATAATTTTTCCTATTACCTCAGAGAGATAATCACAGAACTGCTTACTATTAAAAAACGTATCTGTGGATAATTTTCAGTAAACTGGGAGTTGCTGGTTTTGCTGGTATATCCGGATTTTTTTCCTCAAATCCAGCATTTGGATGAGCAAATGAGACCATCCTCAGGAAATAATTAAGACTGTCAATAAAGAACTCTTGTTGTAACAAGAAAGGAACTGTAAATTGATTTCCTAAGTACTAAATTACATGGGAATAGCTGATAAAAGGCCTGAAAATATATCTGCAGGGCTAAGGCAGATGAGCATTGCTGTCAGCTACGTGTTTTTCCAAACTGAGATGTGAATGCTGACAGATGCTTGAAGATACATTAAGGGAACAGGCTACTCTTCCTGACTTAGAGAAGTCAAGCACCAGCCAAAACTCAGGATAGCCAACAGCTTTATGGCAGGTAACAGCCCCAGAGAAGCTGTCAGAGCAACCAAAATTTTAATTGTGCCTTTTTGCTTGTTTTCAATGTTCTTGCCCACAAGTAAAACTGAGGACCTTCAAAACATACTGTTTTAGTCACTTCCTAACCTAGTACCATGCCCTGTCATCACACACTCAATCCTTTCAGTTGAGCTTACGTATCCAAAGTCTTAAACATGCAGTAATTATACCTTCTACATTGATTAATAATATGAACTGTATTTCTCTATGGCCCTATGTAAGTGTGGAATTGGCCACAAGGCTCTAAGTGAATAAATAGCCCTCCTCTACAAGCCTTCCATATTCACTACAGCCACGACTTCAATCTGACTTGATCACTATGGTAAATTACCATCAACTGCACCTCTTCATCCTGCATCCACTTGGTCAGAAATTCAATTAATCCGTTTTTGCATATGATATGGCAGCTTCAATAAAGTCTTGGTGTTAAAAACACACACACACGATGTATTTTGTCCCTTCTATTTAAAGATAACTCCTGCAGTCCCGTAAGCGTTTTGAAACCCTAAAGTTCCTACTGAAGTTAAAGTGAATTCATTTTCTTCAAACATACCTGATTACTTAACTCAAAGAGAAATTGTCCTTCTCCTGATTTGCAACTGGGAGAGTTTTACCAAGATTTAAAATTACATTCTTTAAAGTTACGTTTTCTGACAGATGACAAACAACTCGCCAGAGGAGCCCAGCATTTAAACACAAACCAACCCTTTAACTTCTCACAACAGATGCTGTTTGTTTATTTTTTTTTTTCCTCTTTCGACGTGGTCAGTTACCAAAGCCCTGGGAAGCGCCCCGCTCTCCCACAGCGCTACCGCTGCTCTCCCACAGCGGACACGGGCACACCGTACGGATGGTCAGACCCGTACACTCCACCTTCCCGAGGTTTCACGGAGGAGCCCAGCCCGGCAGGTACGGCACCGGTGGTTTCTGGCAATAGCGCAGCCCGGACGGCGACGCCGGCAGGCGGGTCACGGCCCGTCCCTGAGGGAAATGCCCCCGGCGAGGGCTGGCCCCGCCGCCCAGCTCTGCACCGGGGACCCGAGGAGCTCGTCCCGCCGCCCCGTTGTCAGCCAGGGGAACCCGTCGAGGCGCGAGGGATGCCGCTCACCCGCCGGTTCCCGCCGCGCCGGCGGCCGTTTAACGGTCGCGCTGCTCCATCTGCCTCCGCCTCCCGTCTCGGCCGCGGTCCCGCGCGGGGCTTCCGCCTCGCGCCCGCCGCCGCCGCCGCCAGGGGAAGGGGCGAACGCACACGCTCCCCCCCACCCCGCTCTCCCGGCACCGGGGAGCCGCTTCTCGCCCCTGCCCGCCTCCCGAGCGCTGCACGCACGGCACCGGCCTCCCCGCTCCTCGCTGCCCCCCTCGCACCTCACCCCACCCGGCCTCACGCACGGCCCGGCGTGACCGCGGTTCCCCCCGCCGGCTGCCCCTCTGGGGCCGGCCGGGCCTCCCGCCCCTGCGGTGAGCCGTGCTTACCCTGAGGGC
>NW_015090990.1:5944335-5945513 GCF_001431845.1 Calidris pugnax
GCGCAGCCGCTGGGATCCGCCCGCACGGCGCCTCGGCTCCCCGCCTCACCTGCTCGGGGCGGGCTGAGGAAGACGGCCCCGCTCCGCCGCCCCTAGCGCCGCCGCGCCCCCGACACCGGGCATTCCCCGCTGTTTACAGGGCGGCCATGGGGCTGCTTGCCCGGGGCGGCGGCCGCGTACAGGGCTCCGCCGGGGCGGCCGCTTCGCTGAACCACACCTTGGGCGGAGGGGAAAAAAAACCAACCGCAAAAGCAAAAAAAAAAAACCCAAACCCCACAAAACTTCGCGGCGAGAAACTTGAAACGCGGAACCTTCCCCGCTCCGGCACCCGCGGAGAAACAGAGGCTCCCTGTTCCTGTCCCGGCTCCTCCCTCTCGCTGCCCGCCCGCCCGCCTCCACACGCCCGGCTCTCCCTCCAGCGGCGGCCGGACGCCCGGACGGTGCGGGGACTCGGCTCGGCCCCGGCCGCGGGCTGTCAGCGGCCAGCGGGGGCAGGGCCGCTTCTCTCGGCTGGAATTTTCCTCTCCCCGGAGCTAAAGCGTCCCGGCGGCCGCCTCGGGCTCAGCCCTTCCCCATTCCAGCCGCCAGGGCGCGGGGCGAAATCCCTACAGGTGGGGAGAGCCAGGCTTGGGGAGGGGGCAGAGGCGGCGGGCGGACCCTGCGGTGGCATCCAGCGCCCTCAGTCCTGGATGTGCCGTTCTGCTGATGGCCCGGTGGCTGCTCTGCTCAGGGGTGGCAGCCGGGTCGCCCTGTGCCCGCTGGCGGCCGCGCCGGGGGCTCGTCCCGGCTGCGTGCGTGGAAGTTTCCCTGGGGTCGTTCCCCCGCGGCCGCCGAGCTGGCTGAAGCCCAGCCTGAGCTACCCGTGTCACGGGTAACCGACTGCCGGCCCAAAGAGCCATTTTCAGCCAGGTCTTCAGTTCGCTCTCGGAGCGTGACGGCACTCTCAGCCTTTCCTCTGTGTGCCAGGCTGCTCCTGTGCGGGGTCTATCGAGCAGACCCGCAGGACGCGCCGCTCCCCCCTGTCAGCAGAGAGCACCTTCCCAGCTCTGCCGCGGGGTCGGGAGATGGTATAGCACAGTGAAATGCCACTCTTTATGCAGGTAATATTTTGGCCAGTGCTTAACACAAGTTGAAAAACAGCCAACGACAAAGCATTTATATCCCCCCCCCCCCCCCCT
>NW_015090990.1:5945573-6164121 GCF_001431845.1 Calidris pugnax
AGGGAAAAGGTAGAATATTTCATTCTACTACAAATGCCCCTTTTTCCCTGACTACTTATAAGATGATATATCTGGAAAAAAATACTATAATTGACCATTCTATTTTAATATTATTCATAATATGGACATTGTCCAGTGTAATACTGTATATCGTGTAATGTAGATACTGCACTTTCATAACATTTTGCTTCTCCCTGTATGTTCTTCTCATTTGTACTGTGCTTCTTCAATAAAGATTTTCTTTTGCTTTTATTTTCTGCTTTTCAATAGAGATTAAATAACCCTGAAGCTGCCTGTTTTGACAGACTCTAGGGGTTGTTCACACCCTGAATAACCACATGCCATTATCAGGCACGCCCCATTAATCTGTGTATGTTTCTTAAACCAAAACTTAATCACTGATGAGTCAGATGGATTTTCGATGGTCCAGTTTTCAAAGTGACAGTGTTCAACAAATTGATCAATAAGAAGAATCTCAAGAACAATCCCTGTGAAGGCCATACGTAAGTCTCTGATCCTTTTTCTCTTTTGACAGACCATTTTATTCTCTCCTGCTCCTCAAATTGTTTGGCCACTGCCTAGGTTAGGATGAAGGTTGACAAATAATTCTTTTGTCTGTTGACTGTTCCTGTTTCCAACCAGCTACTTCCTGAGCAAAACCATTAAGTAACTGCATCTTCTAAATGGTAACGAAACTTACATGTTGCAAAGGTGACCTGATTCTACACTATAGTGCTGTTTCAACCATCACCATCGTAACTGATTGTATATTAGTTAGAATAATTACATAATTTGGTGTGATGATGTCATCCCTTCTAATAAACTTTGCTGAACCACCGTCAGATAAGGAACTATGGTACTATTAACTTTAAAATCTCATTTGAAAACCACTATATACTGTAGCCTAATTCTTTTGGCAAGTACTAATGCCATGAAGATTGCAATCTATTGAATAGCTCATAGGGTCTAATAATAGAAACTCAGCACTGCCAGAGAGAAAAGTGACATCAGGGAAATAACCTAAAAAATTTGTTAGTGGTGGCAATTTCCAACAGAGACTGGGGAATTATCTAAAAAGGCAGTTCACTGAATAATACCAATCTCACTTAAGAGGAGAGAGGTTACGCTTATCTTACTACTTCTCTTATGACTACTACTTCTTTTATTCAAATCTTGGTTGTTAACTAAGCACTTCTGAAATGTTCATCACTAGAAACACTGTAGGCTCTGAACTTGAGTGCCTGCAGGCCATGTTGTGCAGTAACAGTTTTGTGACGACTAGACTTAAAATAGTGGGTTTTATAAGATACTGGAGATACTATTTGTCCAAGGGATCTCAGTTTTTTAAAAAAATTCTAGACTCCTATGGCAATTTGTTTTTTAACGACAGAAAATCAGTTCTGTGTCACAGTTTCACAGGATGCCAACAGAGTCAAACTGTCTTTTTTTTATTTTTCTTTTTTAAAAAAGTTAACAACTTTGTCCTGATCCCAAAATGCTGCTCATATAAAGCAAATGTAACTCTCATACACAATAAACAGAAGGCTGCAAGAGGCAATACCAAGTAAATGGGCTATTACTACACTATTCATGTCTCTCCAATTGAATAGTCAAAAGAAAGAACATTTAAAGAAAAGTTCCCCAGCTTTTTCGAGCTAATCTGTGAAGATAACATTGTAGCAGTTAACCTGTGAAGATAACATTGTAGCAGTTAACGAAGTGACAGGTTATTAATTGCACAGCTGCAATAATGTCATCCTTTGTCTATGGTTTGAGGTAAAACAATAATTTAGCTGGAGGCATTAATCCCTGTGACAAGCCGCCACCTGCTGCACTCAGTGAAAGTACTTGCTGCCATTGTATATTCAGTATAAATGTTTGCAGATTAATACCCAGTTCTGATTACTGTTAGCATAACCTTCAAGTTACGCTTGTCGTGAGAACTGTTAATTCTAACTGCTATCTGAAGGAGAACCTCTACCTTAGGTAGAGACATGGAGTTCCAGGCAGCTTACTAAGTATGGGGTTTTCACGCGAGTTAAATTACTAAAAACAAAGTCCTGCCTGTTCTGAGAAAGTAGTAATAGCCCATGCCATTTTCCATGACTTTGGGAAAATCCCCATGCTTCCACCCACACAGTAGGATAGAGCTGGTGGTTGCTCTCCTCTGCTCAAGAGGGTGCCAGAAATGTGGAACACTAACATTTTGGGATGAAAGATGCTGTAGAATAGATTGTATGATTTTCAAACAGGTACGCCTATTATTGCCTGTGGCGAAAGCTATTTGAAGTGTTAAATAGACCACAGGACTCTTACAATATATTCAGTGTTGTAAAGGTATGTTTACAAGGTCTTTCTTTTTAAATTTATTCATATGTAACGGCATATTAGTGTCATTTCGTCATTTAAGGATATAATCCAAATGCTCTCTTAATGTAGTTTTGTACATAGAAAATCATACTGTATCACACAGTAGTTGTTTTGAATAATGTTGTGCAATGTACATGTGAAATACAATATGGAATCGAACAGTGTTTTCCTTGTTAAATGAATTTTATGATGCATAATTAAAATATATCAGAAAGCTGAGCTCTTTTATTCTGCCAGTATAGCAAACACGATAAAAATCAGTTTTTTACCCTTAAAGCACAAACATAAACCAAGGAATTATTATATGACTCTTGCTTTTGTTTAAATAAAAACTAAATCTCTACATAATTTTTTTCTACTGAGCAGGCAATCAGCTTACATCGCATCCTGTTGAACAGTTGCCTTTTCCGTGTTTGCATTCCAGCATGTGGGTGAGGTTTTGGGAAGCATGCACACACATGCATACAGCCACTGAAAGTATTGCTGTAGGCACAGGGACAGGTTTTTGTGCCCATCTAAACTGTGCACTTAATTGAAGAACACTATACATGTCTCATCTATAAATACACAAGAGGAATAGTACATATTTTGTCAACGCCTTTTTTTCTAAGGAGCTCGGGGAGCATTTCTAAACAGTAAAATGTTACCACCATAAAGAAGTTACAATTATTTCTGTTTCTCATGTTAAATAGTGTTGGTGCCTGCAGATTACGCAATTTGCTAAAATCACATCTAGTTAACTGCACAACTGGGATAGCACTACTTTGTATCACAACTAGTTGTATCCTCTACTCTCATCAGCAGACGATCTTAAAGAAAATGGAATGACAATAAAAGGCCTGGGTGGATCCTGTATATTTAAGTACATGGAAAATTATAAAACTGGTCTTAAAATGATTAGGCTCAAAATTTGCATCATAGATTTACCAAGTAGGGCACTGATACATGGATTTGGTAAACATCTGAGCATAGAGACATCATATGCAATATGTTGATGGATTTATAATCAGTTTATGGTAGGGCTACCAATTTTTTTATTTTTTTTTAATTAGGATAGGACAGGACAGTTCAGTTGGGAGGGACCTACAACAATCATCTAGTCCAACTGCCTCACCACTTGGACTAGATGATAGTTGAAGTGCAATGGAATATATAAAAGAATTATTTATCTTCTCTTACACAAAGAAAAAGTAGAAAATAGTTTAAGTTCGTACTGTCCTATCTATATGACCAAAAGTAATATTAAAATTACCCTACAGCTGGGTTTTTACTGGTGTACTGCTTTGCAATGGAGCCCAATTACAGTAACGAAAGCATTAGACTCCACTAACCTAAACAGGATTACACAGATAGTACCACTTAGTCTTTCTGTTTAATGTTGTATTTCAGTAATTTATATGTAGGTTATACCTATGCCTGCCATCTACACAAAGACAGGTTTCACCCTGAGAAGGAGATGGATCACGTTATTCTAAATTGTAAGCAACGCAGTTGTCTGTTTAACATTTTGGCCTGACAGATGAACTACAAATAAGACTGCAAAATGGTAGCCCATATACTGTAATTTTTGCCTTCTATAGAGTGTTTTCCCAATAGTTGCTACAACATATAATAGAAAATGCAGGGTCAGGTCCACAAAATATTTTCTTCTTTCTTTAATACTGTTCCAAATATATTTTGCTCCTAATGTGTACATTACAAGCACTTACTTTCTTAGAGATACATTGTCCTTTTGGGTCATATTTAAGATTAGCATGATCCTATGATGCATTCCCATTGCTACCATTATGTTTTTACTCTGCCAGTGTTGTATTTTTGGCTTTGGATCATCAGGGTGAATGTTTTACCACATTACATGTCATGATTTGTAAGTTATTTTGCTTGTTGAACAGTATTTTTGAGAATGCATTAAATAACAATTAGTGAGGTATTCATGTGGTATAACTTTGCACTTGAGTAATATTAGAAAGCTTCAGATGATGCAGAGTAGTGAGTGATTTAAGATATAGAATCACATATGCCCTGAAGTATCCTGTTGCAATGTTAATTATTTTTTAAAACAGCTTTGTCTAATGCTTTCAAATCATGTTAACCACAATAGTCACAATGAAGGATAGATAAGAGTGAATTTGAATGTTAATCTTACCTAGGGTTTAGAAGAAACTACAAGTTCACTAAGTTTCTGTCATGCACTAAATTTACAAATTAGGAATGTTCATATATAACTAGGAAAGTATGCTGTGCAAAAATCCTCAACACCGATATCTGTAAAGTCTAAACACCAAACAATATTTATGAAGAAAAACACCTTTGGAAAAAAAATACATTCATAATACTTGTTCAAGTTATTAATAATGCATTAGCTTATGTCTTATTGAGCCATAAAATAACAAAACAATAAACATAATCTCCTTTTCCTATTAGAAAAGTACATTTTGTTCTGAAAGAGATTTGATAATTTCTTCAACAGAGATACAAAAAATGTAGCAATAAGTAAGCTATCAGCAGAGGAATTATGTTAGGTCCTGAAAGCCATATTGCTATAGTTGTACTGTATCATGAAAGCAGGACATACTAATCCAGGAGAAGCTTTATGCTGCACAAATTTCAAGCTCCTGGTACGTCACCCAGCTCGCTCAGAACTAGCCTGGGTAACTTTATAAGGTTTAGGCTTACTGGACATCCTCTGAGGCACTACATACATTTAGATGGAATCTGATGGCATATGTTACGATGCTTTTCAAGGACAGAGAGTGAGTTAAATACATAACTCAGATGGCATGAACTGCATGCTCTGATTAGACAACTGAATAAATGGGGAGGAGAAAGGGAAGAGGTGCTCCTCCTCTGGAACTCTGACAAGAGAAGAGACGCTGCTCTGTGACCATTGCTCTTACTCAGGTATGTTTTAGGGACCTACTGCTGGAGTGGACCTCCCAACAGAGCTCCAAAGGGAAGTATTTATTGTGTCTATTTTAAACACAAGATGGCATTGAGATGTTCGGCACAGACAAATCCAAGATCATTCTGGCCACATATGTGCATATAGTGAATTCTAGGGACCTGGAGAAGCCTATTTGTTGGAACAAAAGGCTCATGCCACCTTCAAACGGTGGCAGGTTCAAGAATAAAACACCGCACCAAATTCTATTTAAGTCATACTGTAGGCACATATGCTGCTTCATAAATCAAAAAATCATTACTGCTCTAATCTTTTAGAAAGCTAGAATATTTTTTTCCAATAAATGTTTGAATAAAAGTCATGAGCAGATACTTACACAAAGATTTCAGTCAGAGTACCTGGCAGAGTTCACCAACTGTGATAATTCCCACAACTTTTTCAAACACATTTTCCGAGTATATCACTTATCACCATTTTTCTAAGAAGCAAGAATGAGCATGGGACAGGAGCTGAAGGCCAAGTATTCCAGGTGAAGGTGGCTTTATGTCTAGTTATTTGCCTTGTCAGGGGGAGATGAAACATCAGATGCAAAAATTCTTTGAGGCCTTCAGCTGAAAATTACTACTGATCTGAGTTTGAGAGTTTGCATAAATAATTTCAAGTCATTTCAAAGCCCAGTTTTGACTCTGCAGTTTGCCAGTATCTCCTTACAGAATTACCTCGTTAGTGAGCATCTATGTGTAGTCAACACAGCTTGTGCAGACATGTCAAAGACAGTTTGAAACTAGCAGCTGTGTGAAGCTCAGCATGGGCTAACAACTCATTTTCAGAGCCAGGTTTCCTGGAGAACGTAGAAATGAAATTCTCTTTCTCTTATCTCTTTGGCTACGCTTAGCAGCAGTACGCAGAACAGAATAGCTCAAGGGTAGCACAAGTATTCTCTGATATGTATGCACCAGTATATATATATCACTGTATCTGCCCCGTAAACAAGAAATGCTAATTAAGCAGCAGTCTCACACATAACAATAAGCCCATGGTAACGCAGGCTGAGAAAGCTGTCTAGCCTTTGTGTGTGTGGTATAAAAACATAACTTGTATTCATGCCTATTTGTTATTGATTCACCAAACTGCAGTGTATATATTCAGCATCTTGAAATGCTTCTAATTTAAGCAGTTAAGATTTAGCTAAGTTTAATTTTATTTAAGAGACGTATGGAGCATTTTCTAGCATTAGTTTTCCCATTTTTTTTTGAATGAGAGATTGTGTCTATACACCATGGGAAGCACTCTTCCTGGCATCAGAGCTGCTGTTATTTCATTCTTCCTTCCCTCCAAACTGCTATGCTAAAGTCACTGCATACTATCGACTGAGTATGGCACGGCTTGGAAAGTTTCATTCTTATCTTGACGCAGTCAGGAGGGAAAAAAAGGCTTAATCTAGTTTGGTTTTGTTCTGTTTGCTATGGCATAAAAAAAAATATATAATGACGCTTAGAATTCTCACATGTTAATTACTATGTATACATGCAGCAGTTTACATTGCTTTTTACTGTATATTAACATCTATTAATTCACTCTAGTTAAGTACTGTGTACTAATCAGAGGCAAAGGCTGCATGAAATTGCCTAGATATTTTGATTAAAAATACAGTAAAAAAATAAACAAGATAGGGTAGAGCTTTAGATTCCATATGAAACCAGCAAACAGAAATGCCCTTAGCTCAACCAATTTAACTTGGGCATTATACCAGATTTAGAAGACTGCAATGTTTTATGCATAGCAGTACAATTACACAATTAAAATGTCTGAAGATTTAACTTTTAAGTAGTTCGTTAAAGGTATTTTTTACCTTTTCCTTTGAAAAGAAAAACCCAACTAAATACAGCAAAAAGATTTTGAATGCATCAGTCGGTCCCACTCCATGACCAATGTGCAGCTCCAGCGTCACACATCTAAGCCAGGAGATGTGAAATTGCCATCGTCACTCTATACTGGAGCTGCAGGCCACTCAGCTGCTATAACAGCACTACAGCTATTTCTGACTTGGTGGAATGGGGCCAATGTTTTTTCCCCAGAAATAAAGGTTAGGAAATGAAAAGGGCACCAATTTTTATCTCCCCTATCTCTTCCTGGAGAAGACCGGGCAAGTTAATGAAAAAGAAATCCATCAAGAGTCATTAAAGAGAAAGCACCAGCTCTGGCTCAGGAAGTTCCTGAATCGCAGATTGTAGGATGATAGGAATATTTGTGGAAGTTTATGTCCTTTCTCTACATTTATAGTGTTCCCTCAAGACCCATTTTTGGGCATTGGGACACCAGGCCAGATAAGACATTCAGTCTGACATAGAGAGGCCGTTCTTATATTCTGAGGTTCTTTAGATATATTTGAAGGTCTGACTTTAAAACAGAAAGGCCTCGTTTTTTAATAAATGTAAAGGAGTGCTATAGATGTCTGCGGTTTCTTTGAACTTACTGTAATTATTATTTCAAGATTTTGCCTTCAGTCCTATTTTTTACATTGTAATGCACCACACCTTTCAAGCATTAGGCATTCAAAGAGCTGGTAAAGGCAGTTTGGTAGCCTTAGAAGGTAAATTACAGCTCTGCTGAATGGCTTACTTGGGTATTGACTTTAGAAGCTCTATGTAAAGTGGGGATGCTGAATGGCCTTATTAACAACTCTGAGGCCAGTGTGTGTGAAAGTGACAGCACTGGGACAAGGAGATGTTTTATCTCTTCCTAGCAGTGTATGAAATGCTTATTGACCTGGTTGAACCTTAAAAGTCAGCCCATTATAGTCAGATACAAGTTCTTGGGCTTCATTCCAGGCTAAGATTCACAAAGATAAACATGTCTATGCTAATTAAATGCATCAGAGTCTATTTAGGCCAAACAGTTAAAGAGGAAAGATTGAAACAGGGTTGAGCTGCCCAGATGCAGAAGCAGGAGGAAAAAAAAAAAAGGGAAAATAAAGAGTCACCGTAAATGGTTTGTACTCTTTTTTTATTTTGCTACTTAGGAAACTGCATTTGAGAAATAAGCAACTGTAGACTCTGGTCAACACGTTATCAATTTAGGTTGAGTCACACAACCATTTTTCAAGTGAACTAACCCTCGTCTCTTGATTTTTCAGACAGAACTCTGCTGCATAACCCGTTTTGAGTAATTCAAGATGCACCTTAGAAAATCCTTGGCCCAGGGGCAGAAAATTTTTAAAACATTGAATGAAAAAAAACAGGGAGATAGAGCTGCACTGTGGCTCAGCAGATATCTAGCCTGTGATGGCAGAAGGAAATTGTTTTAAAACATAGACTGTGATTATCAAAGTTAAAAGGAAACATGACAATTTTCAGCATAAATGATGAAGACTGAGATGAGAGGAAGAGAACCAAGAGGTAAACATGTCCAGTAAGGTCAGACTACATGGTTAAATAACACAAAGGTACAAGAATAGATTCATGGCACAAGTAAAAATAATGTTCTTGGGCAGGACAGATGGTTAACCCTATATACTGAGACTTTAGTCTCTGAGTTACTCTGTCTTCTCTAGATCAGAGTGACTATTAGGCTAGACTGTATAATTATTTGTCATCATTTCTAGCAAATAACCTATTTTTTTTATTTTTTTTTTTTACTTTTTCAAGCCATTTTTTTCCACTTCATATGCCACTGGAGAAAAAAATGCAGAGTGCATAAAGAGCATAAAGAGAGGTGCAGCATGAATTTTGCCATGATTTCATCCTTAGTCAAGAGTGAGAGAGTTTAACGTTGGTACTCTTCAAGGTTTGCACTCTAATGGCTTTGATCAACTGAGTGAGGAAATCAGATTTGTTACTGTCTTAATGTATGAAAAGAACAGAAGCAAAGTGATGCAGCTTCATCCAGCAGCTGTCATTCCTATGTAAACCTGAAACATAGTGAATGTGAATCTGAATTTAGGTCTTTCAAAATGAAATAGTAGAGGCAACTAAATTTCTAATTATCTAGACTATTGCAATTTTTAGTTGGAATTGCTGAAAATAAATTATTTTTGCCCATGTTTTCCAATAAAATAACAGATTTTAATCCTTCTTATTATAAAAATTATATCTGTTACAGAGTAAAAGTTTACTGATAAAAAGTAAACTCTAGTTCGTAAAGATTTACAGCACTCATTTTTGAACACATTCCACAGTTTTCTCTAAGTTCAGAGAACGATTTGAACCACAGTGCTGAAGGAGAAAAAAAAGCTAGGGCAAAGATATCAGAGCAACAATTTTGTTATATATTGAAATTTTATCCTTACAGATGTCCATTTTTCTAGTTTTAACTAAGTCTCTTTCTTAACTCCAAACTAAAACACAAGATATACTCTGAAAGTTACTTCTGTGAAAGAATCCTAGAAATCTGGGGCCTATGATAAGAAAAGAAGCACTTTGCAATCTTCAGCAAAATAGAAAATGGGGGAGATAGTGAGGGCAGCACTCAGAATTCATTATCACAGCCACTGTGAAGAGAATCTTCTCTTAAGAGCTGTAGCAATAATGTGTAGCTACCTCTTACAAACGGGAATCTAAGTTGTATGCAGTTCCTTTAAAAAAGACTAAAATCTGGAAGCTTTATCTGATGACTGTGCAAGTCAAATATCATCCAGGTAAAAACCAAGAGTACAGCACAGTTCAGTATGATATGCCAGAGAACACCAGGAATCTGTAACATGCTTAAATCATGACAACTTTACTCTGATGCTGGGAAGAAGAAAGTGAAATAATATTTCTTAAATCCTTCCATGCAACACAGCTTACTCCTTGTGTTTATCCAGCAAACCTGCCTTTCCAGAGATCTCTCCAGGTTGCACCAGATACCAGCAAGTACCACACGTTGCAAAATGCCATAGCAGACAGCAATCTGATTAGAACTGTAGCATTTCATTTGCAAACAGTCTACTTCAGTTACAGATTAACAGAAAGGATTTAATTTATTAAAGGAGAAAATTAATAGCTGGTAAAAGCAGGCTATGAGAAAAGTCACGCTGGAAATTAGAGGAAAACCTCAGGACCTGATTGTAGTATATGTTTTAACTTTTGCAAACAATTTATCATTTTTATGTGAGTAGTCTCATCAAAACCAAATCTACTTTCTAGAGATTATTAACTGTTTCACCTTGTCCAAAGAAAAAACACAGCGATTTTACTGATTTGTAAAAGTTAGCTCAACACCTCTTAAATCAGGCCTCAAATTTACATAGTAGGCATGACAAAAAATGGGACCCATTTGAAATAGTGGAATTATAATCTAATCTATTAAATTTTTTGTGATTGCCTCCATGGAACTGGTGGTAAAGGAAAGGGGTGGTAATGCCTTTTCCCACTTCTGCTAGAAATCTGGCTCCTTATCTGCTTCAAGATCTACTTCATCAGCCAGTCCTGCTTGAATAGTACTTGTGTTTAATCTGCATTACATGAAACAGAAAAGAGGAATAATAAGATGGGTAGAATCCCCTGCCAAATTTAGAACAAACAGCAAGTTCCAACAACTCCTCCCATCCTCCCTTTCACTACCCAGAGGCATACGAAAGTCAAGTAACTGTTGCAATTTAATCTCTTCAGCAACACCTGACCCAGCAGGCCCAAGAGTGATTTTTGTAATTCCATAGCTAAATACATGTACTAGGCATCATAAACATAATTTTCTAAAATATTATAAGGATGGGGGGATTCTACAGAAAGAGATCTCTGTGTCAGGCAGCATGAAAAGCTTTCCTGAATTTCTTCCACCTGGCAATCACTGTAACCCTAGTGACTTTTCAAATTGTTAAGGCTCATAAACTATTTTACTGGAATTGTGAATAAGCAGAAAGGCCTCTGTATTAAAAATATGATTGAGAGCAGCAAGTCTTAGCACACCATCTGCAGTGATTGCACTCAAATATTTATTATGTAAGTTCCACTAAGGAATAATCAATAAGCTTTGTCAGAGAGCTGATGAGAGTTCAGAGGAGAAAGCTGTGTGTCAAGCAGCTTGTGACAGTATAAAGAGACTAGAGAAATATATGCATCCAAGGGGAGAGCTGTCAGGCACTTAGAAGTTGGAATATAGCATTCAGTCACTCTCAGTTTCATGAATACGCGCTGGATTATTACATGAAAGGAACCGGCAGTTCTAGCGATGCTGTGTTCTGCCAATACAGGTGCGTCTGCTGCCAAGGATGACCTTCCTGACAAGCACCTTATCCTCATCTCAGTGCCCTGGATTCTCAGCGATAGACTTCACAGTCACTTTGACATAATGAATACAGACTTTCTCAGAATATTGTCTTATGACTTGTGATAAGAATGAATGCCCAAAAGGAGAATGACTAGTCTCAAAAAGAGGCAGAAACTCCTCTTCTTCCTCTCTTTCTCTGTTTCTTAAAGCTCTATTCTCAACTATTATAGACTGCTAACTTTCAAACAGTCATCTTCTCTTCCAGAGGCACCTAAGGATCAACAACTGTCTTATGAATAGGATCTTAAGTGTTCTGTGCTTCAGCTGTCTCTTGGACAGACTAATACTGCCCTGCCAGTGTTTGTTCACCAGTTGCCATTGTCTGATACAATGGGCCCGGGTTACCATTTATCAGACCTGTTCTTCCAGCTAGTCTACATTCCTTGCCCTCACCACTTCCAGGATGGGGAGATCCTTTATGAAGATACTTCCTGAGCCTCCCAAAGGGGCATGCTCCCTTTCAAGAAAACAACAATAATCAGTTTCATAATAAATTTTAAATTGAAACAAATGTTTTTAAAAATCTTTTGATTAATAGCCCTTATATAATGATCTCTTTCCTCTTATGCTTCTTGGTTCCAAGAAAATAAAATACCATCTTTCTAGACTTTAGCTTGATTTCATTATGTTGTTTCCAAAATTTTTGTATTTGCAAGTTTTGCTGCTCTTTGCAAGTTCAATGCAAGCTCTGAGAGGTAGCTTTATTGAAAAGGAGCTTAAGAGTTTAGCACTGTGCACAAACTAAGTGTAAAAAATTATTAAAATGCAAAGGCTTAGAAATCGGTAATAACAATAATTTTAAAAAGTTCATTAACTAAAATGGCAAAGTAGTTCGGCAAGCAAAATGGCAGTTTTGCTTACAAAAATTTTTGACCATCTCTTACAACTCTTCTCACAACAACATTTTTCATCTGTTTCATATCCCCAGCTATAGATTCTCAGAGTTTTTATAGAAGGCAGTAAAGCAAGTATCACAAAGCTCTTGATTCATGCACCCTTAACTAAGATAACCATAAATAATCCCTTGAATTCACTGTCTACTGGAGAGAAATGCGGTACTGAATAGTATGAATGCCCTCTGCAGGTAGAACAAGAAACCACCATAATTCTGGGATTGATTTCAGTTTACCTATTTATTAAAGTAGGTACTAAATAAACAAGTCTCTATTACTACTTATTAGCCTGTACTGACATTGTCTGCAAATTGTAAATGATACAGTGGTATCTCCTGATATCACTGATAGACAGTTGATAATCTATCACAGCTTTTTCACCAGTCATAAAGGCAGCCTGTGTCTATACTCCTGAATTAGATAGGAACATAGAGGAAGATTGAACCCTCTGCTGTTGTTCATCAATGCTGCTTAATTGTTTCAACACTCCTGGCATGGTTTGACTGTATCAGCTAGCATCCTTTTGCATACCCTCTGTATAACGTTATCTATGAGCGTCTACCAGTCCCTTGAGCTGCTGCACATTCTTCACATAATTTTAAATATTTTGAGCTGAAAAAACACTCACACACACACATGCATGCACACACAAAGCATGCCTAGAGTCACAGCAGTACTATATTTTCCCCAGGGGACATCAGGGGCCAACTGATACGTGTTGTGTACATACCCAGTTCTGTCCTGTTTGGCCTCTGTTCTAGAGACCAGTCCCTTCTCTCTGAAGCCTCAGTAACCTGTGCCAAGAGCCAGGTTCTGAGGTAATCAAACTGCATTTTCCAGAAGGGCTGATTTAGTGTGGGGGACACCATATGTTAGATAGTCCACAAGCATCAGGTGAAAACAGCTTCCTGCTGAAGCTATTATCAAAACAGATGTTAAACCACCAGGCTTATACAGGCCTGCTCTGAACCTACTGTTGTCTTTATCTGCTACACATTGCCAGAGGTTTCAGAGCCTCTCTCGCGGCACTCTCCTATTTTCCACAGAAAAAGAGCAGTCAGCAACCACTGCATGCCTGAACTCCGTGACATTCAGCCCCATGACCTCCATCTCAGCATATCCACACTGGTTTTCTGATTGGACAAGTCTACTGCGGATGAGATCAACAAAAATATAAATATATGCACTCAGTTTAAGAGAAGAATGATCTCATCCTCTAGCCAGAGGCGAATGTGAATAAAAGTGTTTGAAGACTATTGTGAATTTAAAGCGCGGAAAAAAGGCTTTTAAACATAGTCTTTACCGGAATAAGAGAGCGGATGGACACCATGTGCAGTGCAGTAAAGGTCATATGCAACGAGAGTAACAAAGTGACAGAAGTACTAAAAATCAAAACCAAGAAAGGATGGCAATGTGACAAAGCAAAATCTATGGCCACTTAATTTTAATAGTCACCATCATCTTTGTTATTTCTAAAGGAGGTCCTGACCACTTCCATGAGAACCTGTCCAAAACATTTTGCTTTGGTGTAGATTCACTGTAACGAATGGCCTTGATTTCAAGGTGCAGATGAGCTGCAGTTCTAACTTCATATGCAGTACAGAGCAATAGCTGCATCCAAAGACTCTAGCCACATAGACAAATGACTTGTGCGCATCCCTAACTCTGCCATGGAAGTTCAGGTAATGCATACAGTCGACAAAATCAATATACACCATTACAATGCTTGTCTGTTCACTAAAAACATGAACAAATTACTTCATACCTATATTTGAGAATGCAAAGAGTGGCGGTCTACATACAGAAGCCTAAACTGCCAGCAGAATAACAACTGAGGAGCAGAAAACTGTTTGATCAGCTCTAAGTTCAAAGACATGTCACAGCATAAGCAAGTTCCAAACTGGATTATTGTGATACTTGCAGTTACAAAAATACCTTTCTTTTTCTATTCATGCCTAGAGCTACTTTAAAGTCGGTCAGCCTCCCTATATATGTGGCTTTGGACTCGCTGGGTAGTTTGACTCAGTCTATCAGAGATCTTAAGTCATATTTAAGGTTTATGAAAATCACACTGTATGTACACTTACGCAGTTTTGAATTTGATCCTAATTTACATTTTAGTAATTTATTTTTTTTCTGCTGGAAATGAAGCAATCTCAGTAGTTTACAGCAGAAAACCTAACAGAGATACGCTCCTCACGGATGCTGCAGGTGTGCCAAGCACTGAGGATTATACAGAGCCACTATGAGAGTTGTGATTATATGAAAACACTTTTTTGAAGTTTCTATATTAATGCCTCTCCTTTTATGTGTAACCTAACAGAAAGCAGATAAATCTTCACCTTTTTCCCCCTGATGCATCTGTCGAAGCACTAAAGGAAAGTTTATCTGTAAGGCTAAATATATAACGATGGGATTAGCAGCAAGAGACAAAGACTAGTACCTTGATTTATTTGCATGCTGTGCCAATTATCTGTTTTGCAAGTTTTTCCTGTTTCTAAATTGCATTTTCTCCTTTCCAAAGAATGTATGTGTGACTGTGGTTTTGTTCAGTGTGTGCATTTGCACATGTAATTTCTACTAAACTCCCTATAGTGCATACTTGCATTTTCCTGGAATTTACTTAACCCAAAATTTGTTACTTGCCCTATACTTCTTACATTTATTGTGAGTTCTCCAGCCTGTCTCCACTGACGTGCAAGCTAGCACTGTATACATTCCTGTCCTGCCAAAGAGCAGCCTAACTCTTTCTTCCTTCACAAAATGTCACCACCAGTATACTGTTTGCCACATTGTAGATCCCTTGTCAAAGCTCTCTCTTCTTTCCAGTACAGCTACCCCAAGGCAGTTACTGCCAATGTTAAGCTTTTACTATTAAAACAAACCAGCTTCATTAACTTGCCAATACATTTAATTAAAAACAGACTATACAGCTTGGGTGTGGTTTACCAAAGCTCCCAAACTAGGTTCCTTTTCACATTCTGTTGCGTAAACTGAAGTGGGTATTTATCAAGGTGTCTGCAAGTGAAATATCCAAGAAAGCAGGGACTGTAAAGCTGCCAGCTTTCAAAGTACCTGGGCATATCATTCGCAGCATCTAGAATATAGCATGTCAACAGGTTGTCACATATTTAAACTGAGACTTAACAGGATGGCAGAGCATGTTAAGTTTACTGCATTTTAATACAGGCCAATGCTTGCTTTGTGAATATAAAATTAGCATTGAATTTTCTGTTTTGCAGAAGATTTTATGATTAATATATTGTTGTATAAAATTCCTAAGGCTCTTAAGATTACAGGTATATCTTTGCAGTTTAACTTCAGTTCAGACAGGGACTTTTTCTATATATTTTTTAAGTTTAATAACTATCATCTGCAGCTTCCATCACCCTTTCAGGTATTATTATAATTACTCTTAAATCTACAAGGCAACCCATCTCAGTCTGATTAGGAGGAAAGCTGGAGTTTTAACTTTTTACATTTCAACTGAAATTAAGTAACATTGTAAAATAAATTATGAAATTAAACCCAACAATCATTGCTAGGAGAAAAATAGTAAGCATTCAGAGATTGATTTCTGAGAAGTGTTGGGCACTCTGTTCTTCCATCCTTATTCACATTTCCATTTAACTAAGAAATATGTGTAATAATCATTCTATAAAGAAAAAAAAAAGAAAATTAAATTAATTGAAAATCCACCATCTCAACTCAGTTATGCTGTGATTAATTTTTGAGCACCATCTGCTGGTCTGCTTCTAAAACTACAACCAAATTTCTCAAATGCTGCTAACTTCTAGATACATATCAGATCTGTATTGACTTATGACTTATTTTGTTACATATTTATTAAAAGTTCCCACAATTCATGTGTTATCATCATACTAGAGGAAATAACAGAATTCATGTAATAATGGACAGCTATAGAGGAGGTGTGTTGGAAAGGTTAAAATAGCTGCTCTGCAGTTAACATAGGTTGAAATAAGCCTGTCACAGTAGCATCATTATAAACTGAAAAGGTTTCTAAAGTACACTGAAAATGAAAGCAACTTGGCCACTGTTTTAATCTTAATGTACCATATGTCACCCCTACCCCAACTCTTGTCAGCAAGGAAGGAAGAGATATCGCTGCCATCTTTTATTTCTTGCAGATTCTCAGACACTACAGGAAAGAGTTGTAAAGAAATCTACCAAGACAGAACCTCACCCTCAAATATATCATCACGATTACTTCTTGCTCACCTCTTGCCCCTTAGCAATACAGTCCCATCTGCTTTTCCTGTCCTTCTCCTTACTCCATTCATTTCCTCTTAAGACAAGATGACAAGGTCCCATGTTAGGAGCTTGGATTCTGATGGGGTTAACTATTAACAAATCTGGAGCCTTATTCTATTCTCCATCTCCCCAGGACACTAAATAAATATTTGCTTAATTTGCACTTTACAAAAATATTTCGTAATATAAGAAATCTGTACTTGCTTTCTGTTAAAGATAACTTATTTCCAATTTGAATTACATCGTAACATCCTGTTTAGAAGAGAGAGTTTGAATCTTGCCACTTTCTTCCCATACTTCTGACAAATATACTCATATACCACAAACACATATAATGAAGTATTTTTTAATATCAAATAATTTAAACAAAAATTAGTTTCAGTATCAAACTGAAGGTGCAACCTGCAAGTCCTGGATATAAAATGCTGGTACATGGATAAGCTGATCAGTTATTTAATTAATTTGAGTATTGAATTATTGAATAGTCACTAACAATTATCTATTGAATTATTAATTTATTCCACAGTTACTTTGTCTACTGCCCAGACAACTGTATTCAATCTGGGTATATTCTGTGTAATAATGTATCTAGTTCTCTTCATCTTTTTGCACTAACAACTTCTTTATCATGGGTCACAGTTATATTCTTCACAAACTTGTACGATTCCCATGATACTCTGTCTAGCACCTAGTGACATCCTGACCCATGGGGTCTGTTATTTTATAATTCTACCAATTGGCACCATCCCACTTATTATAGGAAATGGCTAGAAGTTGTTACACAAGTTACTAAATCTCATAAGAATGTTTTACAACTAATTATTGCTTATTATTTCAACAATTTAAAAATAAAGTCCAATGAAATACAGTTTACATTGTTAAAATACTGATGTTATGAGCAAGCTCCTAGTGAGTTCCCAGCTTATATCTAACTATAGCACAACAAGCACAATGCTGGGGGGGGGGAGGCATGTGTTTGGCTCTAGTTTTGGAAGCATTAACCATCATTTGGGTGTATTTGCAATTTTCAACAAAGTTCCTTCCTCAGTTCCAGGAGGCTCCTCTTTTGATGCCCTGCTAAAGTTTCAGGATGTTTTTCTTGTTGCATCCTGCTTTAGTTCCAAGATATAAGCCCTCTTGGAAGCCCCCTACAAGTTTCACAGTGTTCCAAGGAAAAAAAAAAAAATACAATAGAACACCCATCTAAGGAAGAACTGCATCCTAATAAAAAAAGGTGGGAACAGACTACCAGCAATTAATAATATAAATTAGCATGCAAGAGAAAACTCTGAGAATCTTTTAGAGCTAATTCTGCTCCCAGATGTCCACAGTTCTTTACTGTTACAGATTGAGTTGGGTGTGTATTAGAGGAAACAGTATTTCTATCTATTAAAGATGACCTGCATTTTAAATATTTATATTGATTTCCTGGTTCAGCTGATGTTTAATAACAGCAGATGTTGCCAAAGTGAAAGACTAGATTCAAGTTTCCTTGCATCTTTCTGCATTTCCCTGACCTTTCAGTCAATAGTTGCAGTGAACTTCAGAGTAGACTGAGGTGACTAAATCAATTCCAAAAGCTTGAATTTGTTTACAGCAAGGAGAATTATTAGTATCTTTACATTGGTAGTCTTAGACAATACAAGGTTGGATATTTGCAGAAAGCAGGTGAAAGTATCCATTCTTATTTTAAAATAACAAGCTTCCTATGCTATATTATCTGTATTTTGCATGTGCAAGAAATGAAATAGGGTCTCTTATCCAGTTTCACAATGAGTAACTTCTCCTTGAAGTATAATGGCATGGGTCTTCAGCCCACCTGCAGATCCGCAGCACTGACAGCAACACTATTCCCTCCGTGAAATCTCCTCACACTCTTGTCTCTCTACCTACAAAGTTAGAATACTGACCCAGCTCGCTCACTCTCATGGTCTTTTCCCATTACAGTGCCCTGTGAAACACTTAATGCAATAGTCTGGGAACACAGGACTGAGGAGAGAACTCGCAAGGACAAAAGGTGTATTAATCTGTTGATTCCCACTGCTTTGGTAGCTGAACCTAAATTAAGAAACCTGGCGGTGCTTCCCACCTCTTGGGTCTAGCTCCTCATGCTCTCTCCAATGTGCTGGTTTAAGATTGCTGCATCCACGTGCTTCTCCCACAGTTAGGACAATTTCAACAGAGCCTAGCAGCAATTATTTTATATCCTATCAATTATATATTTCACAACTGAGGACTACCCTTCTTTTACAAAACCTGGATTAAATTACATCAGATTCCTGAAGGACTGAAAATGTCGATTATCCTGTGATTAGTGAGTAACTTCATACTTGTCCCACCTTTCCGGGCAGGCTTCATGATGGTTTAGGAAGTCTCTGGAAGGACCAGGATGCTATAAACTATTCTTTGATAATCAGATTTCTGCACAAAATGGGCTATACCATAATCTTTTTGGATAGCTTAAAAATCACTGTCTTATTAGAAAGAACAATCTGTTTTTCATCCCACTGCCCTGTCACTGGATGGGATCAGATTTAATATATGCTGTTAAATATATGAATGGAGTCTAAGAGCATAATTTGTCTCACGCTGCAGGCAAAGTAGCACTGTTACAAACGTTTGGTGTCAGCATGCAGCATGCCACTAATTTAAAACGCTGGAAAATACTACATTACGTCTTATACCTTACCTCCTTCAAAGTTTAATTTTAGGGATTTATCTCTTTTCTGCTAGACAGCTACCTACATAGTGCTGGGAATAATCTTTCTGTGAAAACTCATGTTATTTTAAGAGAACTATTATTCTATAGTAGAATGCAAGAATTGTAACATAAAGAAAAATAGATGGAAGAGAAAATTAGACTCCATGCTTCACACATCACAGCACTGGGCTGGGATATAAATGGACCTGATTCAAAAGACAGACAACTCTTTCTGTGAAAAACTAAAACACAGAAAAGGTGTAAAGAGAAGGAGCAAATAAGAAGTGAATTTATGTGACCTGAACATTATTTAAATATGCTCATGTTTTATCATCTCTTCTCCATTTTTTTTCATGTTAGTGCCTAGTCAAGTGACTTCTTCAGTCAAACAGCATAGGAAAGTATTTGAATTTGCCTGTTCTCAGCCAACACATCTCTTGCAACATGACAGAAAGGAGCCTGAAACTTACTTGCTGATGTTCATTAGAAACATTACTTTTCTATGATACATAGATGCAGGATAAAAGGAAAAAGTCAGTATTCAGTTTAAGGGTAAGAGTTTTACACGTAAGTCCCTGTAATCATGTCACTTTTTTTGCCCTGTAATGTTTATCTTAATAGTTTACATTTCATCCAAGCACTCAGATTTGGTTTTAAAAGAAACTACTTGTCTCTCGCCCTCAAAATTATCTTTCCAAATGAGCTGATACAAAAGAAGGCCAAAATTATACAGCTGTTACTTCATCAAATGTGACGTGAACCCAGCCATGCCTTCTTTGGTGAGCTAATTAGTGTTCCAAGAGGGCCAAGACTGCCCTGTATTTGCATACATTCCGTATCATAGGCAGGGCACTGCTTTTGCACAAGAGTTATAGTGCAGGACTATAAAAACCTAGAATAACTACTGACCACTTTGGCTACATAAATAAGGTATTTGATAACTGTGTTCTTTTCAGAAGAGCCATGAAATGCAGTGAACAGAGACATCTAAGCCTTTTTTCTCCTGAAAATATTTGAATGAAAATAAAAGCAAAGAGACCCTCTGCCACCCAGAGACATATTTAAGTTACTCATTCATGATAGGGACAAAATATAATGACAGAGAAACAGCACAATATGGCCCAAGTAAAATCATTACTTTTTATGTTACCACAGCACCTGCGAGGCCCTGTCATCAATCAATCAGAAGCCACTGTACTAAGCCTCTAGGAACAAAAGTCATGAGAAATGTGTACAAGATACCACCACAAAATCTAGGTCTTGGCAAGACAGCAATATCACCACTGTCAGTTTTTCTGCCACCATCAAGACAAAGGACAGCATTGAAGAGTCAAAGGAAAATGAGGTAACTGGAGCAGGCTGTCTGGAATTATTTCAGTGTAGAGCTTTCTATTTGCTACAGCTGAGCCTGTCAAGTGTACTGCTTGTGGCATTGAAAGCTGATTTGCATGACCCCACCTAATGCAGGTTTTACAGAATGACATCTGTAATTTATTCCTACAGTGCCTGACAGTCATTTGCACTTTGTTTCTAACTTAGTCTTTAGATCATTACATCAGTACTTGTATGAATTCAGCAAGACCATGAATTTTATTGGGAATTTCTAGTGTTGAGAGGCCATTGCCTCCTTAGGAAACCACATGTGAAAATTCAGACCTTCCTGAAGTTTTCTCGAATGCCTGCTGTGTGTGATTTTTACAGCAACTATAGCTTTTCCATACAGCATTGTCTTATGAAGCACCTAGAATCAACATCTTGCTAGCAGGGAACAGAAAAATAAGCAGAAAGAGGAATACTCAAATAATGTAATTTCTCTCCATGAAGAGTTTCAAGCCAAATGTTGAATTTGTATTAAGCACGTACCTGACTCTTATCTTCTCCAATAGCACTGAAGGACAGAAACTGGAAAGCTTCCACTTATTTCCTTCACCTGAACTCAAATCCTTTGGAGAATTCATGCCAATTCTAAAAAAAAAATAAAAATAATCCAAATAACAACTGTTGCAACACAGTTTTTAGGCTGAAACTCAATAATTGCTTTTTAAAATTAGATATCCACGTAAAAGATCTACTATAAAAACATAAAACCTCTGTGCATTATGTTTGGTTTTTGATTTCTCCCTCATTCCTGCTATGGGAACGTGTTCAGTCTCATGTTTTACACTCACATACATTTGTTTAGTCTGCTATTTTTTTGTCTTTGTCCCTAACTTCTATTTAGTGTTCACACGAGACAGAGTCCAAATAAATCCTCACACAACACTTAAGTTTTGTTTGCTACTGAGTCACAAATACTAAATAGTTTATCTACTAAATAGATAAGTATCCTTCCTGTATTCAGATAATGCGTATGATATAAGACAAAGACTTTGTGTGTGAAAAATATATAGAATTACATCCATTTAGCAAACCCGAGCCATTCTGCCCCCCTTCCATAGAGAAACTTGAGGTTGGTAAATTCTCTAAGGAGTCTATGGTAGTACATGGGGTTTGCTCATCTGACAAACTTTCAGGAGAAAATATTTTGTGAATGTGCAGAAGTCTGCGATTGATAAGAAGCAGACTGCTCTAGAAAGTTAGAAAACTGTCTGCTTAGCTCCTATAAGAATGGCAACCATCCATCTGGTGTCCTGAAATGCCTTCTCAGCTGGAGAGAGGAAGTTGGAGGAATTAGTGAGTCACACTACCGGCTTTTGATGCAAACACCTGCCAGAAAGTGCTTGTGGAACATTATTGTTCTCCCTCCACCTGGACTCCGTGAAGTCCTGCTACCACAGAGCATTTGGAGTTTGGGATACTGCTGTTTCCAGTGCTCCTTCCACTTTTGTGCACAGCGCATCTCTGCCTGAAGTACTACGATAGCGGTGAGGTCGTGCACATTCTGAGGCCAGTAGGAGCATGCCCATGGATTTTACAAAGCTAGAACAAGCCCCAGTCTGCACTGTTAATAAGCAAAACCAAGATAAAAATCTGAAGATACTGAAAAAGAAAATTTTATTATACTGAAACATAAAGAGCCAGAAGTTGTGATTTGTTCAGTAGTTAAGCAATGCTAAAAACCCCTAGCTCACTAACTAACTTGCTTTATAACTGCAAATCTAACGTATACTCTTCAGTGCAAAATCTCTCCAACAGCATAACCCAGGCAGTGATTAGTTTTCATTCTCAGTAAGCTCCATTAAAACTACCAGATTGTAAATTGCTGCTCTTGTATTTTATTTTTTTTTAAGTCACAGAAAGACACTTCTGTTAGAGGCTTAAATTATGCTTATTTGCTGGTAATTCTTTAGTGTGGTTGTACTTTCTTTTCTGCAATGTTTCCTTTTAAGTTTACCTATATTTCCTTTTTGTTGCATCAAGCCTCACCTACTGTCATATTTATAACAGCTTTAGTTTATATCCTTAAAAGCTTTCTGGATTGATTTGTTGATAGCTATAACTCTATTTTTGGGAGTCTTCACTGTTTCCAAAAAACACTGGCTATCACAGTTTTTATTATGAAAGAAAAAGGTGCTTCTTTCTGTATTCAGACTCCTAGGTCCTAAAAAAGCATATAGCAGGTTATTGTTATTTGCCTTTTCAATAAAGGTAAGTTACACTATGTAATACTGGAAAGGAAGGAACCATAGCTGCTATAAAGCCATTAGCCAAATAGCATTAAACTTCAAATTCTGGCACCCATGACGTCTGACATCTCTTTTTCAGCATACTTATGCTTAGGTGAGTCCAACTGTCACCTCAGAAATTCATGAACAAAAACACTGAGCATTTAATTACAGGAATGCAATTAGTTTTGGCAAAAGAAACTTTTAAGAGCAAAAGAAGCTTTATCAGCAATGAAAACATTTAATTGACCATTACTACCTCAGACTTTACACTTTTCAAATTATAAAGCACCATGAAACAAATTTTCTTTAAATCTGCATTTACACAGTAGAAAGGCATAGAAAGACTTGTCCTTCATAAAGGACAGGTAAACATGAGTTAATATTGACGCAGCCTCAGTAGAATCTTTAAGTTGAACAAGTAATACTGCAATGTATCCTACAAATTATTCCATTGACACTCTAAAGCAAGGGTAGCTTAGAATTAGTACTTGAAATAGGGTAACATACTTCAACAAAATAAATTTAAAAAAAATAAGAAAAAAGGAACAGAAAAGCTCATGAGAGATTTCTGATTCATCAGAAAGTTCTCATTAGCTGTCATGAAAAAATATAATTTAACTCCATTCGGCATAGAAGAAAGGGAATCCATCCAGTGACTACTCACTCATGGCTAAGACAAAATCAGCATTGCTTGGTCTGAACTGGTGAAAAATATTCTCTATCAACAGTACCAGGTACTTGGACAGCAGATAAATTATCACCCCCAAAGCTGACTCTGTAGGAAAATTGAAGTAGAATAGCACTCCCAGCACTCATAGTTTTACAACTTAAAAAGAAACAAAGAAACAAACAAAAAAATCTCCACCACCCCAAAAGCCCTCAATAATACTTAAAACATTTATTATGAAAGCACTGCTTTTAAAATGTGTGTTATTCTTATGAGTATTATCACCATCTAGCAATCCTTGCTTAACAATCTATTTAGCTAGAAGTCTTGAATGAAATAGCTTTGTCATGCAGGATGAACTGAAGACAAAAACCATCACCATCTCATTTAGCAGCACAAAAATGGAGTAGCATTATGTATCTAGTTGTGAAGGAAGGGCACCACAATGATCACAATAATGCAAAGTCTAACTCAAAAGTACACAGTTTGATTTGATAACAAAACATTTTCAAAATTCCAGCACTGATATAAAGGATACTCATATTACTCAACTTCAAATTACTCATATGCTATAGGCGTGTATGTGTGTTTTTATATATACACATGTATATATGTACATACACATGTATGAATCCTTAATGTTAAATTAATTTTGGAGGACATAATAAATCACCAACATTTAACAAACCATGATAAAATCAATCACCATATACTGAAAAGAATTAGAGGACTAGAATGACAACCAAGTTTAGAATGTTTTCTAACACAATTTGCTCAAGTTGCACATGCCTGGCATATAGCAATGTTTCAATCCAATTTCAGAAATAATAAATAGCATTATAAACGTAAGAATCAAGCTGTGTTTGTTACACATGCCATTTTCTTCTCTGTCAATCTTGATATTTTTACAAAGACCATTTACTGGAATCTCCAAGTTCACCCATGTGGATTTATTTACAAAAAAATCTTTTAACTAGAAGACCACAAATTGTAACAGTTACAGTTAAATTGTATCAGTTACAGTTCAGTCCACATACAAAGTTGCCCTTGACTCAAGAGCCAGTACAAGGGATGCTTTCAGCACTAAACCAGAATTAACTGCAAAATCAAAGACAGAATCAATAGAAGTTCTTCAATTTAACAGCAGAAATTTAATACACAGAGAGAGATTCAGACATAATTTTTTTTTTCAGCACCTCAAAAAAACTCCAGACTATTGTGTGCTAATAAATATACATTAAAAGATTAAAATATCATAAAATTAATAAAAAAAGCAATGAAACACTGGAGATGTTTACACTCCCAAATGTTTCATTTCCAGCCTTTAAACAGCATTGCAGACTAAGTTAAAAAAATGTAGCCTTTTTGGATAGGTTTGCACATTTTTCAAGTAATGTCTATTGAAAGGAGTCTCTGAAAATTTATTTCAACAACTAAATCTTAAGTCTTACCTGGAAAAGAATGGCAGCATAAAACCATGTATGCAAACACAGTTATACAGTTTAAAATTCTCAGTGCATATCAAAACATAAAAGCTCTTTGTTCCACTCTCCTTCAAACTGACATATATGGCTCGTGAGATGTACCTGATCAAGTCTGGAGATTGACCTGCTACCTATGGTGGAAGTGTGCTGTTGCGAAAAGAAACATTACTAGAGAAGCAGTAGAACATTTCTTTTCCATGGCTACATTCCTGGGGATGCAAGAGAGTCATAACAAACCCAACTGTCATCACTAACACACCGACAGCAAGGATCAGGCAGGATATGAGGTTATCTGAATGGTTCCATCGTTCTTTGGACAGCCTTAGATAACACGCTGTTGGGATGATAAAAACAAGTGGGGTAGCACTCACAACTCCCTGTGTGTGGGAAACAATAGAAAAAACCCTCATAAGCACATATATTTAGATATGAAGAACAAACCCCTAATTTTCTAAACAGTTGGGACTGATTGATGCAACCGTAAAGCCAGAGAATAGAGACCTTTTCCAGTGTTGCTATATGGCAAACTTTCGTTTCAAAATCACAAACAACTTGCAAAAATATCTGTAAAACTATTTGAAATAATTCATATTTATGTAAATGCTTTTGCTTTGCTGATCCAGAATGATATTTTATGTTGCAAGTACTATTAAATCCATGTAGCAATCTAGATATAATACTGCCTTAAAAAAAAGTGGAAATATCATGTAGGAGTTCAAAGAATTTTGATCAATTTCTACATTTATGACCTGATTTACACTGACTTTCCTATGAAAGCAAAGCTCCCTTTGAGAGAGTAGAACACCCCCTCTTCCCTATGAAAGCAAAGCTCCCTTTGAGAGAGTAGAACACCCCCTCTTATTCAAAATTCAGCTCCTCTTTAAACGCTCTCTTAGATAGGGACAGATAAAAAGCACCTGCTTAAATGTTTTCTATAGTAAAGCCACTGCAGAATAACATATGAGTTACATGCCAGAAGAAAGCATTTGTATGCAGAAATTTCGAACATTTACTTTGTCATATACTTAAACACTATGTTTCAACTTAATTATGGTGAGGTAGTAATCCAGCATACTGAGAACCTTCACATCATTGTTTGTACAAACTTTTGTATATTTTTATGGTAGAAGCTGCTAACAGCTATAAGTACAGGCATCAAAAATAGGTACATACACAGAGTATCTTCTCCATAAAACCTGAGACTCTTAAGTATGTGAAGCAACACAAATCAGCATCCCAGTAAAAGAATAGCACAGCAAAATCCATGGACCCTTGACTACTAAATGACTGAATGGTTTCCCTGGCAAATAATTACCACAGGGCAAACAACCTTTCTAAGGGCAATTACTTCTAATAACTATGTACAACTGTATTGTCAAATTCTCTCTTAAAAAGGAGAAAAACAAAATCACAAGGTATGAGCTACCCACCCAAATGCCTGGCTATCAACTTGTATTTGTAACTGAATCAAGCTATCAGCTTGACTATTGAGTAACTGCTTAGGCCTCTCTGGGTAAAGATATTGCATCAATGGAATGTTTGCTTTTGAGTGATTATTTTGAAACAATTTAATTCCAAATAGGAATCACAAATATTTATTCATGCAAGAAATACTGGCAGCTCTCTGGTGTAAATTTATTCTTAACATATTATACCATATAATAAATGTAAACCACATACACAGATATATAGATGTACATGGGCACAGATAGTTAATCCAGTTCATTAAGTGTTTGGATATTTGGATGGAATAGGCATGTGTGTTTGTATGTGCACATGTAAATACTTTTATCGGTGCGTGTATATACACACACAGATGAATTTTCTGCACTTGTAATGTAAAAATAAAGGAGAAATAAGATGAAAGAGAAATTGCCAACAGATGCCATGAATGAGAAATTTTAATGGAAACATGCATCCTGACCAAACCAATAGGAAAATTGTTTATTTTGAGATAATTTTAATTTGGAAAGGATTAACTGAGAAGAAACTATGTAGGTAATTATTTTACCTAGAGGATAATTGGATAGCTTATCTGAACATTCAGACCTGTTCTATAATATTAGTGCAATCATGACCTGCCAAATCACTGCTACGAAATCACTCATTACTGCTTGGTGACCAGATAAACTGCACTGTGGGTCAGTATCATAACGTACATTTAAGTACATGTATCACGCGTAGCATAAAGAACAACTCCCTCCATTTAGGTAAGCATGCAATATGTGGCTCAAAATTGTCAATGACCACACGGACAGGGACATATGGAGGTAATTCTAAAATATTTCTATAAAGAAGCAAAGGCTGCCCTTAAAAAGTTATCTTCACCTTCTAACTTTTATATACGATAGGTATGATATTTCCACATCTGCTTTATTTATTAAAATTAGCTGACTTGAAATTGAAAGTAAGCCATTAAGATAAACAATGTTTATCATAAATGTAGATCGGATATTTTTTTTTTCTGCATTTCCTTTGATTAAATGTACATCCTGTGCCAAAACAGACTGACTTCATCTGGTGAGTCTATTTTGCTGACTAGTAGTCTAGGATTCCAGTAGACTGTATGCAGTTCCAACCAAGCAAAAAGGTAACATAAATGTGTTAAAACTGGTTTAAGTCAGTAATTGCCTTGCACAGCCTGCCCGGCAAGCTCCATCTCTGCTATGAGGCGATACCAGATACAGGAATGTTTACTCGCAAACAAAGGAGTCTCCTCCTAAAAATCGTATACTCAGGTTATGAAATTACTCAGTTTTGCTCCTTGTTAAGCCCAAAGCAGGGGAAAATTCCAGTTACTACCTCTGTGGTCTCGTTACTATTGTTTTTTTGGTTCTCTCTTTCTCTTTCCCCACCCCCTCCACTTATAAGAAAGTGATTTAATAAATAAAAGAATAAATAGGTTCACTTACATTCAGCTCTAAAACTATTCCAAGGCAATCATACACTAATGATACACCAGTCGCCACAGTAACGATAACTACTGTCACAATAATATGGAAAACTGTCGAGAGGTTCCCATGGAAAAACACATTGGCAATCACCTGAAACAGAACCACAGTTTTAAATCTTGAGTTTGTTCTTTATGTTAGCAAACAGCTTATTCCAAATCTTCTAACCTTTGGAAACTAAAAGAACGGGTGAGAATACACTGACACAACTTTACCTATCTTACCTCAAGAAAACAGCTTCATTTGCTTCCAAAAATAACTTGTAGTAGCATTACTAAATTGCAGAACACTTGCAAGACTGACCCAGTTATACCTGCAGGATTTAGAGTATACTTCCTTCTCATTTGCCCACTGTAGAATAAAACCCACTTACAATTATTTATTGAACAGATGGATTTCCTAGATGGAGACACTTTCACAAAGCAAAACTGGTAAGCATGATAAATGTTATTTTTGGCTATTCTCAACATAATAAAAACAGTGGCATTTATGCCAAATGTGGAAATTTAAGCTGTCCTCATATTATTAATTACTGTAGTATTTAATACATTATACATTATATTGCCAGAATCTAAACACTACAACTAGCATCTCCTACTCACTGCATGCAGCAGGATTGGATATGCTGATATTTGTTACAGACCAACCATTGACTTCAGCTACAATATGTATTAATAATGTTCAAATATTATTAGTATATATCAACACTGTTAAAGGGAGAATGTAATAAATTCTTACCTCTCTGGTCACAAAACATTCAAGGGGGAAGGTCAGAATTACAGTAACTCCATAACAAAACCTTCCAAATGTAGCAAGGTTGTCATCTCTACAGTAGTTTTCAAATATATCTCCTGAGGCATAGCAAAACATTAATTAGTTTGAACTTCATGTCATTTGCCTACTTGCAAATTGAAGTGTAAATTATTGGAGTTACTGTAGCAATTGAGACTTTCTGATCCCCTCTCCTAACACATATCAAGAATATTTAGTTACAATCACAAGTTACATTCAGGAGGAACTTTCACCTTATCCTACGAGTAGCAGTGCTTTTATTTAAAGCAGCATTTATCTTTCAAAAATACTTTATTATATACACATCAGAGTTTGTCATTTGTTATCTTCCCCTCAGCACAGATTTTGCATGAGACACTGGTGTTTGTTTGAATAAATGTGTGAAAGATTCAAAAAGTAAATTTCTATATAAAAGATACATTTCCTTTAAAAAAGTAGTTCCTAGAACAACAATTATACAAGGAAGATTAGGGAGTTACACCTGGAGAATTACATTTCCCTGATAGTATCTAATCATAGCTGGTAAGCTGCAGAGAAGAATTTCAAATATTCTGACCCCAAAAGCCTACTATAAACATATGGATTATTACCTAGCAAATCTTCTTACATCTAACAACAAAAGCACTGCTAGAGAATTCAAATAATAATCTTGCTTACTGTTTACCACAAAGCATCTGGAATAATGATCTCTGAGGCACAAGAGACACAGCAAGACAGTGATCAGATGGAATATCAGGTCTTTTCTACCCGATTACTGTACTATGTTATGATTTACTACTTTTTAGAATCACGATGGTACTGAAGAAGCAATAAGGTGTACTTCAGAGAAAACAGCCAGAAGATTTTGACAGGGGAGACAGAAAGTAAGACAGAACCTGCTTACAGTAGAGTTATATGCTGAGGGATAGCTGCAGTCAGAGCTCTCTAAGTGCAAACTGGCTGAGATATTTCAAGTGTAGTTTAGCTACAGCAGCATTTAGGACACTAAGTTATTCTGTATAAACAACACTGGAGGCAGGAAAAAAGGACAGATCAACCAGTAACTCCCATCTTACAATTCCTCTGTTCTCAAGTACATGATGCTGCTCATCAGGAAAGGAAAAAGGTTGGAAGCCTTCAACTACAATTTGAAACAGCACTATTAAGTAACAGAATCTGCTTGCTTATGAAATGTGTATTTTTACTGAGGAAATTTATGCCTTGTTCTTCTGAAAGCACCTTTTTCACTTCAACAAAATGTTGTTAAATAGTATGATGTAACATTGATTATATACAATTATATGTATATTCATACACACAGAGGTGACAGTAAGATTAGTTACAGCAGAACAGTTGTGAAGATAGGAAATATCTGAGTCAGAGCTAGGATGCTATATTAGCACAGATAGGAAAAGATATGGGAAAATGTACAGAAAGATGTCAGGCACCCTGAAGAAAAATCAAGGCAATTTTTGTTCTTACTGCTCTCTGCTGGTGGACCATGTGGCTAAATTATAGATGTTTAGTCCTCAGAAGTATTTTGTTTATGGAAGTATTCAAAGGAGACTTTCACCAATGAGGCTTACACTTTGGAATCTGACAACTACTAGCCTGTAGCTGACATCTTTGTATCCTGTTTTGGTTGTAGGCTAACTACAAGCAACATCCTAACTACTTCTATTCAAACATAGTACGATTTTGGCATTTTTACAATCACTAAGACATTAACAGCAGAAGTCAGACAGAAGGGTGGAAGGTAAGGATTACAACAAGCACCAAAATTGAGGGGTAGAGTAGTTTACCTTCTGCGTATCCTGTAAAAGTCATATATCCACATGCAGCAAACACTACACTGATAACAAAAGCGAGTGAGACAGACACATGTGTGACTCGAGACCAGTTCTTTAATGTAGGTTCTTCCAGAGATCCATATATTAAAAAGCTGTTATGGTTGCAGATGAATGCTGAAACACGCATGACAGTTAAAGCAAATGTATGAATTCATGCTTATATGCATATAAAATAAATTCACAGGATGTATATTTCAAGGTACGAGAGACACAGCACAGTTTGAATCCACTCAGTTTTAAATAAAAACATTAAACTTGCAATGAGTGGCAAAGATGAATGGCTTGAACTTTTACTTCTTTGATTTGATAGAGGTTTATATTCCTGCTGAGATGATTCCGATTACATTACCCTAAAATGCCACGCTGTTTCCCACCCTGCACACCTTCATTCCACCCCTATTTCGTCTTCCTGCTCTTCTTTTGTTTAAGAACCCAACAGTAGGGGGGTTTTAAATTTTTTTTTTTTTTTTTTTTAAATCCACAGGGCCATTTGCTACTTTCAGGCTTCCTACAACATCCATTTCAGACAGCAGCAAGCACTGGGAGGCCTCAGATTATCACAGCATTAACAAGAAGTAATATACCAGATCCTCCAGGCAGAAACAGATTTTAGAATGAGAATAATGGAGGTGAGTTGAGACTCACCTGAATGGTTCACTGCAAGACAAGGGAAGCAACAGGCACTCTCCACCAAATGTATGCATCGCAGTCTAAGATTGTTCTGTTAGAGGTTATCAAAGAGCACACAGAACGATCACAGCTGCCTCAGTTTACCTATCAGACTAACCCTATTGGTGCAGGTGTTTTAACATGACCTGGAGAGTTGAACTGCATTCACATGACACACTGCTGTCTCTGCTATGCTGGCAACAGCCTCTCTATTGTTCATCTGGCCCGATGGGGATAACATCTTAAGCTATAACAACTAAATTCACCTATGGATAACTCAAAATCAACTTCGCTTTTTTTCTAAGCCAGCTTAACATTAATATAAAAAAATACAATTAAAAATATGTAATTTCTAGGTCCAAAATATTAAATGAAGTAATTTCTTAACAGTTGATCTGAATATTGAAAATACAGAAAAAACTACTTACCAAATGACATCACCCCAACAGCTTGTACTGCATTTGATTTTGCAAATATCCATGCGTTTTCTGATTTGGGTCTAAAACAGACATTTGTTTTAATAGATTATTCTCTTTCCAATGATCAGTTATTAAAAATAATTTAAAGTACAGTGCTGTAATACAGAACTGCTAGTCAGATGTCCAGAACTCTCCGAAGTAGGCCAGAGCGTTCAACAACAATAAATTGAAACTAGGGAGATACCCTTCTCACCTCCTTTGTTTTGATTGAAGTATTTCTGTAACCAGTATTTACAGCCCAAAATGTCAGCCTGTTTCAGTGACCAGTTTTGTAAATAAACTTTTCAAGTCATCGTATACCAAGAAACGGCAACAGGGAAGGTGAAAGCTGTTACTGATTCTGACTAAGGTTATCTCAACCCAAAATCTCTTCTGACTATTTAGAGGCAATTTCTTCCTTTGAATTTGCACGTGCAATCCATGCAGTCTAGAGACACTTTTGTCCTGGGCTACAAATCAAGTGAGGCAGTTTGTCTTTATTTACACTTGTTCTAACTATTCCTCATAGTAAAAGGATTAATCGAGTTCCCAAAGGAGCGATAAAATAAAGTATAAGAGAGCATATGGAGACTTTTATAATCAGGCAAGAATCTAATTTTCCCCACATCTGCTCTTCTAAGATATGCCCAACATTTTGGACTCGTGGTAATTGTAATTCTTAAAGAAGGACCGCAGAAAACCATCAGGGATCTTTATTGAAATCGATTTGATGCATGAACTCGCTGTCTGAATAAAGAGCCGAAATGAAGCTAAGGGGAGGGACACAAAATATAAAATGAAATTCACAATCCAGTTGAACATTACATTTGTAATAGCAAAGCACAGACAAAGCAAAAGTACAGAGAGCTTGCTCTTAAAAAGTTGGCTGCTGCTAACTGCTCTGTTTTTATTTAGAAGGAAAGCTGCTGCCACCTGAGGCCTTAGCTGCTATTTTCCTACTGCCCTAGAAAGCAGTAAGACACACCAGTTCCATGAAGGTAACAAGCAGCTCTGTCTCTCCCTCTATCTGGTGATAACTAGCTGGTTTTGACAGCCATAGTGGCATATGCCATGCCAGGTTTCATTGCTTTCAAATGTTTAAACCACACCCCCGCCTGCTAAGAAGAATAAAAAAAGAAGACAGACAAAAAAAAAGATGTTGCTGTTTCCTCTTCCAGAACTCATATCTTACTATTTCTTGAAAGCTTAAATAGCCAATCCTTCCTTTTCCATATTAAAAACCCCCCAGATTTACACTACCCAATGCACATTCAGTTCAGACATAGAGCACCTTTTCAGCTCTTAAGCTGTGGTTGCTAAGCTTTGCTGTGAAGTGAACAGAATTTGAGTATCAAAATCAAGTTTATTTTTTTGTCCTTAGATGCAGTATGTTGTCTTGACTACTGTAACATACTGCTTCTAGTCTTTAGCAGCTGAATGTGGCCCTCCTAAAACATTCTCAGACTCAGCATATAGAGGTAATAAATACTATGGATGAAATCGAGGTATCTGGAATTTGTCTTGTGACACAGGAGTTTCGACCCACTATAGCTACTGTAGTTCATCACGTAAAGTAGCCTCCCTTAACTTGATGTCACTGATTCAAATCACTAGCGATGTCTGTGGACAATTCATGTTCATAATTTTGAATGTATTATTTTTCAGGAAAACATTCACATCTAAATGGAAAAAAAAAAATCAGTAACATTCCAAAAGAAAAAAATGGGATATAGAAAGCTAACATCACAACTGTTCCACTCCATAACCACTAGAGGTCAGCTTTGATATCAAATATACAGAATGAAAATTTATTTTATTATCCTTCAACAAAAGAAATTGTGAAAGCCTCCTTACCCCCTTCTCAAATAATTAACACTTAGGTTATCTAATACCATACAAAGCAATATATTACAAAAACGCACAGAAATAAAGAATGCCCTTGTCTGAAACACATTTAATTTCTGTGAAAATGGTACATCCTGTGCAACAGTATAACTATATTATAAACTCCTATAAATAGGTATTTAAAAAAAGGAATGTAGAAAGCATGTGAATTTCAGTTGAATTTCATTTCATTTTGAGTAAAGTGGCCAAATAATAAATTAAAAAAAAAAAAAAGTCACAGGAGCTAGTCTTCCCCCAGGACAGTGTTTGCATATTGCTAGTGCATAAGCTACACAACAAAATATAGCTTTGCTTTATGGATAAATGGCAAATCAGATTAGGAGAATTATTTGGGGAGAAAAAATTCAAGAGAACAAAATCCTGCTTATTTAGCAGCATAAGAAGATAAGTTCCTTCCATTCTAGTTGCAGTATGGAAGAAGAATTTCAGATCCATGATTTAAACATTACCAGCAGATTGCAATGTCATACAATGCACATTGGTACAGGTGACATGCAACTGTACATGACTATTTCTTACAGTAAGTCATATACCACCGCATGGGTTTCAAAAAACCTTTCCATACCTTGGGAATTAAGGAATCTCACACAGATGTCATACGTAAACTAAGAAGTGAAAGCAACACAGTAAGAAATTTCATTTCTGAGCATTTAGAACTGAGAGTTAACAGCTCTAGAGTTCTGATCATATCAACAACAAATCACCCCAAGACCAGTCTGCAGGACATACAGGCTTATGCAAAGCTGCTGGAAAAGGGTGCAAGTGACACGAAAGTGTCTATATAAAATAAGATGACAGACTGGGAAAGAGAAAACTCTGTCAGGAAGCAGCAGCTGTTAGTTAGGGAAGAGCCAACCACTGAATAATCACTTAAAATGACTTACAAGGTAAAGGGCACCTGATGGAAATATCAAGTGCCATAAGTAAACATACATACATTCATATAAATACATGCATCTGTGTAAGCAAGTACATACATAGGCTGAAAGAGTCTATCAGAAGAATACCAGGTAACAGGGTACCAGTTCTGCTTTTTCAATCCTGCTGCTACTGTTCAAGATGGATTTTTTTTTTTTTTTTTTTTTTAAATAAGTGAGGTAACAAGTTGTATAAGACTGTACGCTCCTGAAGGAGTGTGCCTTTAAACGAGATTTTTTTTTTTTTTTTTTTTTTTTTCTGTGAACAGCCTTTGTTCTGACCAGTTTGACCTACATTCTTGTTAGGAACTGTAAGGGCAAGATTTTAACTGCTGCTAATACGAGAATAGCAGTAGCTGTGAATATCTATAAAAGACAAAACCAGGCAGCTTACTGCTCCTCACTGTGTATAAAAACACAGGCCATGCCTGCATAAACACAAAGCTTTTTTCATGCTGGAGATGGAGAAGCAGTCAGATGAAACACAATGAAAGTTAACAGAGGAAATACATTAGTGATACTAAATACATTCGCTGAGAGCTCTACTGTCTATCACATATAGTAGAAGTTGTAACACACAGCAAAAGCTGAGAGGTAATATAACTGTGATCCTTGGAACTAAAATAATAAAAGATCGAACAAAAAGATGTTCCAAGGGGGTTCCCAGACTGGAAAAAGTCTCAGCTGAAAGTAAGATAACTGCAAGACAGAATGACAATAAGAACTGTCCATAGGAATGTAGTGAAGTCTAGTAAGGAAGAAAGCCTAGAGGTTAAGAAAGTAAGACTCTACTTAGTCTTTAGTATATTATGCTATCCTTTCCCTTAAGTAAACACGCTAGTGAGTTTTAAAATGTTTTGAAAATACTTATGTTTACCTACGTAAGAATGGGGGAAACTGAAAAACAAATGAACCAGGTAAAGGTTAGGACCTCCTAACAGGGTAAAAGGCATTTCACATCCGGATCATGAGTTAGAGTTGGGCAATTTTGTTTGGCAGTCTAAACCAGCAATCTTCTACTTCTTGTAAAACATTTACAGTATAATATTCCCCATCTTAAGATCCATGCTATGCAAAAGTCTTTTCTGTCACTTTGCTGTCAAAATGCTGACAAAAATAGTAGAGCAGCAGAGCGCATCAGAAACAAAATATCTTTAAGGAGGGCAAAAGAAACATATGCCCCTGATCTCAACCCAGCTTGAAGCAAAGTCATATGTTTGAAAGAGGAGCTACATGTTGGAATGAGATGACTTCCATCGTTTGAGACTGAAGATCAGTGACAAACCACCAAGTTTAGGTGCAAACCAGCAGTTATCATAATAGTCTAGGAACACATGGCAGATTAATTCAGGTTTAATCAAATGATTTAGACATTTAGGGAATTAATTTTAATGTTTCAATTCAATTATATTTTAAGGCAAAATACCTTTTTAGTTTTTGTTAAAATTTAAAAATTTTAAAGATACTGAAAAAGTTTACAGATACTGAATATAACTTAATCAATACAATGGAAAGAAAATGAGAAATGCTTAGATTAGCCTTGAATTTTATATTAATCAAAGTCATCTTGATTGTTAAAGAACATAGACAAAGCAAAGCTGTACGTCAGTCCCACTTAGTTACAGCTGCTTTAACACCTCTTTCTTCCTTAATGAATTACTTAGCAGCTCTGTAAATATACAGTAGCTTATTTTCTTTGTTAATTTCATCACATATTAAAGTTTATCTTTGCTTACTATTGGATTATTTATATAAAGGAAAGAATCAACTTTCTACTTCCAAATTATTTTCCTGAACACTTGGTGTTTCAATCCTGTGATCAGCTGCCAGTTGAGTAATTCTCACATCCTATTTATGTGTAGCAGATGCTCTTTAAGATTTTCCTAGAGATTTATGTATTATGCAGACACTGACATCATGACGTTCTTTCCAAAAGAAACACCGAATTAAAATGATACATCTTTATATGCTATGTAAAATACTGCTTTTTACAGCTATGAATGTTAGTTTCAGCTTTGAAGAGTGAAATTAGTTTATGCAGTATTAACATACAGCACATTTACAGTTTGAGATAATTCTAAACCATTGTTTTTGATCACAGTAGAAAAATACCCTGCTATAAGCAGGTGGAAATAAAGTAAAGAATGGATTATTGAAATGTATTTTTATCCAACATCTTAAACTATTGAGAGTAGACACTAGGCCCAGAACACCAGATTTTACCTGCAGGTTCATTATATTCTTCAGACAAAAGTAATCACGTGGATTACACTAATCAAAAGCAAAACTGGAAAGGCAAAAAAACCAAGTGTACCTCAGTTTCACATATTTGTAAGAAGAGGAAATAAGGTAAACTAAGTAATCTCTCATGATAAATACAATAATTTTTTCCTGAAAATGAACAAGAAAATAACACTCCTATAATGTCCCCGGACAACCCACTCCATTCCAAAAGTAACCAAAAAATAAATAAAATAGAAATGCAACACTCCAAAGATTTGTAATTGCTGTTTTTCAGCCTACAGTTTCATGCACATCAAATCATTAAAAACAGTAAAACAGTAATAATAGTGTTGTTTTGCTGATGGTCTAACACATTGCAGAAGGTTTCAGGGAAAAATTATATTCTCTGTTGTCTAAATAACATATAATTTTCAACTAGAATACAGATTTCATTTAAACAAAAAGACAGTTTTATCATCCCCAGATAAGTTTCTTGTACCTCTCAAAGGTAAGCAAACTTCGCTTTGAAAAATCCAAATGTAAGTGAAAACTGATTACTACTCAAGAGTAGCGGAGTATCTGGGAAGATATCTGAACGGGATTCCAGTGGAACCTGACCTGAATCCAGCACTTTTCAATGTATCCAGCCGTAACTTGAATGATGGAACAAAAAGTAAGAAGCACCCTTAACAGGAAGTATGAAATATGCAGTTAACACAAGCATGCTAGAGAACAGGGTGAAAAAAGAAAAATCATAAATATGTTGGTAAATGGAGAAATCATTTGATAGAGATGTATTGAATTCTGCAATGACAAATTCTACAGTTACGTAGGAGCAAAAAAGGCTTAATAAGAACAGGGAGGGGAGAACAGTTTATACCCCCAAACTTCATGAGAACAGAGTGAAAGAAAGGAAAAATTGCCAGTTCACAGTTTTGCAGAGAAGGACCTGGTGCTTCTATTAGACTGAAAGCTCAAGGCATGTCCACCACATCAAGCTATTTTCCAAAGACACAAACATCAAACTAGGTTACGTAAACAGGAGAGCGGCAATTCCCAAAAGCTACAGTTGAAAGGGATCTCATGACATTTTGCATGTAAGATCTTTCTTCTCTGCTCCTCAGTGGGAATACCACAGGCAGTTGGGGCACCACAGTATCCCTTTAATTCACAGAGAACTTAAGGCAGCCATTGAGAGTTATCAATAGCACAGGAAATGACAGAAAGGAACTGTGTTTGAAAAAGAATGAACAGTTTGATGCCCATATCCACTGTGGTTCAGCCAAGAAGCAAGCAACATGAAATGCAGTAAAAGAGATATAGGATACATATTTATGAAGAATTTGTACAAAAAGTCTTGTTAAGAACTGGAATGGGAACTCATGGAATTGCCAAGACGAAACTAGACAATCACCTGTCAGGTGACAGGCATACGATCAATTCTGCTTGTGTGACAGTGGTAGGGATTAAATATTCTCTCTTGGTCCCATCAAACCTTTACCTGGGATTGTACAAATTATTTTCCAACATGACAGATCCGAGGACTGATTTTTTCACATCTCTGAAAACTCCAACTTCTATTTTACTTTAATAAGGATTCCCAGAAAATGCATTATTTACTTGTTTCACTAGTTAAAAATACTATGATGGGACCATATTAAAATATATTAGTGTGCTTTATTCTCACTGAAAAAAAAAAGAGATAGCATACCATCATACCATTAACAAAATATTAGAAGAGGGTTTTAATAATTAAAGTGTATCTCTATTTCCGACTGTATAATACAAATAGTAAAAGCAGACATTGATAGAATGTTTGCGAAGCAAAAAATTCTGATTAACAGCTTACCAACTTGCTAAATGCATCTTTGAAAACAACAAGTGTAAAGGCAAAAATGGCAGTCTTAAAAAAAATTAAAAAGTAAAACTCCAAGAATTACCCAATACCCAATACTATTTATCATAAGAAAAAATAAAGCCACACATTCCACATTTTTCAGTGCCTCGCTACTGTTGAGAATAAATGTTACCATAGTAACAAGGTCATCAGTAACCATTATATATAGCTTCTTCCTTTTTTGACAGGGGATTTTGAGATTACCCTTTCAAACACTCCTTTAACAGACACTATGAAAAACATGTTGCTTCAGAAAGACAGTGGGGGGAGGAAGTCCCACACTGTTCCGAGAGCATCATTTTTATAGATGATAGACAACATCATCTGGTACAACTTCAGAAGCTGCTATTCTAGCGATCTTCCTAGCATTAAACATGAATGCCCTGACATTAACCCATGTTCCACAGCAATAAGACAAATGAACAATTATGTGTAACACTGCTGCAACAATCATGGTGGAAGAATCCAATTCTTACAGGAACATTGGAAATACTATATAAAACTATTCCCATAAATAAAAAGCACATTCAGAAATTGAGTTTGTCATCTTTATTAATATATCTTCACATTTAAAGGATAAGGAAAAAGGAATAAAGCAGACCTTCTGGGCCATAAAGGAAAGATAACAGATCCATAACACTTTCTTGCAATATAATTATAAAATATTGCTGTAACATACATTCACATCAATTAAATTGCCTAGAACACTGTGATGTTAAATACTACTTTCAAAGTATGAGTGCTGGAAAACAGCTTTGCATCCTTACATTGTAGCTTTCTCAAATGACAGAATAAAGTTTTTATTATTGTCGTCTTCTTTTTCTTTTCATTATTTCTATTCTATTTTTATTATAAAATCATTATATGAATAGAAAAAGAAATATTCCTAAAATGCTATCTATTTTAAGATTGCAAATATAGGCCATCTGACAATAATGGACAAAATTAAAGATTTCTCAAGTGACAGACAACCTCACATGTCCATTCAGGAGCCACCTGCTATTAGCCATATCACCTGTAATTTCCAATTAATCTGTAGTTTTTGGACACTTTTTCTAATTTTGCTCATTTGCAATAAAAGAAAAAAAAAAAGGATACAGTACATCTTAACAGTTTCTTTACTGCTATTCATATTTATTTTTTCAATTATTTGTCTGTCCCAGAACAGTCATGTTCCAAAACTACGCATATATATGTCATAATGAAATTACAGACTACATATGATCAAAAATTCTCTTTGAGGCAAGTGTGAAAATACTTACACTTGTGGACTCAATGTTACTGTTCTCACCATCACAATAACCAGGATGACAATGGTTAAAATCAGAGAAATAAGAGATACCTGTAGAAGTAAAAACTTCAGTCAGTAAGCTGCTGAAAGGTTGTCCTCTTAGCAGAATAATGTACTTTAAAAAAAAATAATAAATTAACAACCAAGTAAAGTGCTAAACATGACGTGCCAAATATCTATAATTAGAAATCCTATCCTGTATCATCATCTTTTAACTTGTTATTCTTTTTGAGTAACTAGCCAACTGCAACTATTTGTATAATTTTAAGTGATATTCCTATCTAAACATTTCTAATCAACAGTGCTCAGCATTTACAAGATTAAGCCTGCATCACCCAGTACTTTACAAGATTTGAGTTCTACTAGCAGTAGATGGAAAAATTCCAGTGATTCATATGGAGACTAAAGTTTTTCTTAAACTATTGCAAGTTTTCTGATGTTTCTTGGGACGGTCAAAACTTCTAAAATATTTAACATGCTCTGGCCCGATGTAACTGAGTTCAAAGACAAAGTTATGACTGGCACTTATTTTCTAATGGTATATAGAAAAGTGAACCAAACCCCAGCTGCTATTCTGATTTACCTTTCCCAGTTTTGCTATGTCTCGATACAAAGATAAAGGCAAGGTAAAGATGATGGTGGTAAGAAGAATTATCAAGTGACGGTCAGTAAGCATGTTATCTGGTGCAACTAAAGCAAAAAAAGAAAACAATTATTTCTCTAAGAGACTGACAATAGGAACAGATCAGTTATATTTGAAAGGTTAGGAGTAACAAATTTTGATGTTGACCAGGTTTTTATCCCCTTTATCCAAGCTAAGTAACACTGAAATAAAGACTAGGCATTAATTAACCTTGAGGAAACCGTATACAGCATGTGCAGAATCACAAGAATTCTGCAAATTTAAACCAAATGCGTAATATAAGGAATATATTATAAGAAACTTTGGAAGTCTGGTGTTTCTACACATAAATTATTATTATTATTTTTCATCATGCCTGGGTCAATGTTGGCAGACTGCAAGTAAAACATTCTACTACTTCTTTCTGCCATTTACTCTTGAGGATTTTTTGACACTGTGTGTTGACATCAATTACTGTGCTGTTAAAGATAAGCAAATTTGTAAAGAACAATCCTCACCTAAGTTAATTTTCAGGGGGTTTTGAGCACCTCCTTTCTTGCTGTCAGCCATCTTCCACTTGCAAAATACAGATTACCATGCGAAGGCAACACCAGTGTTATAATATATCCCTATAATCAGTGGGATCTATTTGTTTAACTGGTGTTTTTGTTTTCAAACCAATGATAACTTAAAACAAAACATATCTCAGTTTCAGTCAGGCTACCATGAATCATGAACTTGAATGAAGCTTGCTGAATAATTACGGCTGGAAAGTGACAGGCAATTGACAGGGACAGTCTGTGTTCAGTTCCCTCTCTTCTTTGGGAGATTATAATACTTTCCCACCTCTTTTCAGGCAGGCATTCTACCAGCCAGGTCAAAGGTGTGCCATGCTGGGCGTTCCTCCTATTATAGAAGTATTACTACATATAAATGATTAGGTATTCACTGTCACCATCAACTTGATCAGGTATTCACAGAAGAACAGAGTGTGGCAGTTAAAACTGCATCCACAAGTTGCAGGCTTCATCTGCTGAAAATTACAGTCCTCCTACAGAAATCAGTTCATACAAATTTTAATTTCTACTTCATTGCAGACATGTTCTCTTTAGTTTAATTTGACAGTGAAGAATGTTTTAACTTAGCTATCTGCCTTAGCACAAAGCCAGCAAACATGCACACAAATGCTTCTCTGATTCTGCTGTGAAAACTTACAACAGAGAAAGGGTAACAAGTGCATGAGTTAATATCTCAAAATATCACATCTGGTTTGGCAGTGAATATCTAAGAGAACTGAAAGTTACATTTGCAGTTCATGACCAACTATGATAGATACACTTAAGTAAGCATTAAATCTGTTTGCAAGTGATCCAGAATTATTCACTAGATAATGTGCAGTTTCAGTATTCAAATGATTATTATAGCAAGTATCTAAAAAGATGACAAAATATGATGACCTTACAAATATACTACTGTGGAAGACTACTTCTATTTGCTTAGTATTTCATTGAAGCATGTGGTCTACTCACTGACACTGAGTCCAATGATAACCAAGGACTAAGATTCATAGTTATTATTTCAGAGAGACTTATTGAAAAAAACCACCACCACCACAAACCACCACTGATACAAATATGCTTCGAGTTCTTAACTTGTACTATATTTCAGAGTAATTCAGAAGCAAAGTACCAGGTAGGACTTCAGACTGACACAGGATGCTAATTCCTAAATACTTATGCTATATTTCCTTTCAATACATTTTCCCCATTAGGAATCTTTTAAATGAATCTTACCTCCAGGAATTCTCTGAAAAACTTTAGTTAAAGTGTCTCCTGTTATTATGTTGTAACTAATCATAGCTTAAAGAAAATAAAATTTTTTGTTAGTATACCTCAAATATGAAATATTTGATATATATTTAATACACATATTTTGTAGATGTCAGGATTACATGCCACTGTCTGTCTGGCACCAACAATTTCTAAGTTTCAAGTTTAAAACAAAATAAAAAGTCTTTAATGCTCACCTTTATTTTTATCTTTTTTTTTTTTAAACAGGTACAATCTAAGCATGAATACGGTCTGAGAAGTATGGCCATTGTGCTGTCTGCCCATATAAACTTACTTCAGAAAAGGGGAAACAGGCTTTTAAAAATGGTTTGTTTTTAACAGTAATTCTTCATCAGTATATTTTTAAATTCTTGTTTCTATTTAGTAAAGTTCCTGAGTTAGTCTAATAATCAGTCCTGCAGTGAGATGCAAAGGACTTGCTAGCTCATGTAAAAAAAGTTAGCAAAATGTTTAAACCAGAAGAAAGGAGGAGAAAATAGTTGAAGATATCAGATATGGACTTCCAGTCCTTCCTCTCATTAATGAGAACTGGGACCTTAACATTCATATTTCATTCTTATCTTACTCTACACTAGAAGTGTGCATATATGTATACATACATGCAAAATACACTTATACACTCATGTAGCCTTCACCATTTAGACAGTCTATATATATAGGTATTGACCTTAACTAAAGCATAAATATTCACTGCTGCAAAATTATAAGTCATTAACACTATTTACAGAAATAAATGCAAGCACATACATATGCATAACTAGTTCCATGGTAAGGACTGAGATCTTTACAATTCTTTTCCGCAGTCTCTATGAAGTAGTAATTATACTCTTTTAAGTCAACATGTGTAACGTTGTTGCCTGCAGTAACAATAACTCAAGTCCCCTTAAAAATCTCAGCTACCTGTAATAAATTCAACTCATTGGATATGAGGCTGAATTAATGTTTTTGAAGAGCAATGACATAACATTCAAGCAAGTTCTGATCAATGGCTTCTCCAATGGCAGCAATGCCACATCTTTAGAAAAACATTAATTCAATATACTCCTGAAGTCATATTTTCCTTTTGTTTGAGGCACATGAAATTTGTGCTCTGTTACTCATTCTAGAACAGAATCTCTTCTTTGCTATTTCTCATAGCTACTGTTGTCATTAATTTTTAAGTATGTGATCATGAATTTCTCTGCTATTACATTTCAGTTCATTTCTATTATTCTGGTCCCCAAATTCATCGAATTCTTCCTCGGTCATTCTTCAGAACACAACAAGTAATTTTTAATTTTCTTTTTTTGTTGTTTTTACAGGAAAGAGGCATATACAGTATATTCTTCACAAGAGTTCTTAATATTTAACCAGTGAAAGAATAAATGTGAAAAAGCTAGTTACTTATAAAACTTAAAAATTTATAATTTATGTGATCTTACCAATAAATGGATACAAAAATTGAAGAGTTGAAAGAATTAGATAGCCTACAAGACCATATGTTTTTCTGACCAGCTCTTGATAGGTGTTGGTACTGGAAAGGTTTCCTCCTTTGATCAGTAATATAATGGAATAATCTGTTAAAATATCAAATTACTGTTAAAGACAGTACGAACCAACTTGTGGTTGGTTACGGCTCATCTTTTTCACTCCTTAAAAAAAAAAATAGTCTGTAAGAAGGCAAATAGTGGCAGTAGGAAGAGCAGGCATGACAAATCTCACAAAGGACCTCAATTCACCGAAACCAGGAGTTATAGGCTCATATTTGAAGGAAATTCCAGCTTTCCTGACTAGGAACAGCAGAAACAAAGACATTTTCATTGGTTTTCAGTATGGTCAAAGGGAACAAGAACTGTCATGAGCACCAAAAAAGGAAAATTCAATTAATAATGCAGAGGGCTCTTGGATGGAGCATCTGATTATATCCTGAAAATGAGTAAAACGTGAGAACTGCCTGTGCCAGGGTGCTATAACTCTCAATCCTTTTACTCTGCTATTTAGCTAAGTTTGAGAAAGGTAAAACCTTGTTAGTATCTCATATTTTCTCCATTTACAATAAAAATATTTAAACTTTTTTATTGTGCACGTTTTAAAAGTATCCAGTGATTTATCTGGAAATTAATGAAGCAATGCAGTTTGAGACAGAGCCGATGACACAGGCAGAATTACTCCCAGCTTGAATCTCAACTTTTTATGAAGAACAGTCCAAAAATATTGCTGTTATGCCAAGCTATGCTTTAGTATTCATTTGAGCACAATGGGATTTTCCAGTCCAGATTAGTTACAGCACAGAATTTATTACCTTAGTGCAGATGTCTTGACAGATAGTAGCTAGACCTCGTCTATTCCTCATCTGGCTTTCACTTAGCTTGTAATCTATGCTGTGATAGGAACAGTTCCTTTCTGTGAACAGTATCGGTGTTAATATTATCTTCTGGGGATGACTAAAAATGATGAAATTTTCACAGTCTTTAGAAAGGCGATTTCTACTGTTCGTTAATGTGTAAGCCAATCCAGAGATTCCCATGAGCATACACAATTCTTAGACCATATATACTCACTCACACTAATTGGGAGCAGACAAAAACAGAAACACAGAATTGTTCATTACCCATTATGTTGCACACTGAGCTGATCTTGTACAAGAAACATTAAGTTTTTATAGTAAGGAATCTTAGATCCACAAAACTTGAAAAAGATTTATAGTCCAATGACATAAAATTGTGTTTCTCTATCAATCTAGGACTACACCCAATATAACACAAAAACATCCCCCAAAGTGAAATATGGTGAAAATTGCTAAATTACAGCTATTTGCCAATTTTTTATAAAAAGCTATAGAAAATAAATGCTAATGTTAGACATTTAGCCTGTACTTTAAATGCTACAAGTAAAAAAGCTATAACTATAGTTATAATTTGCTTGTGCAAGATACATTGAGTCACATCTTTAACCTATTAAAATACTAAGTTTAATTCACAAGCTCTGGGCCTAGGGCTATAAAGTCTTCAAAATACTTAGAAATTCAAAGGACAAATCAGATTTCCTACAGAAAAGTAACTGAAATTTCTGAGCTATGTTTATGATATGATTTAATTAATGTATTTTGCTATCAGCTATAGAGAAAAATTTCCATTCGTAAGGAACACATTCCTTACGTTATATTGCTCTCCAGGCAAACCTTGATCATTTATGCAGATCCTGAAATGATATTTCAAGCACTGAAAAGCATCAACTGCTGCTCAGCATGCAGGTAACAGAATTTGTGCCATTCACGTTGACTTGGATTGTAGTTTTAAGACTTGAATCCACAGAGTCTTTATGAAAATTCTCTTTTGATGCCAATGGATTTTACTTATGTTTATTTACTATGTGACTTTAAAACTTTTCTTGCTGAAGGTAAATCCATTATTTTTTTGACAAATAATAATTAAATAAAATATTTAAAATCATAGTACAACCATGTTGTACTGTGTTTTTGTTCTGTGGTATACCTAAGAAAAGTGATAAACGACCCACTCAAGGATCAGTCTCTTGATTAGGGTAAAAACCGTGGACTAAAACAGGTGATTATGAGGCACAAATAAGAGCTATTCTTCCAAATGTCACCTTGACCTAGTCTAAGAAACCAGGCTTTATGAGAATAAAATGCACACAAAAAGCAGCTTTATATGCTGTACAGTATAATTCTCTACTTTTAATAATCTGCTCAAGAGATTAGTGAGGTAAGGAAAAAATTTGTCATTTTTCTTGTCATAGATATACCTGTTTAAGATATTAAGCTCAAGATCAGGTAAACATTCCAAGACTAATTTTCACTTTACAATAGAAACTGCTTTTAGAGTACCTGTGATAAAGGCAACCCCAAGTAAAAGCAATACTCCTAGTGGAAAACCAGCTTCCTTCATTGAATATGGCAATCCTGTAAATAAGAAAAGGAGAGATTATAGAACCTTTCCAAGTACTTATTTGCTGACAATCAAAAAAAAATATATTCAGATTAAAAAATAATAATCTCAATCTCCCAAATTGGAACAGAATGCTTAATAACCTAAGAAAGACTATTTTTAGTGAATAAAGTGTTGCTCAGTATAAAGCTCTGTCAGCACCTGCCCCATCAGTTCTCTCTAATCATTATGCACAAATACAGGCTGGGCAGAGAATGGATTGAGAGCAGCCCTGAAGAGAGGGACTTGAGGGTGTTGGTGGATGAGAAGCTCAACATGAGCCAACAATGTGCACTTGCAGCCCAGGAAGCCAACTGCATCCTGGGCTGTATCAAAAGAAGCACGGCCAGCAGGTTGAGATGGAGATGATTCTGCCCCTCTGCTCTGGTGAGACCCCACCTGGAATACTGCATCCAACTCTAGAGCCCCCAACATAAGAAGGAAGTCCAGAGCAGGGCATCAAAGATGATCAGAGGGCTGGAGCACCTCTCCTATGAAGACAGGCTGAGAGAGTTGGAGTTGTTCAGCCTGGAGCAGAGAAGGCTCCAGGGAGACTTTATAGCAGCCTTCCAGTATTTAAAGGGGACCTACAGAGGTGATGGGGAGGGACTTTTTACAAGGGCATGCAGTGATAGGACAAGGTGTAATGGCTTCAAACTGGAAGGGGGTAGATTTAGACTAGACATTACAAAGAAATTTTTCACTATGAGGGTGGTGAGACACTGGAACAGGTTGCCGAGCGAGGTGGTAGATGCCCCATCCCTGGAAGTGTTCAAGGCCAGGCTGGATGTGGGTTCGAGCAACCTGGTGTAGTAGGAGTTTCCCCTGCCCATGGCAGGGGGGTTGGAACTTGATGATCTTTAAGGTCCCTTCCAACCAAAACCATTCTATGACTCTGTGACTATGGCAAACGAGGCTGTAGGGTATTTATCACTGAGACATGATCTCAGCTGACATCTCTGCATTTTCACATAGTAAGCAAGTAAATATAGAGAAAAATCTTTAGGAACATCAGAAAAAAGTAAGAACACAGTGTTATTTTCCAGAGTGGATAGTCATGCATGCATAAACCAGGCTGAATGCAGGATACTAAAGAAAAGTATGCTTACCTATAATGCCTGATCCTATGATAGAGTTGATAATGTTAAAACCAGCTGAAGCCAGATCACTGTTTCCTCCTTTATTCCTGGGCTTGCTAACGAGGGCTGTTTGGTCATCTGTTTCTACCTATTTAAAGAAGACAATGATAACATTATGCATGAGAAAAATAAGTGAGAACAAGGATTTGACACATTTAATATAGTCCATTTAGAATTAAAAAAAAAAAAAGAAAGAAAAGACTCAGATTAGTAGAGGTATTTTGAAAACTAAATCCCATTTTTTTCAGTGAGAAATCAAAGGGGTGTTAGGCATCTAATTCCTTTAGAAGCCTGACCTATAATCTTCTGTAATTAATTCTTCTCTGAAAAAAAAGTGGAGGGACAGAAATCTGCATAAATCGAGAGGCAGACTGTTAAACAAAGAGCTTTTTAGTCATGTTGCAAAGGCAGAAATGTGAATCAAGTATTTTTGTAAATATTTTGGCTAAAATGACTAGTCAGTAAAAATAGGCCCCTGAATCAGAAGAATGAAATCAATTTCAAGTGTTACTAGTAAAGTATGCTAACAGCTGAAGGTGCTCTAATTTAAGGTTTTATCCAGCATTTATATATTTCTGTGTCATTCAATGGTTTAGTTTATTATGAATACTTAATGGCACTATAAAACTGGCTAGCCCCAGAAAGTTTCTGTGGGAAGGTCTGGTACAAACCAAAGTTCAAAGCACAGTCTGTAGCCAGTAGCTTCAAAAGTTAAAGTTCTTATCTTCAAAAAGCATTTCTTCATAAGCTAGCAGTGGTCCTATCCTTAGATCACCACTCTGCTGTCAGAGAACATTTTAGAATCATTCATTACAAGACCAGTATTTTAAATGAAGTTGTGTAATTCAAAAGAGGAACACACATTTAGTGAAGAAAATGCCCATCTGTGTTCTACAGAAGTAAAACATTCTGTACTTACCATGAAAATAAAACCACTATTTCATGGATGCAGGAGCCTATTTAACATATATAGCAGGTAATACAAACTCTGATGCTTGTCACTAATACTCATGGAAAAAAATTAAATGACTGATAAATCTAAATCATCTGTAGATAGTGGTATAAGCTGACAAGCATAAGAGTGCCTTAAGGACAGTTACATAGTTAAGTGGAACCTTTAATCCTTAAGCAGTACTAACACAAGAATAGTAAGACTAGCTCAGATCAAAGGCCAGTATAGCCTGGTATCCCATTTCAGAGGGTGGCCATGAAAGGTGCCTAAAGAAGAATGTTAGAACATGAATAGATAGCTAGCAAATAACTTTCCCGTCCCAGATTTCATCAGTTTGCCTATGCCAGTCTTCTCAAAACAGGCATGTTCTTGGTGCATCACATCCATTAATGGATTGCTCCTTGAATTTGCCCTTTTTTGAAGTCACATATATTTTTAGCATCTACAATGTCCTGCAGCTGTGAGTTCCACATCTTAATTATGCATTGCATGAAGAGACAGGTGCTCTTCTTTGATCTGAACCTGCCATTAAGCAGCTCCACTCAGTGTCCCAAAAAATCTGTCTAGCATCACAGAAAACCCAATGATCACTTCCTACTTATCTTTGCCATATCACATGCTGTTTTATCTGTAACATGATCCCTCAGCTGTTTCTCATCTAGACTTAACAGGCATTACATCTTACTTCACCACTGATTTGAGCAGCAGAAGCATCACTGCCATAGTCTCTTGAAATTTTAATGCTTTCTGCTACTTACAGCACAGTGCACGTGAAATTGCACTGAACTAGAAGAGTCCAGTTCCCTCTTCTCAGTTGATACAAGAAAACAAACACAATGTGCGTTGTCCAGCTCAAAGACACTATCCAGACCCCTGCTCCCTTCCCCACTTGAAAGAAACACATTTGAATTGGCAAAAGGGACAAGAGAAGGCAAAAAACTGTGACACAGGTTCAAACAGCTCCTGTGTGAACACTAGCACTCTGGAAGGTGCACTCGGATGGTGGATGGGGGAAGAAATGCCTGTTGGGAGGCAGCCTGAGCAAGCTATGCAACTTGGAAGGCTGCAGAAGAGGTGAATGGGATGCGTTTGCCTCTTGCAGGGTCCTCTCCCAGGGAAAGTCATGCTGTGAAACATCCAAGGCTGCTCACTACGGCTGATAAAGTACTGATATAGCCCTACTCTACTGATAACGGCATGCCCACCAGGAGATCCGGGCACCCGAGTTCTGCTCCTCAAGCCAGACTGAATATTAGCCCCACCAAGCAGCCAGAGTGTCCCCCGCACTGTGTCCCACAGGAATAAGGCGCCCGAGCCTGCATTTTTTTCCCCTGCCTGCTACCTGTGGCTCTTTCTTCCTCAGAGGAGTCAGGGGAAGTTGAAGAGAGATTAAATAGCCGCAGCTGCCGTCAGCTCATCAGCGGAACCGGGGCTGAAGCGCCCACCCGCCCGGCCGCCTCAGGCGGCTATAAAGCCCACCCAGAGCGGCCGCGGTGCCCTTCATAGCCCCCATCCCCTCCAGCGTCCCGCGATGATGGTCCGAGGAGGGTAAGGAGAAGCCAGGGGAATGCCGGCGGGCTTGCCGAGCCGCTGAGAGCTCCCCACCTCACCCCTCCCTGCCGCCTCCCTACCTGGTGAGCGGCGGCGGCCGGCGGCGGCTCCGGTCCGCCGCGCTCCATCGCCGGCTGCCGCGGGGGAGGCGCGGCGCTCCCCTCACAGCTCTGCTGCCGGGGCCCCGGGAGAGGGTGCGGAGAGGCACGGCGGGCAGACTCTGCCGCTCCCCCCGGCCGGGCTTGGAAGGGTCCCGCGGGTTGTGGAAAGGCGGTAGCGTGCGGGCCCGGCTCGCCCGCAGCCGGCCCGGCGCCAGTCCCCACAGAGAGGCGGGGGGCTGGGACCCGGCCTGGGAGGAGCGCGAGGCGGCCGGGGCCCCGCACGAGACAGGCGGGGGCTGCCCCGGGGCTGTGAGGCGGCGGCCCCTCCTCCGGCCCGGCCTTCCTTTGAAACTGCCCAGAAAGTAAGCGCTGCTGCCGTGTATTTATGAGACTTTTCTCTGTAGGGAGCGCAGCGAAAACTGCCTCCCATGTCGCACTTGCTTATTTGTTGATGTTTTTCGATGTCGGAGTTATTTACGAGGCCTCGCTACTCCAGCCACAGATTTTTCACCTCAGGGGGGGCAAACTGTGGTAAAGAGTGCTAAGTCTGCAAAATGGGGATAATCATAGATAAGAATGGTTTGGGTTGGAAGGGACCTTAAAGATCATCTAGTTCCAACCCCCCTGCCCTGGGCAGGGACACCTCCCACCAGAGCAGGTTGCCCAAAGCCCCATCCAGCCTGGCCTTGAACACCTCCAGGGATGGAGCATCCACAACTTCTCTGGGCAACCTGTTCCAGTGTCTCACCACCCTCACACGAAAGAATTTCTTCCTAATAGCTAATCTAAATCTCCCCTCTTTCAGTTTGAAGATAAGTCAGATAAAGAACATACTGGGGTTGCAGTGAAAGTATAAGAAGAGGCCAAACTAATGAAAATATATGAAAGTACAGTGCTGAAATTTTAAAGTCTGTAAATACCTCTGTTAGCTTGGGCTGAGACCAGGCAGCCTCCAGCAGAAACATGCTTTGTAAACATAAGACACACAAGAAATGTACATCTTAAATGAAAACATGTAGGACATAGGAAGCAATAATAAAAAATTGGAGACAGAGTAATTTTGTGAAGTGTTACTAGACATAAAATGTAGGGCCTACAAGAGCCAAAAAATAACTTTGGGAACTTACTCCAATTACCAGAGGGGCCCATCAATACAACACGGACCCAAAATTTTCAACAAGATTAGATCATTAGGGAAAAAAATCTGAGAGATCACAACTAAATAGCAGAAGAAAATAGAGCATGCTAATTTCCTTTCTATAGTCTTATGAACTCTTACATTTGATAATACTTTGCTAGGGTAAACTGCGGTGGTTAAAGGAGTGCATATGCTGTGCATCAATAATTTTGTCCTTAAAGAGCTATGATGCATATAATTTAATGTGGAGAACAAAGTGCACATAAAAAGCATATATGACATTTTTGTTCAATAGCTTAAGCACATTAGCTTCAGCTCCTTCAAAAAAAATCTCTAATCAACTCCATGACAAGCTACAAGCTGACATGTATTCTTGTGTGACCAGTCAGATGACATGACTCAGCAGAGAAAATTTTAGAGGCCTAAAGTGCAGACAAAGTTCCTGTCATTTGGTAGCAACATTTTTTTTTTTCCCTTGGACTGTACAAAGAATTCTGTGAAAAAGCAGGGCATTAAGCTGTTTTCAAGCAGAGCGCAATAAAGCGTGTAGTCAGTTTTCATGGCAGTATTCTACTAGACTCTCTATGTTTAAGTACTGTAGCAAGTTCCTCACAAAGCCTTTTTATCTAACACCCACATGCTCTACAATAGTCCCTCTGAGTTCTGCGATTTTGTTTTAATTCCAGTTTGGAGTATGCATTTGTTACCTCAGAAAATAATTTCTGTTTTGTGCCAATGCTTTCTCCTGTTATGTCCTTGTTATTAATCAGATACATTCTTCAGGCATTTATTTGACACAAATTAAGTCAAGCTCCCACTATACAGCTCTTAATATGTGAGGGGGCTGGTGTCTGAATATGACACCCACTTATTTAGGGGTCCTAGAATTTTACTTGCATCAGTCACGCTGGCACAATTCCAAGCAGTGTTTGTAAACTTAAAAGCTTTAATTCAGTATACCAGCAGTGAACTAGGGAAAGGAATTAACAGTTCCCAAAAGATTGTGTAGAGGGTCTTTTTCCGGTACTATGAGAGTAGTCTTTGATCATTTGAATTGTTCTGTACTCCTTGCTGTGCTTTGGGATGTGGATATTGTATAAAAAGCTTGATGCTGGTTTTAATCATAGCAATGAGACTAGTAGTACATTGTGAATGAAAATTACAGGGTCCACTGGAAGTCCGTAGTCCAATGTTTGCATTATATTCTTTGGGACTTTGCTGCAGGACTGTTTGTACTCCTGTGGTATCAGTGGAGGGCCAAGCTCTGAAGGATGCCAACATAGTTAATACACAGAGGTAGGGCAATTGTCAAAAAAGAAGGCATCTTCCAAAAAGAAGGACACAAAGAAAGTTGTGTCCAAAAAAGGAAACAGAAAGGATCATAAATCTTTGTGAAATGTGAAACACATTAAGGCAGGCTAAAATGAATTAGAGCAACAACTAGCAAAAAGGACTCGATATTAATAACTTTAATATTTATGAGAAGAGAATCCTGAGGATCCACAGAGAATCAAGGTTGGGTGGGAAGAGGAATTGTGATAAAACTGGAGAAAGTAAGGAGGATTTTTTCTGTTCACTGGAGAGTATCTTGGGAAGAATTCCACAGCAGAACTCTTCCCATGAGGATGACCAGACAGAGAATATATCTTAAACTGAATTATCAATAGAGTGAATGGAAAAGATAAGCAATAATGATTTGGGATGATCAGATATATTCATCTTGGAAACTTAAATTAATTTGTAGCTAGGGGGAGTGCTAAGTTTTTATTTAGTGATACTACGTCGTATTGGAAGGTGACATAAATATGACTGCCTAAAAGTACTCCATGAATGATCCAGGAAACTACATACCAATATGCCTGACATCTCCACTGGGCAAGGTGGTAGAAACTGTAATAAATAGTAGGATGAGATGGCACTGAGCTGTGTTGGCCAAGCTTCGTGGAGAAGCCCCCCCGTTAGAACTTTTGCTTTGCTAGTATTACCGCTTGAGGACTAAATCTCTGACATATTTCACAAGCATTAAATATATTAAAGCAAACAAGGCATTAAAAAACCAGAGAAAACTCTACTACAAGCTCATAGTGTACTCCAAGGATGTGGTCTAGATCATCTGAAAAGATATGACATAAAAGATGTAAGAAAGATTAGACACAAAGCAGACCTAGAAAAAGAAAAGCCATGTGATGAGAATTGACATAAGAGAGATTTCATTTCCTTTTATCTCTTTCTTTAAATGAATGAATAAATCAGAAAAAAATGAGCTTTTTTTTTGGTAGGGAGTGATTATTATAATCACATGACACTTTAGTGTCAGACTTGTTAGTCCTTCCTAAAAAGGTCAGTAACTTTTTGCTTCTTAATAGTGTCTTTGTCCATGAGGCAAACACATTAAAAAATAACTACTGTTTTCAACAGTAAATTAATTTAGCTGTAAGATACCTTATAGTCTGCCAGTAAGAATGGTCATGGACCACTTTAAAAAAAAGATTTTGTTGAGAAACGTGCCCTGGTGATATATCTGAATAAGATGGAGTGAGAACTGCCCAGCTTAATTGGGTACTCCTGCAAGAAGGGTCAGGGGAATGCAACCTTCTAATGTTACAGCTGTAACCAGTCTGTTTGTGTTGCTTAGTTGACAAGATTAGTAAACACCAAGCACCTGGTCTCCATGAGGAGTATATAGAGCATTAGAGAAACTACTTAAAAGAATTATGGTACGAGGAAAACGTTTGCACTCTAAAAATTCTAACCTGGTCTTAGTAATAACCTGCAATCTTTGTGAAGTTAGTGGACAAATGCTAAACAACTGAGTTGGAAGTCAAACCGAGCTAAACGGTATGAGCCAAAAACAAACGAGTTATCTGTTTTCCTAGATATTTCTTTCATCTTTCTTGGAAGTTGGATTTTTTTTTCCTCTTTGTGTACTTTTAACTCCAAGTAGCTCTACTGGTGGTTGTTTAATTGAGAGAGTAAGTAAGAGAATAAATGTTTTTTTTCATATTCTGATGACTCTAAGTGAACAGTGTGCGAGAGCAGCTAACTGTGTTTGTGCTCACTTAGCTAAGGGCTTAAGATTGAAGGTAATAACATAGTTTTACCTGGTGAACTACCTACCTGGGGAAAAAAGAGGCACTGAACACAGAAGCTAGCTATGTCTACCTGATTGTTTATCTGGCTATGAGACTTTGAATGAGGAGGAGGTTATAAAAATTGGGATTTGCTTGAAGTATTGCTGTAGCAGGTCCGGGTATCTCCTTTTGTGCTGCTTGACCAGATTTGAAAGGGTAGCAGAGAGCAGGCCAAGTGTCAGCCTTCACTGCTTAAAAAAAAAAATTAACTTTCATCCTCCATCTGAACAGATCTGACTTTCTTACAAATCATAACAATAGCAGTGAAATAGTTATGCCATGTGTCTCAAACTTGTTGCCTATGTAAAGATACAATGTAGTATCATTATCAAGGTTATGTTGTTAATGTATATGTAGAGCTTTCTCAGGGATGGTTACACCTGGCTAATTCCCTCTCTATCTGAGTGTTGGGTACGTAGATACCTGTAAATTGTGAGAAAGATTAAAGATATTGCCTGGTCTACAAGAAACTTGTTTTCCATACGCTCTACACTATGATCCTCAACATATGAAGGAGGGCATTGAGGGCACTGATTTTACTGAGGGCACAGTACTTTTTTTAGTAGGGCTGTTGAGTTATAAGAAAGTTTGATATTTCTATGGTTCTAATATAGAACTTAATATAAAATCTGCAAGTGGGAAAAAAACACCCTAAGAAAGGGTACTTTGAACTGTGAACTGATTGTGAAATTTTCAAACAGAACTTTTCAACAAATGCCTAAAACCTATCACATTTTGCTTACAGGAATGCAGAAAATATCTGGGGGAAGCGAAAGTATGTGAAAAGTCTTCCCTTCTCCCACTATCCCCCAGAGTAAGTGTGCCAGCTTTCACTGAGGCTGGTGCCGGGAATGTGGAGGAACAAACTGTATAGTTGGGTAGCAGTGAGCAAGGCATAAGAGAGAAACAGTCTGACTATCCCTGAGGACTTGATAAATTACGATGAAGTTTGGAAGAGTGCTGGGATTGAAGAGTTGTGTTCTGCAATGACAAATTAGTGAGGCAAAGTGTCAGTTTAGAATTTTTTCCTTCCATTTTACTTTGCTATTTCATACCAAAATGATCAGTTTTGTCTGGAGCTGGAAGTAAACGGTAACAGGCATTGCTTTCCACAAACCAGCCAGTTTTGTAGAAAAGGAATGTTCTTGAGAAGGCTTTTACAGTTTCTTCTGCAATGGTTTTGGTTTCAAAAGACAAGGTAGGATTTTTTTTTCAGTATTTTCAGCTAGGTCTAACAAAAAATATAAACAAATTATCTGAATATGCCTCATATTCAGGAGATAAATTTTTGTTCTGGTGTCTGGTGGGTAAAGTTGACTAGTTGTCAGGAAAAAAATATTAAAGCTATTTTAATTCATAAAGACATATAAGAACGGGTTGAGGTAGCTGCCTGAAGCTGTCACCATAATAAAACCAGCTTACTCAGTTATGTCACTCTGTGCCCCTTCAGTGTTGACTAAATGGAGACAATGGTATTTGACTACAGCCTTGGATTATAAAGATGGCTTGCCCTGCTTCTTCATTAGAAACTTTAGCTTTTAGTATCTACTTTTCCTCTTGTCCTGGATCTTAGTTTTACTTTATAACAATCTCTGTTGTTCTTCTTAAATATTTATTTTTCTGTGAGCCCTTAATGTCAGATATTTTTTTTTTCCTAGATGGTAGAGATTGCTGACGTGATAATGATTAAAGGAATTTTAATGTACAGTGTGTGTCATAGGTTACTTACTAATGTGCAATAGCAAATAAAGGGATATTGTAATGAGGAGCTGAATTGTGGGATCTTTAGGCTTTTTATTTACATTTCTGACTACAGGATTATAGACATAAAAATATAATACTGTAGAATTATTTTAGATGAAAGCATATAGATGCAATAAAGACAAGTAGGAGACAAGGAGGCAGAGTAAGGTGCAAATGACTGATAACATGCTAGCCAGCGGCCAGCCTGAAGGCTTTCAGTGTTCAGAGAATGGAAGGTAAAGGCAGAGAGACATGTTTGGCGAGCATGTATTTATGTATACAGGGTGTTTATGTGAAGTGTGCTAAAATTTCTTTGCTACATGCATAGTTTTGATTTATGCTGAGAGTAATGGCATTGTGGTTACCAGTTGGTTAGCTTAATTGCTTCAACTCTCTTTCTGAACTGTAGCAAAAGCTGATGATGCTGCAAGTGCTGGTATTATGCTGAATGTTTGTGATTCACTGATGACATGTGCATGTGCCATGTGCAATCGTAAAGCTTTTACTATAGTATTTCTCCAGTGCCTTAGCAGACCTTATGCAATAAAAGTTGCTTTGATTACTACTTCTTTTGTTTCAAAGGATTAAAATTGGTGTTACTGTATTAATTTCTGTTACTAACGCTTGTTGGCTTTGCCCTGCTTTTCTGTGTCTTTCAACACATTTCTGTCAAATGTCTTCAGAATGAATTCTAATCAATGGCATGATTCCCTTGCTTTTTAGGGAATATCTCTTCTGTGTTTTCTGATGTGGATATACCTGTAGTAGCTTAAAAAATGCTGCCTTTAAATGATAAGCTATGGGCTTGTTTGGAAAACTAATGTCTATTTACTCAGTATTCTTCTTCCAGTTAAGAACACAGTATACTTTGAGTGTAAAAAGACCCATTTTCCTCATATTTTGATATGCATATCCATTGTATCCCTAATACACAATATTAATTCTATTCTGAAGTTCTTTGCTAATGTGTTTAATTCCTCTTTGCAGAGCTGAGTGGTTCTTACTCAGGTGTATACTCACACAGTTCATTTCTGAGCTATATTGTGATGAGCTCACTCAGCAAGGGTTAAGGAGCACAGCTTTTTGTAGGGCATTATGCGTTATTGCAATCCTCCATGCTTCTGCTGCAAATTCCCATAGAAAGATTCTCTTTTTAAGACAATGTTAAAAGTCAGTGCCTTGTAAATGACATGCTTTGTCCTGCAGGCACTAGGGGGCAATATTTGATTTCTTTTGGTTATGTGCTGCAAAGCCCTAAGGAGCCCCCTCACTGAGCTGTGGACATGCGAATGTAGGTGGTATGTGGTAGGCACTGAAATCAGTGTCAGGATCCTCACTCACTGCAGCGAATGCTTATACAGGCTATAGTGGGAAAGTTTTCTACAAACACAATGATAATTGAAAACAAATGGTGAAAACAGTGCCCAACCTCAGAATCCATTGTGGGCATTTTGACACACTTGAAAAGATTTGTCAGGGAAGGAAAATTAAAATAAGATCAAGTGATACTGTTCCAATTCTTTTTCTCAAAAGAGAGTGTCATATTATAAAAACATGACAAAAATTAAGTACAGTAAATGACGATTGTGTCAGATATTAGTCAAACCCCTGCTGTCTTTTGTTGGCTTCTTCATAACAATCTTAGTAACTTAGGATTTCTTACAAATGTTTGTCCATTTATGAGTCTTGGTCATTTTCAAACTCCTGTTTCTCTTTGTTTTTATGCAGAGGGTGAGAAGATAAGATGTTGCAAATGTGACGAAGAAAGTTGGTGTTTGAAACAAGCTATGTAAGTATTTAAGATATTTGCAGTGTGAAATGTTACCAGCAATAAACAGATTATAGTTTATTTATGATGTACCAAGTGACTGAATATTTTTGCTATGCTTTTGGAAACTGTGAACTCCCCATAAGTTTTTGTTTGTTTGTTATTTTAAAATCTGATTTATGGATAGAGTATTAATGATGAAAACTTGGACAAAGTGAAGTCAGTGGCGTAACTCCTAAATGCTCTATGGTATTGTATGAATGTAGCATAAGAGCTAACGAATTACATACACCTGTAGGATGCAATGGGTTATTTTGCTATGCTTCTTGTGTGTTTTTGTTACTTACAAACAATTCTGCCAGATATGCTTGTGTGAAGTCCCGTAGTAGGTCCTACAGCAATCCAGGTTTGGAGGGGGTTAGTAAGTGAAAGACTGATGTGTTTTGAGAAGGAATAGAAGAACAGTAGTTTTCATTTTGCCAAAAGGGCTAGCAAGGGGAAGGGAGGAAAGAGGGAGAAAACTAGGAATGGACTGTGGGAAGTGATGATTTTTAAATGGTAGGACAAAAATAAGTAGGAGGCAATTGGGCTTGTCAGATGCTGTTTTCCTAATGATTTCTCTGCCATTTAGTTTTTCTTTTGATTGTGTTTACATCCTCTCAGATTTTTCTTTCAGAAGTATTTTCTGATTTTCCACTTATAAGATTTTATCTTGGTTAGGTGATTAAGTGGTTCCCAATCACCGTTCAATTTGTAATCATATCCGATAGCTCATTTTAACCCTAAATGAATACATTTCATTGTGAAAGGCAGCCAAGAAGTTTTAGGCAACAGTTCTTGATTTTATTTTAGAGTGAGGTTGAAGAGCTAAATGCAAGTATGGTTTCCTTCTTATTTCATTATTATAAATAAAGAGAAGTGAAGAAAGAGGAAGGGTCTCAAGAGAAGAGAGACCTAGTGTTGTGTTGTCAATATGTCCTTTTAAAGTTCAGGGAAATAGCAAATCTCTTTTAAAGTGTTTGATATGATCCTAAGGATTTAGTAAACATATAGAGAGCAATGTTTAGCCAAATATACCCATACTACTATGTAGGGGCTCCATATAATTGAATATAGAGATTTTCCATTAGCAGAAGGATGCCTTACAAATCTCTCTTCTGTGTCAAAGCATAAATGACAGATGGTATCAGTGACACCTTAGTTCTGTCTCCTGCTTCAAAATAGACTTGTTGTCAATTAATTCAGACTGAGTGAATTAAATTTGGTTATCTATTTTTTTCAGTTAGTTAATACTTAGTACTTTTAGCATTTCCAACTTGGTAGTTTTTTAACATTTTGGCAGAATGAATCCTGACCTGTGCCTGGGGCTCTTACTCATTAAGGCAGTGTGATACCTAAGATCAAATCAAAAAGTTGCATTCGGCATTCCGTTTAATTAGCATGGAACAGTGCTAAGAAAATATAAAGAATATTTTCCAAAACACTGAAAGAATTGGGAATGAGAAAGATTGTATTTTCAGAAAGGTGTTCCTGATTTCAGCCTAATCTTCTCTTATGATGCTGACTATGCCATACATTTTCTCTGTGCATGAGTTCCCTACTGTTACAATGAGGATAATGATATTTTCCATTCTGTAGAACTATTGTGAAGAAAATTCCAGTAATATTTTTCCTTAGATAGTCATGTGGTAGATACTATAGGAAATGCTACAAGAAAACAACCACAAAAAACTGCTAGCTTTATTTGTATTTGAAAAAAAGAGGTGTATTTTCAGTAAGAAGTTAAAGAATAAATTCCCGTATAGCAATGAGCTGAATTTGTTTCACTTTTGATCCTTTTGGAGAGTGACTTATGTAGAAAGAAATCTGAGAGAAGTTAGATGTTGCTAATGTGGAGCCTGCATGAAGCTGCTAAAAAGGAAAGCTATGTAGGAAGAGCCTATAATTTTCATTCCTATCTTTGGACTTGGATTAATGCCCAGAATAGTGACAAATACAACGTCACTGGGGAAAGACTAAGAATCATCTCCATTGGCAATACTAACTAACTAAAGGAATGGATAACTGCATACAATTATAACAATAAAGTATTTGCTAATAAAAACAGTCTTTTTCTATTTTCAGTACAAAAAACTGACAGGAGAGACTTATTTAACACTTAAAGTAGCATTTTCAATGGGAGGAAGAAAAGGAAATGTTGATAACTGTGTCTGCAATTGTGTGAATATATGCATGAGATATATACACATATCTATGTTCAACAGACAAATTCAGCTGAAGGCATTACAAAATATCATCTCAAGGCCAAAACCATACTTTCTCTATGTGAAATACTAAAATGGCACCTTTTTGAAGAGCTTGGCATACAAGGTGCATAATTTACCTGAGAATATCTCTTTGATAGACGTAGGGGTAGCATGTAATACAACAGCTGTATTTATTTAATTTGTCCCCCCTCTGTAATCTGATCTTATTTGATTAAAAAAAAAATAGTTCTGGTTTAAGAGTTAAGTACTTCCCCACACCTCTTAGTCCCATGCTGCTATTACTGCTGTCCCTTCAGAAGCCTGACTTTATCCTCCACTCCTCAAGAAACAGTGTTTTACGTGCTCCTTCAATTCTGCCTGCCTTCTGCTGAAGGAACTGTGAACTTACATGGAGAAATACAAAATTGTTGAACAGTAGTTATTTTTCCATAGCAAGGTAAGCAGAAACGTGGTCGGACCTCAGAAGGAACAGGTTACTTCATAGTGGAACTGAAAACCTCCTTGAGTCTGAGTTGATAATACCCTTGGAGAAAGTGGGTAATGGGCTTTTCTGGTTGTCTTTGGAGCCTGAGGGAACAACAGTGGTCCCTGAAGTTTTCTTTTCCCTTATTCAAAATTCAAATCATACTTTCTGTCCAGTTTGGGTGTAAAGTATTTGTGACTAAGAGGCAGTGGCTCTGAATGTTGTTGGAAGGATTTTAGAAAGTGAGGCTCTGGCAAAAGAATAACAAAAAGAGGGCCAAATGAGGAAAACTGGTAGTATTTTGTAATGCGTGGCTGCATAAATTATTTTTAAAGTGGAGTTTTTTTTGGGGTGTGTGTGGTTTTTTTAACATGGTTGTGTATATGGAAAAGTGAAGCAGGTCATACCTGCCGTCTCTGTGCATGGAAGAAGATGTTGCTATAGTACTACATGAACAAAGAAACAAGACATGGGATTTGAACAGTAGATGTATTTTCCTTATTGAATGGAGAATTTATGACATATCACCTTTAAAATATTCCTGCTGTTGTAGTATATTCTCTGACCTTGTAACTTTCCTCATTTCTGAACATTGTTACTGTCTTAAGAAAGGGGTAAATTGCAGATGATAGAGGGTCTGTTCAGGTTGGGTCTATGTTGAAAGACCAGCTGACTTCACTGAATCCAGTTCATGCTTAGCATAACAAAAGGTGGTCTTCCAACACACCTTCCTTTATTATATGAAAGTATGCTAATGCAAACATGTGTCTAAAGTTAGATAAATTATTTTTTAAAGTCCTTACATATCCTGCACTTTTTTCTAATGATTATAAAATTTGATTGTGATAGTTGAAAGAATTTCATTTGCTCTCAAGAGTTTCACAGTCTTACATCTTCTATTTGGGGCACTCCTAGCTGTGTATGTGGAGACAGATTTGAGTAAAAGATAGTAAATATGAAGTCTTAAAATAAAAAGCAGCATCTATGTTTATGGGAATAATTGCCACTGTTTTAGTGAAAATTTAGTGCAATTTAACATATCTGCCATGCTGTTATGTATCAAGAGGCAGTATTATTTAAGGCTAGCTACATAATGCATAGATACATATGCATATGTATATTTTTATACTGGAACCGAGGTTTAGTAGGTACCTGGCTTAGTACTAGCTGACAGAGAGATCTACTTTTGGGCTGAAAGACTGCAGTAACTGAAACTAGTAACATTACTGGGGATATAAAAACATGTTTTAAATATTAACTGGTATGAAATATCTTGTTGAAGCCTGTTGTTGACACACATTCTTCAACAACAACAAGAGTCTGTTTGCAAGCAGAAATAGGAACATGTGATGATACAGCTGAGCAAAATACAGTTCTCCATATTATGTGCGGTTGCTAAGGATATAAATCTATCAGTGGTATCTCATTTTAGGAGTTCAGAGAATGAATAATAGCTTATGACTAACTATTAATGATATGGAGTGAAAAAGAAGCACTGTTGGGTAACAGAAGGTAGAATCATTTTACTATATGCAGTGATGAACGTTACCTTGCACAAACAGTACAGCCTTGAAGAAGGGTGGGTGGAGGTGCAGCTGGGTGGGAGGCAGAAAAGAGGATTGAGAGAATATGATTTATGGGTGAGAAATACAATCCTGTAAATAAATTTTAACATTAGAAATTTAACACTGGAGATGCTGCAGGCTGGGCTTTGAGTTTCCAGGCACTCCCTGCTTTCAGTTTTGGATTAATGACATTATTATTTCCACAGCAACCATTAGTGACATTGCAGAAAGGACTGCAGCTAGAGTTTCCATTGTTATAGTTATGGATTAGTGCTATTGTGGTTCTAGCTATTTAAGATGATCCTCCATTAATTCCTTTCCAATTGTTGATTTCCTGACAGAAATATCATATTATTTAAATGCTTCTAAAGATGATTTTAAGATTACTGATGTTACCTTAAAAACATAAGCACAACTGATTATAAAACTGGAAACATCTGCATGACCCAGGTAGGGGCAGCAGGTTATTGGTACAGTTCACCAGATTTGATTCAGAAGTGTGTTAGTGTAGTCACAGTCATTACAGGCAGGATAAGCACGGGTATGCCTAAAGCTAAGAAACACGCCTTCCTATGGAGTTGAATATCTTGATTCCTGTTACAGCTAAGACGTGGGATTGCATAATGAGTTGCAGCAGGTTATTTCCACTTAAAATCAATTACTTTTTTTCTCATGATTATTTCACGAATAATTATTTTTAAATCGTAATATTAAAAGCTTGTCTGACTGCTTTCTTTTCTGTCAGTTTTATCTGCAAAATAAATATTTAGTAGTCCTGATCTACAGTACCTAGAGTGGTCTACAGAATGCTTGCAGGTGTCTTAAAAATGTTCTTCTTGCTGAATTTTCCAACAGCAATAAATTAAGGCCAAGGGGTTTTCCCATGCGTGCAGCTGCTAGATCATTCCTTTCCCATTGTGCATCCCTGTAGTGCAGGAACCGCAGACCCTTGATACAAGTCAGCTTCAGCTGCTGCACTACCACACTAGCTCACAAGAGTGCAGTGTAAGGGCAGGCGGAAAGAATGTCGCAGCCAAGAATTGAAACATAACTGATATAGTAAGTCTAATTTTAGGTGCAAGAGCCTCAACAGTTTCTTTACAAATAATGAGAAACCTATTTAAAACTTTCTCAGTAGATATTATACATGAGCAAAGTTCTTCAGTGTTTCTTTTTTTTTTACCTGTCACTTAATTTGTGTTTTGTGCACGTATTGTATACAATCTTTTTAAAAGTAAGTTACTTTATTCCTTTCTTTCTTCTCAAATTGTAAGATATTTCAGTCATAATTTCCATACATATTTTGCACCTATCTGTGTGCTTCAATACATTCCATTGCAGTACATTTTAACTGATGTTTAATAATGTAAGTAAATAATCTACAAAGCAAGTATTTAACATGACAAATTTTAAAAACACTTTCTTGATGGCTTTGTTTTGAATAGCTGTTTCTGATAATTTTATTTCCTTTAAAATAACAGTAGCTTTTTTATGTACAGCATTTTAAAGTGTTAAGTAATTTACTGAAGTACGGCAACATAGATAGATATAAATACTCTGAGTGGGCAGAGAATAACACCCAGCTAGACACATGGGCTAAATGCATGGTTCAGTATTGATCAAAGCACTTAACATTTATGTATAGCAAGGAATCAGTTTATACAATATGGATCTAGTTATTGGGCAACCTTGACTCCAGAAGTATAGCTCACACACTACTTTCACCCTGCTGATTGCATACATTGGACTCAATGGAATGAAATTCTCTGTATTGAGAGGACCTTTTGAGTAATACAGCCTTCATAGAAGAAGTCTGCTTAGTATTGTAGGAGCTGACCAAGCATAATCCAGTCTCTGAGTTTGGTTCTTCCTTTACAAGAATATTTCTTGGCTTGTTACTTAATTTCTCCTTCATATCCCCAACCTGAAGGACCAGTGAGGGTGTTTGTGATTGTTTGTGGTGGTGTTTGGTTTGTTTTGGCTTGTTTTTTAATTGAGTTTACCTTTAGATTTTCTTGGTCTAAAGGGCGCTTAATGGAGTTGAAACTCTAGTAGACCTTGATGGTGTTGGAGCATCTGAATTTAGCTGAAGAAAATAATCCTGATACCAGAAACGTGTTATCAAAAACTTCAAGTATTCCTCTGGATAATGATCTTGATAAATCAGTGACTTAAAGAAATCAGGACTGTGTGTAACTAAATGAATTAAAATGTGGGATTATGAATAGTAAGACTCTTTGGTCTCATGTCAAAGGTCCCGTAGCCTATGGAGTCTGAATTCAAGGATGTTCCCCACGTGCTTTACTACCAGTTCTAAGTGGAAAAAGTGGCTTGTGACAGAATTTAACAGCAATTTTGATTTCAGAAAAAAAGGTCTTATAATTTTGGCTTCCTGTTGTGGTACTAATATCAAAAAGAAAATCCAGCATAACCTCCTTGTATAATAGAAGGCTGATAATGGTAAAAGGAATGATAATGTTGTAGCTTTTATATGCTACCCAACATTTGGGATGCTTGCTTTCAAACACTTTTTCTCTGCTTCCAGATCTGTATGTGTTTATGGAGACCTAGTTCTGTCAAAAGGGAAATGGTGATAAAATATGCATAGTATTGTTAATATTACAAAGACAACACAGTATAAAAACATCTTTAGAAATTGGTGCCACAGATTGAGGACACAGTGACTTAAACCTGTCTTTAGATAGTGTCTGTTTTAAATCCATGTCCTCTTAGGCTTTGTAGTACTTAGATTTCCTCTCCATTTTGCTGCAGATGGTCAAATAGAAAAACTGTACTCAAGTTATTTAATTGATAGCATGTGTATTAATATTAATGGAATTTGTTGAACCAATAAAAAAATATAAATAATGAATTTGAAGCAAACAAACCGAAGTTCTTATGTTAATTGCTGAAGAATAACATTATAGTACAAAGTTCAATTAAAGGCAAGTCACTAATTGGTGTGTACACCAGGGGCTGATACTGGGGCCAGTACTGTTCAACCTCTTTATTAATAACCTGGTGATGAGGCAGAGTGCAAACGCACGCAGGAAATTTTCAGACAATGCAAAAATGTTGAGGAGTTACTACACAATACTACACGCCAAGTGGTTGTGCTGCCATTCAGATGGACCTGGAAAGATTGGAGAATTGGGCAGAGAGGAATCTCATGATGTTCAACAAAAGACAGTGCCAAGTCCTGCAAGTACACGCTGGGGGGCAACCGGCTGGAAGTCAGTTCTGCAGAGTGGGATTTCGGGGTTCTGGTGGACAACAAGTTGAAGAAGACCTGGCAATGTACCCTCACAGCAAAGAAATCAGAGCATCCTGGTCTGCATTAGGAAGAGCACTCCCAGCAGGTTGAGGCAGGTGATCCTTTTCCTCTGTATTCAACATTGATGAGTCAGATATGGAGTAATATATCATCTCGACTGCTGAGCTCTCTGAGAAAAATGTGCACTTCCTGGAGTGAGTCCATAGAAGGACCACAAAGACCATGAAGGGACTGGAGCATCTGTCATATGAAGAGAGGCTGAGAAAACTGGAACTTTCAGTTTGGAGAAGAGAAGGCTCAGCAGGGATCTTGTTATGTGTATAAGTACCTGCTGGGAGAGAATGAAGAAGAGGGACCTAGAGTTTTGTCAGCAGTGCCTACTGATAGGATGAGATGCAGTGGGCACAGATTAAACCACTTGAAATTCCCTCTGAACAAAATGAAAACCTTTTTTACTGTGAGGATGGTCAAACATTAGCATGGATTGCCAAGATAGGTTGTGGAGTCTCCATCTTATCTGCGGAGATATTCAAAAGCTGTCTGAACATGGTCCTGCACAACCTTTTCTGTGTGACCCTGTGTGCACAAGTGGGTTGGACTAGATGATCTCAAGAGGTCCCTTTGAACCTAAATGATTCTGTGATTTCTCTTACCTTTAGATAATATGGTGAACAAAAAAAATATCACTATCTGTGTATGTGCATGACTATCAGGTGGGTGTGTTCGATGCAATGAAATGTGGAAAGAAGCTGCAGTGAAATCCATCACTGGAGCAGTAGTGCATCCTGTGCTCGTGTGCTTCCCCATAAACTTATTCAATTGTGCTTGGACCGGTGGGTTCTGGTATCTTTCCCACCAGGACTTTACTGCTCTGTACAGACCCATGAAAAGAAATTTCCAGTTTCAGCTTTCATAGGTCCAGTCTGTCAGTAGTTGATGGGAAGTGTTCATCTGGCACTAAGGGGTGACAGTAAAAAGAAAGAATGGCCTAATAAAATTTTCGCACAACATAATTTTCACTTAGTATAAGCAGCTTTAATGGAAACGTTTACAGACAATCTGAGATTTAATGCATTGGGGAATTCAAAACTAAGAACTATACTAGTCAAAACAGCTAGGTGGCCACTATAAGGGCAAATTGTGCCTGACAAATTTTGTGGCCTTTTACAATACTGCCACAAATTTGGTGGACAAGGGCAGAGCAACACATGTCATCTACCTGGACTTATGCAAAGCATTTGACACTGTCCCACATGACATCCTGGTCTAAAAATGAGGAAGTCATGGATTCGATGGATGGACCACTTGGTGGATAAGGAACTGGCTGGATGGCTGCACTCAAAGGGTTGTGGTCAAGGGCTCAATGTCCATTGGTGGCCAGTGACGAGTGCTGTTCCTCAGGAGTTGGTACTGGGACCAGTGCTGTTCAACATCTTTGTTGGAGACATGGACAGTGGGATAGAGTGCACCCTCAGCAAGTTTGCCGACGACATCAAGCTCGGTGGCGCTGTCAACATGCTGGAGGGAAGGGATGCCATCCAGAGGGACCTGGACAGGTCATACAAATCACATGAAGTTCAGCCAAGCCGAGTGCAGGGTCCTGCACCTGGGACGTGGCAATCCCAGACACAAATACAGGTTGGACAGAGAATGACAGGAGAGCAGCCCTGAGGAGAAGGACTTGGAAGTGCTTGTGGATGAGAAGCTGAACATGAACCGGCAGTGTGCACTGGCAACCCAGAAAGCCAACCACATCCTGGGCTGCATCAAAAGAAGCGTGGCCAGCAGGTCACAGGATGTGATTCTGCCCCTCTACTCTGCGCTCGTGGGACCCCACCTGGAGTGCTGTGTCTTGCTTTGTAGTCCTTAACACAGCAAGGATGTGGACCTATTGGAACGGAACCAGTGGAGGGCCACGAAGATGATCAGAGGGCTGGAGCACCTCTCCTATGAGGACAGGCTGAGAGAGCTGGGGTTGTTCAACCTGGAGAAGGGAAGGCTCCAAGAAGACCTTGTAGCAGCCTACCAATATCTGAAGGGAGCCTACAGGAGAGCCAGAGAGGGACTCTTTGTCAGGAAGTGTAGTGACAGGACAAGGACAAGGTTTTAAATGTGAAGAGAGGAGATTTAGGTTAGATATCAGAAAGAAATTCTTTACAGTGAGGGTGGTGAGGCACTGAAATAGGTTGCCCAGGGAAGTTGTGGATGCCCCATCCCTGGAGGTGTTCAAGGCCAGTCTGGATGGGGCTTTGAGCAACCTGGTCCAGTGGGAGGTGTCCCTGCTCATGGCAGAGGGTTGGAACTAGATGATCTTTAAGGTCCATTCCAATTCTAACCATTCTATGATTCTATTCTATGATTCTATTCTATGATTCTATAACTTGCTTTCTTGGCTTTCAAGCCTATAGATCTCAGGTTGTCTCTTTTTCAGATTTTAAAGGCCCATTCTTACAGACATAGGTAAAAACCTAGAGTAACCATAATTTTGTTAAATGTTTTTATTCCTCAGCACCAACGCAATGAAATAAGGTTTTATAGTGTATGAAATTTTTTATCTAAAACCTTATTTTTATCATTATATTATTAAAAATGCTTTAATTCTTTTTGCTAAGCTTTTCTGCCTAGTTGTAAACATGCATAAAGTGTCAGTTTTCTGCTATAGTAGATAGAAATTTTCTGCAGTTGTAATCTACTGCCAGTGGTGCAGCTACTGGCAGTAGATAATGTTTCAAGCATTTGCATCAGTGAGCACATTTTACAGGCACTTTGAGCTATCCTACCATGCGTTTGAAGGAAACATTGTGTCTCTTTTGACCACAAATTGAATTTACTTGCAGCTCTCCATTTTATAAAATATAAAAAGATGTTCTGTTTCTGCCAAATTCAGTTTTGTGTTTTAAAGTCTCTCTTCTTAAGATAAGCTGAAAGGCATTTTGAATCTGAAAAATCCTTCTTGATTTCCTGTCAAAAAATGAGGTAAAATATGGGAGATGAATCCTTGGCAGGGGTGGTGGGGTGGGCAGGGTGGGAGTGAGCAGGGAGGGATCTGTAGCATTGTTTTTAAGTGGAAAACCATGATATGCTATAAAAACGAAGAAATCAGCTTTGTTCATGTAAGCATCTGCAAATAATCATTTATAGTGCAATGGAATATCCACCTCTGCAGACTTAAAAGAAGGTCCTACATGTGTCAAATTCCCTGCATATCTTGGTGTAGCCAGGTCTTTAGTTTACTGGGATCAACATTCTTGTTGATTCTAAATTTACCAGCAGTGATAAGCAAGACTTTCAGAAACTAGAAACTCAGTGGACTGCTTAGTAATAAATTCATGTTCATAATTTTGCTCAATATGGAATTTAACTAGATTCAAATCTTTAAACTCTTCTATAATCTTAGTAAGATTTCACTCATGTAGTTTACCCTTCAATAGTTGTGTCCCATTTCAGTACAGGTAATTCTCAAACGTGTTGTGAATTAATCTTTCAATTTCACCACAAATAGTCTGTGTTCACAAACAGGTAGAATTAAAACCTAGAAGTTGTTGGGAATAAAAAATTGCTTTTGTTTTGCAAGATAATTCTCCTGCCCTTTTTTTTTTTTTTTTTTATTAAATTATTCTGTCTCTCTTCTACTGTCCCATGAGGTGCTGTATGATGAACAGTGAAGTTCTGGTGGGCCCAGGGCTGAGTGCCGTTCACCACCGTCTCTATTAAAACTGACAAGGAATAAATGTACTGAGAAAAGAAGAGAGGATGCATAGAAACAATGCAGCTCATGAAGTGCTTCAGCAGAGTAAGTTGATTTTGGTTTATTTTCAGAGGGTATTGCGAATAACATTTTTTACAGACACTTTTTAAACCGCGCATGCAGCACTTGTTAGGTCTAAGAAACAGAAAAAAGGGACTGTTAGCCTACAGAGTAGGAAGTGACCACATCAGAATTCTGTGAATTTCTGTTAAAATTTATGCAGTGTATGCAGGAGTATGTTAAAATTTAGGCAGTGAGTTTTATCTTGTATTAGGATGCTGCAGAATGTTTTGGTTTTTTAACCATCCTTGTCAGACAAATCTGTATGCAAAATGGTGCTTTTTGATGATGATACTTTATTCTTTGGAAAAAACCAATTTATTGTTTTTAACGGTGATTTGTTCTTCACTGTAAAATGGCCTAGCTGCCCTTTCAGTAAGTCATCAGACAGAGCATGCTTCCTGCGGGTACGTATGTATGCAAAATCTTAAAATGGTTGGCTGTATATTCATGTAAATAAAATGAAGGGAAAAGGCACTTACCCTGGAGGAGGTCAAGTATATAAGCAGTCAGAAAATTTTGTGAAGAAACTGTTTCCCTTTTCAGTGTTGAGTTCATATAAATACATTGAGTGAATACATCTCGTGAACCAATTTACAGCGGGTAAAGTTTCTTCTTCCAGGAAACAGCCTTTAGATGTAACAGGAATGAAACACTGGTATCAGTATAGCTTTGTTCTGTTTGCTGCGCTAGAATAACTAACTAGGAAGTTAAGGGCATACCGGGAAACAGAAATTGTAAGGATTTTTCAACATTCAATGATAGTAATGTCTTTCCATGTTAGTTCAATTATTTTGTAGATGATGTCATCTGAAAACATTTCAGATAGGTTATTGTTTAATTCAGTAATTAACTAAATGTGTTCCTGCTATAAATTACTAAATTTGCGGACCCTCCCATTTCTTAAAGGGGAGTAGCATTTTTGATACACAAAACATAAAAATCCAGAACAAGAATGTAACACAGTATTTTATTTTTGCAAATGTCCCCATGGCAAACAAGAATTTAAATATTTTTTAAAAGTACTAAAATTTATGTACACAAAATTCTGAAAATAAATGCATCTTAAATAGTGGCCAAATAATATAAAGGTTTTATAAAATATCAGAAGTACTATAAAGTTGTATTTGATGATAATATAAATATTATATGTTAAAAAAAAGTGCATTGTTAGTGTTAAAGTTGGGAAGGAGACAATTAGATTTGAAATCTCTGTAGAACTTCTGTATTCAAATTATTCAAACATACAAGGCCAAAGAGTATCAACATAGATTTTTGAATTGTGTTTTGGTTTTAGGTGTTTTCTCACCTTCGAATGAAGTAATTTAATCTACCTGGAAAATAAGGGATTTTTTTTTTCCTTGTGTGATTTAGGAATATTGGGAGGAAATATTTAACAGAGCTATGACAACTTCTACTTCATTTTTATTTTATTATTCAGAGATGCTATAATAATAAGAAACACAGCTTTTTGAAGTCTTGTTGATTCAGAATTTTTTTCCTGATACTAAGATATTCTATAATACCAAGTCAGTTAGACTTTTCAAAGATTTTCCCTGTAATGCTAAACCATGGATGATAAGATGGAGAAATCCTTCAAACTTTTTTTGTAGTTCTCCACTTCAGGAGACAATATTATTTATTCCAGCTTCTTCATGATGGCAAAGGAGAATATACTTCTAATAACATTATGATACTATTCCAGCTCACTTCAGGACTCTTACTGAGATCTTGCAAAACTTGAATCTTTTTGTAATTTTTTTCCATAGTTCCATTTTCCAATATACTGTATTTACAGCAGTCTGAGTCTAACTTAACTCAGATTCAGATAAATCAGTGCGACTCAAGGACATACTTTGCCAAGTGTACTTCATCATAGATGTATCCAAAGTGGTTTTCAAGGGAAACTTATAAAAAATACTGTTTTCTGCTGAATGAAAAGCAATAAATGATAAGAACGAAAGCCCTGAACAGATAAATGAATCTTTCTTTCAAGACTTATCTCTTTGGGAGCTGTAGAGGTAATTTTTAGCTAAATCTTCTATCTGTTTGTTTAGCTGATACCTTTTCAGAAATGTTCTCTAAATCATTAAAAATAAGTATATACCCAAAGTTTTAGAGCTCTGATGCTGGTGTTATATATATTGTGCGCTCTGTTTTATTGTTGCTTTTTAATCTCTTTAGCAGTGTGCTTTTCTATAGAATCATAAAATACCAGATTGGAAGGGACCTCAAGGAACATCTTGTCCAATCTTTCTTGGCAAAAGCACAGTCTAGACAAGATGGCCCAGCACCCCCGTCCAGCTGAATCTTAAAAGTGTCCAGTGATGGGGAATCCACCCCTTCCCTGGGGAGATCATTCTCACTGTGGAAAATTTTCCTCTTGTGTCCAATTGAAATCTCCCCAGCAGCAATTTGTACCCATTACCCCTCATCTTTTCCGTATGACTCCTTGTAAAAAGAGAGTCTCCATCTTCTTTGTAGCTACCCTTTAAATACTGATGAGGTCTCCCCTAAGCCTTTTTTTTCTCAAGGCTGAAGAAAGCCAATTCTCTCAGCCTTTCACCATATGGCAGACTTCCCAGTCCTTTATCATCTTGGTGTCCCTTCCACAGACCATCTCCAGCCTGTCCACATCTTTTCTGTATAGCGGGGACCAGACTGACACAGTATTCTATCTAGTTCTGGCCTGACAAGAGCTCAGTAGAGTGAGATAACGACTTTATTTCTTAACTTTATTAACTAAATAACTTATTATTTCTGCTGGTGATCCCCTTGTTGGTGCAACCCAGCATCCTGTTGGCTTTCTTGGCCACTGCAGCACACTCTTGCTCATATTGAGCTTGCTGTCCACTGGGACCCCCTGGTCCCTTTCCACAGAGCTGTTCTTCAGCCAGGTGGATCCCAGCACTCCTGGATTATGTTTTTCCAGGTGCAAAACCTTACATTTTTCTGTGTTGAACTTCATAATGTTCTTTTTATCCCACTTTTCTGGCCTATCCAGATCTTCCTGCAGAGTGGCTCTCCTTTCTGAAATGTCCACTTCCCCACTGAGTTTAGTGTCTCTGGCAAACTTTGTCAGGGTATGCTTGATTCCATCATCCAGATCCCTTATGAAGATATTGAACAGCATTGGACCTAATATTGATCCCTGGGGAACCCCACTTATGACAGAATGCCAGTTTGAGAAGGAGCTATTTACCACCACCCTCTGTATGTGGTCTTTCAGCCAGTTCCCCACCCACCACAAAGACCACATGTCCAGACCATAATGCATTGTTCCTCTAGGAAGAGGCTGTGGGGAACCATGTCAAAAGCCTTGGAGAAATCCAGGTAGACAATGTCCACCATTTGCCCCTCATCAACTGAGCAGGTTAGTTTGTCGTAGAAAGTGATCAGGGTTGTCAAGCATGATTTACCCTTGGTGAATCCATGCTGGCTTTTCCCAATTATGACTGATGGGCCTATAATTTTGTGGATCGTCCTTTAAGCCCTTCTTGTAGATGGGGGTGACATTAGTCTTCTTCCAGTTTTCTGGGGTGTCCCCTGATCTTTTTTTGTCTAATGCTAATTTCTATGTTTATAAATCTTCCCATTTTAAATAATTCCTGTCCTACAGACTTGGAAAAGAAATGCTTAATCAGATTCCCTTTTAAATGTTTCCCATCTATATAGTGACTTCCACATTATTGTCCAGAAAACTGGGCGAAAGAGAGGCAGATTTTCAGCATCACTCTTACTATCACTGAAAACATGCTGATAAGAGTTATTTCCATTCTCTGTTATGATTATCTGAAGATATTTTTTTCGTGTGTCTCAGACATTTCAGAAGCTAGTAGGAGATTTAAATCACTAATAGTGAATAGGAAAAAGGTATTTGACATAGGTCATATTTGAATTGTTTCTTCGGCAACTACAGGTTCTTGAATTAGGAAAAAAAACAGTTTAATGTATCATTTAAAGGCACAAGAAATGTTTGATCAACGTTGATACAATAATTATTTGTATAGTCTAATTTCTTATTTATAAGCCAAAAATAAAATACTTGGAGATTTGGACTCCAGTGAAAGTATAATTTGTGTGCTCCTTAGGGTATTTTTCTTCTTTATCAGGATTGATTACAGGTATCACTCAAATCCAAAACACAGGCGTTAGAATTAGTTTCTATGTACTTTGAAGCTATTCAGCAAAAATGTTACAGCAGTAAGCACCCTGGATGCCGGGGAATGTGACCAAATAGTTATTCAGCCTCAGAGGTACTTAGTGTTTATTTCTACATGTAAATATTCCAGTTTAGCAATTTTAAAGAAGCACACCACATAAACATTAAGAAAAAAAAAAGTGCAATTGTGTTTCTGCAAGAGAGGCAACAGCAAAAAAGCAGAGGGCAGAGCTCAAAGATAAAAGCATAGCTGGTGGTGGCAAAGGGCAAAGAAGCAAGAATCCAGAGCTAAATATCCTGTCAGCTTTTACCTTTCTAATGTGTCCTAATAACTTAGAAATAATAAATCATGATGCAAAACTTTTTAGGGTTTTTTTTTTTTCTTTGCTATTAAAACAGAATCACAATTTAGTGACTTTTTAGTAAACAATGACTAAACAAATGGCTTTCCATGTTTTTGTGGGCCATATTAAGAGGTCTACTGGTGTTGGAAGTTTATAGGTCCATGTTTTAGAGTGGTTAGTTATCGATTTCCCTGCTTGTTAGAGCACCAGTGGTCCAATTTTATTCTGCTAAGCCTGTCCTCTCTTTCTCCATATCCTGTAGGATTTATAAGCTTCCAGTCTAGGAAGATTTATTTGTGTAATGCTCTATATAAGTAAGTTTCTTGTGTGTTCTACAGTTGAGCAGCCTCAAGATTAATTTGCTTAAAATTTATGGATCTGCCAAGCATTATTAAAATGAGTAATATATCCTTTCTTTATAGCTAGATAGAACTTTTCAATCTGACTCTTACACTTCTGAAGTTACTTAAGTCACTTGTTTGCTTTAAAAAGGTGCATTTCCTTTTGGAAATTCTGAATTTAAAATTCTTTAGCTTTCTTTGATTCTTTGCATGTCATTTAAATTAAAAAAGAGGTCTGATTTAATTTTTTTATGGAGCAAGATCTGTTTTTACAGTGCCTTCAGAAATCTTTGCAAAGTCTTTGCTTTCCTTGATAAATAACATCTGTGTGTGAAATTAATATGTGTCATATGACTTGCAGTACCGTTTTTTTTTTTCTCAGGACCTTCTAATTTTTTGTCAAACTAGGTTTTGCAATGTAGGTTTGTAATACCCGTGCTTAACTTCTATACTCTGAAAATGAAACTACGGGTAATGTGGTGTCTCCAGACCGCAGCAGAAAGTGAGTGTTCACCTGCTAAAGTTCTCAGCTCTAATGTAAAGAGAATAGGGAGGAAATTAAAGGATCATGTCAACAATCTGTCAGCTAACCCAGTAAACAGAGATGGAAATGTCAGCAGCTTATCTGCCAGGAGGGATGAATCGCTTGTCTCCCTGTCTGGGGAGAATCAGGATGGAGTGAACTGGCCTGCCAGACCGCCTGCCCAGAGGTGCTCTCCTAGAAGGGAAACAGTCCCCTGGCTAATAGGTTCCAGGTTGCTAACCTGTAATCTTTTCTTAGATGGTACAGAAAGCAAATGAATTACCTAAGAGAATGAGGGAATGGTAGAAAGAAGAAATCCAAACATAAGTCACACTAAGGCAGAGTTCTTCAGTAACAAGATGTATTTGATTAAAAAAAATCTTTTTAAGATATAAAGCTGTACTAATGGTGAAAATGATACTGGAATCGGGCAGTTTGAATTCCAATGTGTGTAATATCAGGTGCATGATAATATAGCGAATGCAAGGGGAATTTTGTAGGTTTTCTTTCTAATTCTTAGGTTTTGCTATTTCTTGAAGGGGGTTTGATTGTAGTATTTTATCTAATATTCTAGGAATAATTCTAATAGCTCCTTGTGAGAGTACAAGAAGTTATTTAAATCATACTTGAAGGAAAGGGGTGATTTTTGCAAGTATTCTACAAGAATTCCAAGATTCTGTATTAGGCTTTCCATCTATTACTAGATTATGATACTGAATAGAAGAGTGTGCAAATCCGATGATCTCATAACACTTTACATCTTAAAAACGTAAAAGGAATCTCTTCTGCATGTAAGAATATGTAGATGATAATCACATTGCTTCAGTATTCAGTTGGATAAAGTATTATGTGAAGTACAGTTTTCACTTATCATTATTTAAGGTATAAAATTGTTCCTTGACTCTTTGCCAAAGAGTATCAACATAGATTTTTGAATTGTGTTTTGGTTTTAGGTGTTTTCTCACCTTCGAATGAAGTAATTTAATCTACCTGGAAAATAAGGGATTTTTTTTTTCCTTGTGTGATTTAGGAATATTGGGAGGAAATATTTAACAGAGCTATGACAACTTCTACTTCATTTTTATTTTATTATTCAGAGATGCTATAATAATAAGAAACACAGCTTTTTGAAGTCTTGTTGATTCAGAATTTTTTTCCTGATACTAAGATATTCTATAATACCAAGTCAGTTAGACTTTTCAAAGATTTTCCCTGTAATGCTAAACCATGGATGATAAGATGGAGAAATCCTTCAAACTTTTTTTGTAGTTCTCCACTTCAGGAGACAATATTATTTATTCCAGCTTCTTCATGATGGCAAAGGAGAATATACTTCTAATAACATTATGATACTATTCCAGCTCACTTCAGGACTCTTACTGAGATCTTGCAAAACTTGAATCTTTTTGTAATTTTTTTCCATAGTTCCATTTTCCAATATACTGTATTTACAGCAGTCTGAGTCTAACTTAACTCAGATTCAGATAAATCAGTGCGACTCAAGGACATACTTTGCCAAGTGTACTTCATCATAGATGTATCCAAAGTGGTTTTCAAGGGAAACTTATAAAAAATACTGTTTTCTGCTGAATGAAAAGCAATAAATGATAAGAACGAAAGCCCTGAACAGATAAATGAATCTTTCTTTCAAGACTTATCTCTTTGGGAGCTGTAGAGGTAATTTTTAGCTAAATCTTCTATCTGTTTGTTTAGCTGATACCTTTTCAGAAATGTTCTCTAAATCATTAAAAATAAGTATATACCCAAAGTTTTAGAGCTCTGATGCTGGTGTTATATATATTGTGCGCTCTGTTTTATTGTTGCTTTTTAATCTCTTTAGCAGTGTGCTTTTCTATAGAATCATAAAATACCAGATTGGAAGGGACCTCAAGGAACATCTTGTCCAATCTTTCTTGGCAAAAGCACAGTCTAGACAAGATGGCCCAGCACCCCCGTCCAGCTGAATCTTAAAAGTGTCCAGTGATGGGGAATCCACCCCTTCCCTGGGGAGATCATTCTCACTGTGGAAAATTTTCCTCTTGTGTCCAATTGAAATCTCCCCAGCAGCAATTTGTACCCATTACCCCTCATCTTTTCCGTATGACTCCTTGTAAAAAGAGAGTCTCCATCTTCTTTGTAGCTACCCTTTAAATACTGATGAGGTCTCCCCTAAGCCTTTTTTTTCTCAAGGCTGAAGAAAGCCAATTCTCTCAGCCTTTCACCATATGGCAGACTTCCCAGTCCTTTATCATCTTGGTGTCCCTTCCACAGACCATCTCCAGCCTGTCCACATCTTTTCTGTATAGCGGGGACCAGACTGACACAGTATTCTATCTAGTTCTGGCCTGACAAGAGCTCAGTAGAGTGAGATAACGACTTTATTTCTTAACTTTATTAACTAAATAACTTATTATTTCTGCTGGTGATCCCCTTGTTGGTGCAACCCAGCATCCTGTTGGCTTTCTTGGCCACTGCAGCACACTCTTGCTCATATTGAGCTTGCTGTCCACTGGGACCCCCTGGTCCCTTTCCACAGAGCTGTTCTTCAGCCAGGTGGATCCCAGCACTCCTGGATTATGTTTTTCCAGGTGCAAAACCTTACATTTTTCTGTGTTGAACTTCATAATGTTCTTTTTATCCCACTTTTCTGGCCTATCCAGATCTTCCTGCAGAGTGGCTCTCCTTTCTGAAATGTCCACTTCCCCACTGAGTTTAGTGTCTCTGGCAAACTTTGTCAGGGTATGCTTGATTCCATCATCCAGATCCCTTATGAAGATATTGAACAGCATTGGACCTAATATTGATCCCTGGGGAACCCCACTTATGACAGAATGCCAGTTTGAGAAGGAGCTATTTACCACCACCCTCTGTATGTGGTCTTTCAGCCAGTTCCCCACCCACCACAAAGACCACATGTCCAGACCATAATGCATTGTTCCTCTAGGAAGAGGCTGTGGGGAACCATGTCAAAAGCCTTGGAGAAATCCAGGTAGACAATGTCCACCATTTGCCCCTCATCAACTGAGCAGGTTAGTTTGTCGTAGAAAGTGATCAGGGTTGTCAAGCATGATTTACCCTTGGTGAATCCATGCTGGCTTTTCCCAATTATGACTGATGGGCCTATAATTTTGTGGATCGTCCTTTAAGCCCTTCTTGTAGATGGGGGTGACATTAGTCTTCTTCCAGTTTTCTGGGGTGTCCCCTGATCTTTTTTTGTCTAATGCTAATTTCTATGTTTATAAATCTTCCCATTTTAAATAATTCCTGTCCTACAGACTTGGAAAAGAAATGCTTAATCAGATTCCCTTTTAAATGTTTCCCATCTATATAGTGACTTCCACATTATTGTCCAGAAAACTGGGCGAAAGAGAGGCAGATTTTCAGCATCACTCTTACTATCACTGAAAACATGCTGATAAGAGTTATTTCCATTCTCTGTTATGATTATCTGAAGATATTTTTTTCGTGTGTCTCAGACATTTCAGAAGCTAGTAGGAGATTTAAATCACTAATAGTGAATAGGAAAAAGGTATTTGACATAGGTCATATTTGAATTGTTTCTTCGGCAACTACAGGTTCTTGAATTAGGAAAAAAAACAGTTTAATGTATCATTTAAAGGCACAAGAAATGTTTGATCAACGTTGATACAATAATTATTTGTATAGTCTAATTTCTTATTTATAAGCCAAAAATAAAATACTTGGAGATTTGGACTCCAGTGAAAGTATAATTTGTGTGCTCCTTAGGGTATTTTTCTTCTTTATCAGGATTGATTACAGGTATCACTCAAATCCAAAACACAGGCGTTAGAATTAGTTTCTATGTACTTTGAAGCTATTCAGCAAAAATGTTACAGCAGTAAGCACCCTGGATGCCGGGGAATGTGACCAAATAGTTATTCAGCCTCAGAGGTACTTAGTGTTTATTTCTACATGTAAATATTCCAGTTTAGCAATTTTAAAGAAGCACACCACATAAACATTAAGAAAAAAAAAAGTGCAATTGTGTTTCTGCAAGAGAGGCAACAGCAAAAAAGCAGAGGGCAGAGCTCAAAGATAAAAGCATAGCTGGTGGTGGCAAAGGGCAAAGAAGCAAGAATCCAGAGCTAAATATCCTGTCAGCTTTTACCTTTCTAATGTGTCCTAATAACTTAGAAATAATAAATCATGATGCAAAACTTTTTAGGGTTTTTTTTTTTTCTTTGCTATTAAAACAGAATCACAATTTAGTGACTTTTTAGTAAACAATGACTAAACAAATGGCTTTCCATGTTTTTGTGGGCCATATTAAGAGGTCTACTGGTGTTGGAAGTTTATAGGTCCATGTTTTAGAGTGGTTAGTTATCGATTTCCCTGCTTGTTAGAGCACCAGTGGTCCAATTTTATTCTGCTAAGCCTGTCCTCTCTTTCTCCATATCCTGTAGGATTTATAAGCTTCCAGTCTAGGAAGATTTATTTGTGTAATGCTCTATATAAGTAAGTTTCTTGTGTGTTCTACAGTTGAGCAGCCTCAAGATTAATTTGCTTAAAATTTATGGATCTGCCAAGCATTATTAAAATGAGTAATATATCCTTTCTTTATAGCTAGATAGAACTTTTCAATCTGACTCTTACACTTCTGAAGTTACTTAAGTCACTTGTTTGCTTTAAAAAGGTGCATTTCCTTTTGGAAATTCTGAATTTAAAATTCTTTAGCTTTCTTTGATTCTTTGCATGTCATTTAAATTAAAAAAGAGGTCTGATTTAATTTTTTTATGGAGCAAGATCTGTTTTTACAGTGCCTTCAGAAATCTTTGCAAAGTCTTTGCTTTCCTTGATAAATAACATCTGTGTGTGAAATTAATATGTGTCATATGACTTGCAGTACCGTTTTTTTTTTTCTCAGGACCTTCTAATTTTTTGTCAAACTAGGTTTTGCAATGTAGGTTTGTAATACCCGTGCTTAACTTCTATACTCTGAAAATGAAACTACGGGTAATGTGGTGTCTCCAGACCGCAGCAGAAAGTGAGTGTTCACCTGCTAAAGTTCTCAGCTCTAATGTAAAGAGAATAGGGAGGAAATTAAAGGATCATGTCAACAATCTGTCAGCTAACCCAGTAAACAGAGATGGAAATGTCAGCAGCTTATCTGCCAGGAGGGATGAATCGCTTGTCTCCCTGTCTGGGGAGAATCAGGATGGAGTGAACTGGCCTGCCAGACCGCCTGCCCAGAGGTGCTCTCCTAGAAGGGAAACAGTCCCCTGGCTAATAGGTTCCAGGTTGCTAACCTGTAATCTTTTCTTAGATGGTACAGAAAGCAAATGAATTACCTAAGAGAATGAGGGAATGGTAGAAAGAAGAAATCCAAACATAAGTCACACTAAGGCAGAGTTCTTCAGTAACAAGATGTATTTGATTAAAAAAAATCTTTTTAAGATATAAAGCTGTACTAATGGTGAAAATGATACTGGAATCGGGCAGTTTGAATTCCAATGTGTGTAATATCAGGTGCATGATAATATAGCGAATGCAAGGGGAATTTTGTAGGTTTTCTTTCTAATTCTTAGGTTTTGCTATTTCTTGAAGGGGGTTTGATTGTAGTATTTTATCTAATATTCTAGGAATAATTCTAATAGCTCCTTGTGAGAGTACAAGAAGTTATTTAAATCATACTTGAAGGAAAGGGGTGATTTTTGCAAGTATTCTACAAGAATTCCAAGATTCTGTATTAGGCTTTCCATCTATTACTAGATTATGATACTGAATAGAAGAGTGTGCAAATCCGATGATCTCATAACACTTTACATCTTAAAAACGTAAAAGGAATCTCTTCTGCATGTAAGAATATGTAGATGATAATCACATTGCTTCAGTATTCAGTTGGATAAAGTATTATGTGAAGTACAGTTTTCACTTATCATTATTTAAGGTATAAAATTGTTCCTTGACTCTTTTTTTTTTTTTTTTTTCTGCTAACTTTCAGTTTGTCAACTTTTTCCTTTTCTTCTCAAGTGAGTATGGCAGAATGTGATGCAAGACCATATTCTAGTCTACGATAAAAATGCCTGTGTTACTGTTGGCCAAAACCAGCCACATAGGAGCTACATGGGAATGCTCCCTTGCATTAGTAGGATCTCATTTACATTTACCTATGGATACCTGTAACTTATGTAGATACAATAGTTTTCAGACCCTATACGGGTTTTTTTTTCATAGTACTGGTTTTTTTTTTTTCTTTCTCAGAATGTCATATAAGCCTACTAACAGGCTTCTGCAAGGCATTTAATGTCAATACAGTTACTTTAATCAAATAAACCTGTATTCAGAAAAAAGCAGCGTTTGGCAAAACTTAGTTCTAAAGCTGTTCTGGTGCTCATCAGTTATTGTGGCATCTCTAATTCTAAACTGATTGCAGTCTTTATTTTCCATTCTATTTTACCCAGGACTAGTGTCGAAGTAACCAGCATATATTTACATGCTTTTCTCGTTTGTCCTTCGAAAATACTTTGTATTAGTAAGAGAAAAAGGCCAAAGAGTTTTGTAATTAAAAATAAAGAAATCGGGACAATTAAAAGAGTGAATTTAAGACAAATATAAGGAACGGAATGTTCATAAATGTACAATGTGGAAATACTAATATTGACATTTCTGCACTAATGGCAACCTCAGCCTCTATTCTTCTATGTTCCTTTAATGCACCTGAGATAAGCTGTTTATATAATCGGATAATTTATTTATATGTTGAATAGTATTTGAGCTTTTAAATGTAAGTTCACAAAGAATGGCAATGTATACTTAATTTTAGAGGAGAATTCATTTCCTGTGATTACTCGATTTCCCATCCTTTATCTTTAATTTATCCATTATTTCTTTTATGAATGCCATAGTCTGTGGGAGCAGAAATCTTAAGCATTCATATTATTGTGCATTTGTCTGTAGGATACCAGATTTTGTCATCAAAACAGTTTGTATGCCTTACCTAAAAAAGTAGTTTAATGGGAAAAGTCTAGAACACTTGTTTAGGTAGATGTTAAAGTACGTTTGTATAAATGGTGGCATTTGGACTCTTCATGCAGAATGAAGTAAAGAAAATATGTAACAGTCTTGGCCAAAAGTCTGCAGTTCTGTGGAGGAGCTGGTAACAGAATATAGGTCTTTTGACTTCAGCATTTGTGCTTCAACTAAAAAGCCATCCTTTGGAGCAGTGACAGGGATGGAGCTGAATTTACTCAGTTTGTTAGTATAACTAACATACAATAAGTTTTGGCACCTCTGTCATTCAGAAAGTTTTTCAGGACACCAAAGAGCTATAAATGACTTTGATTCTTTAGCTTCCTTGAAAAAAGGGTGCTGTAATGCCCCTTCCTTTGACAGGTTTTCCTTTGTTTCCCTGTGTTTATCTGGTTTAAAAGCTCTTTGGAAGGGAAATTGTTTTGGTTTGTGTAATCACTTGTAATAAGTAACATGTTCAATAAAACAGTTAATCCATCCTGAAATGAATATTAAATAATAACAGATGCAAGTGCAATGAAAAAAAAATTACAAATAGAAGAAAAGAGAAAAATGTTTGTCTATATAAGTGCTTACTGATGCTTAAAAATCACTTTTCATATGAAGCATTTTTCTGTTCCAAGTTGAGTGCCTGGATTTTTAAGGAATTCCATACCAAATTTCATACAGGTCACTTTGTTCGTCAGCTCAGAGCTTATTTCTTACTTGAAGAATGTTCTGAGGAATTATACTTCCTTTATGTGATTTATGATTTGAAAGGAATTACTCAACCAAGTCCCCTGAAATGTTTACCTCCACTGTTCTTGTGGATTTCTGCATACATTTTAGTATCTGTCTGGGATTTGTTTTATTCTCAAAGAATACGACTGTTAATTATCCTCTGTTATTTTGATTTCTGATGTGACTTATTGCATGTTAGTTAATGCATAACTGTTTTTTTTCACAGAAGTTCAAGGAAAAAAAAGAGTTTGTTCTTTCACACTTGTTTAAATTTTAATTGCCTTTTCAAGTAACAAACAAGCTTCAAGCTAAGACTTGCAGATGTTGAAAACTAGGTCATCTTGTTTATGCACAAACTCTGCTTGCTGTACTGCAGAGTGATTGTCTATAAAAATAAATTAGAAGGATTTTCCTAGGATTAGGCAAGTCAATAACAATGTTAGAGTATCATTATTGCGTCCTGTCATGAACTAACCATTATTTTTTATTAATGGTAATTCTGTTTTTTACTCACTTGGATTTACTTTAACTATCAGACTCTGGATGAGTAATTTTTAAGGAAATTCTTAACTGAAAATGTAACCCATGGAATCAAGGTAAAACTGGTATTTAAACAGCATTGATCCAGTGCTTCCCATAATTTGGTCGTCTTTGTAGGGTAACTTGATACAGGACTGGTCACCACAAAGAGAACAGGATCGTGCCAGATTACATAGTCATACCATCTTTTTAAGCATGAAATTAATTTGAAGTGCGGTGACATAAAGCTTTTTCCTTCATCTCATGTTAGTCATACCGTATCCCCATTAAGCCATTCAGTTCACTGAAGTGATGCATAAATAGGCTAATAGTTCTTGTCTTCACTGCAAAAACTTACTATTTAACCATTAGTCAGAAGTATGAGGGTGAGTGGTAAAATGCTGACATCACAACTGGTTACATGGAGACTACGTGTGAGAATGATGTTTAGTGTCATGGCAGCATTTTATGTTTTGCTTGTACTGTTTTTAAGACTTCAGCAGTCATTTGTTGAGAGAGAGTAAAAATTCAGGATCACATGTGGTAAACTCAGGGTAAACACTCAAAGGCATGGTGAGATTTTTGAAAATTTTGCTCCACCTGATCTATGCTGCCTGTTCACAGCCAGTATTGTCAGTGAATTCATTCTAGTGAGATGCAGTTATACTGATTCTAGTACACTTGCAGTTGAGTTTTGTTTTCTTTTTCTGAATCTCTTGCCTCTTCATAGCAGCAATAAGAAAGATATTAAAAAATTTTATCAGATTTCAGTGCTTTTTATGTCAGCTTGGTAAACAGCACAAGGATGGTCGTTCATTTATCCCTGCTAGTATGTTCAGAACAAAACTGGAACTGGAAGAGAAAAAATTGTTTACTTTATTTATAGTCCCAAATTTTCCATATTATTTGTATCAGATGGCAAGTGAGTAGAGTGTTCATGCTAAAATCCATATTAATGCCAAGCTAGACTGGCAAACTGGTAACAATGGATGAGGAGGAGGCTGAGGTACTCAACAAGTGTTCCACTTTTTCACTGGATGACTGGGTTTTTAACAAAAAATTTTCTTTATGGCAAATGGCTATCTCCTTTAAAATGGAATAACTAAAAATTAAAAGGGTCCTGTTTTCATCTGAAATTTTCAATGTTTCAATGTAAGTAATACTCTAGTGAGTAAATAATTATCATTTTTGATGCAACTGCTTTCAAGTTTCTTTATACACTGGGTTCTTTGATTTCACTACGTAGTCTGCTACGCATACTGAATCTTACTCTCCCTTCTTTTCCTCATTTCAGCATGAGGAAAGAAATAATATTTCCTACCTGTTTTCTTTGCTCCTTTACAGATCAAGACACATTACAAAGAAAAGCTTAAGGTTTGAGGCAAAGAGCACATTCAATAGCAGCCATGGGACTCAACTGTTCAAGGATTTAAATGGAATTTAACCCTTGGTAGCATTTTATCAACGTCTTAACCTGTAATGTCTTCTATTCATTTATGCACAAATCTGAGTTGCATCACTTGAGTAACTATGCAATGCAGTCTGTACACATGCCATAAAATAATTGGATAGGATGTGTAAAATGGGCCAAAAATCTCTTAGTCTCATTATTTCATTCTGAATTATTAAAAGAACTACACAGAAGTTTTTGATATTACCGACTGCGTATGCCTTACCTACCAGATGCTAGATTGGAATTGTAGGTCTAGGTGATATATTTGCCTGGAATAATTATTACAGTTGGCGAAGTGGCATTTGGTCACAGAAGCCCCCTTTTTGGATCTGAAGTAGAAACAACAAACTTCAAAACTAAAAAAAATTGGTCTCGGGTTATATGAGGAAGGAGGTAGCTGGTTCCTATAGAGTGAAGCGGGGAGGGAGCATATAAGCAGGGAAGAGAGGTGCCAAGAGGATTGTTTTCTGGGGCAGAGTGATAAGTAAATGATAGCCTGTGGGACAAGAATATGTTTCAATCAGAGTCAGTAGAAAAGCCAGAATTAACTTAGCTTGACCTTCAAATTCTGTTTCTGGAATTTGAATTTGGAAGAAAAGGGAAACAAACAGAACACCACAACTTAGTGAATTATTTACTTCAGGTTACTCGATTTGCAATCTGAGTAAATGTAATATAGGTGAGAAGTGCTGAAGCAACAATACTATTTTAGTGCAATTTTAAAGACATTTTCTTCAGAGGAGTTTTGCAGTTCAAGTTGATCTGCGACATCTTTTCAAGTATTGAGTGTTTTTTGCAAATAAAATACAGGACTTGGCTAGGTTGTAATTTTTTGGTGTGTGGGTTTGTTTTTTTTAATTTACAGTTCTGGCAGAGATATTCTTGATGGCATTTGTCCTCTTATCATACAGTTGACTTGCTTTAGAGACTGTGTCTTGAGTGTGTATCTCACACACAGACCCTCTGAAGTCCTTTGAAATCAAAGTAGTTAATAGTTAATGACAGTGTATCAATATATTGTAGTGTAGTTCTTACTGCTGGTTCTGTTTGCAGAATAACTGATTTTTGGGCTAAAACTAGCTAACTGCATGAATCATCTTGGTTTTTCCTTTCCAGTTGTAGTGGTATTATTTATTACTTTCTCAGATGTTCGTGATGTATTTAAAATGCATTAAATTAGAAAATAGTTGATACTGCTGTTCACATTCTACTAGTGTTGTTACATTGGCTTGTTCATGGTTGGTTTGGTTTCAAATTTTTTTTTTGGCATCAGTTTCATACCTTTTTCTCCTTAAAAAAAGAGAATTTTTGTCTAAATAGATTGTCAGTTCTGTGTGCGAGATGTTGTCAAGCATATTGTATCTAGAATATGTCTACAATGTTTAAGAAATGCGTTTGAGAGAGGGATCTGGTGTTTTGGTAGCTCACCAGTATTAGAACCGACATCTATGAGGTATATGGTATGACTTGGTGATTTGTATAGCACTGGGCCTATAATATATGCAGAAGAAAGACACCACATAGCATACTGAAGGTAACGCCTAGCTATTTTGGTGATTATTTCTCTTCTTTTGATTCATACAAAACTGAACTCACTACCTGTTTGCTATGGCAACTATCTCTCAATAAACCTGTTGCCTTGTCTGTGTGAGTCACACTTGACAGGTGTGATCTGACTTGTCCTAAATGGTGTAGAAACATCCTTACACTCTCTGATGGATCGGCATGAAGCATGCTCACATGTAGGTGGCAAGGAGAACAGAGTCCCTATATTAAGGTTACAGATTCAGATTTAATGTCTGTGTTGACATAATCTCTAGCACCCATAAATGAGATGTTGTTGTCACCTTTGTCTGTGTAACACTGTTGAATCCTTGTATAGTAAATTCTCTGAACTGCATTTTGTATGTGTATGTATAATACATGCACATAACAAGGAAAGACAAAGTTATAGATAACTGAAGAAATTTATTTCATTTGATATTCAGTGTCATTGTGTGCAGCATTTTTAGAATATATTTATATTCAGATATCACACCAAAATCAGTGTAGGATGCCATGACTGGTACAGAGATATGGTAAGAATTTTTATTCAAAATGACATCCCATATCTAGAATTTGGACTTGCAAACAATACTTGAAGTAAACTGAACCAAAGTCTTGGCAGTAATTCTACTGAAAGATTAGTAGCTCAAAATCCGTGTCTTAGTTTTGTGGCAGACTTCCATTTCTGGTGATATTTCACTGAAATTTAGCAATAACCCAACTGATACAACACTCATAAAGTGTAGCAGAAACAATCCAGGTAGATTGTACAATAAATTTCAGAATTACACATTTTCTGCTGTATCTGTGTCATATCTGAATTTGTATGTCTTATAGTTCTTTCTTTTTAAAAGTGGAAAAAGACATTGTTGTCTTTGGCCTAATGGGTATAATCATTTTTTTCATGGGTAAGGCAGAATTTTGACTCTACAGGCTACCAAGCTAGTCTGCCATGAAAATATTTAATGGCATCATTAAATAAAGCATATTATTATATTGGCCTATCCCACCCCTCCTCCAAATCAGCTACACCAGAGATGAGAGGTGACCCAAAAGAGATCTTCTGCTAACCTTATTTTACCTGTGACATAGTTTTTATACCCTTATCTACTGCTAGGATTGTTATCTTTAGGTAAACAGCCAAAAGCTCTGTAGGCCTTTCTTCTTAGTCTAAAAATACATCCCAAATGTTCATTACAAAATGCTTTTTTAAATTTTTTTTTTCTTTTGAATAGCATTTTTTTGTTTGAAGGGATATAATTTTGTTTGCAGGGATATCAGGCAAGACGTTCTATTGGCTGTTTCTGCTGCATTTTTCTTGCTTTCCTGAGTGAAGCTGACTATTTTGCTTTAGCTAGCCCATAAAAATTCCAGGTTTCTAACCCAAGAATGAAGCTATTTCCTCAATCCTGCTTAAGAAAAAAGTTAATCTCTTCCACAATACTTATACAAGTGACACACAGCATGGCTCTAACAATGATGGTTTAAAAAGCTGATTGCCTGTACTTTGAGTCCATTTCATTCTTTCTGTTAAAGCACTCTAACTACTCTTTACCAAACATAACCATAGTTTGACTTCTAAGTGTTCAAAAAGTGAACGTCTCCACACACGTGACATCGCCATACTAGAGCATTATTCCTATCTAGTAGAAATACTCCCATGAATGCACCACAGACTTTGCAAGCTGTCATTATGATCAGAGATGAGGAAAAGTGTCTTAATTAAGGATTATATTGAAATAAATTCTCTTTATGTAAAGCAGAATTTTATAAAGAGTTTCCATAAGTCATGACTAGAGAGAGATTTTCATTATAATGAAAACAAATAATAATGCATGTGAAGTGTGATAGCAGTTTGGGAGTTCCTGCCAAGGGCCAAGATTTCATGACACTATTGAAATTAGCCACCAATTAAACTAATACAACTTCATGACATTGTTTTGAACAAATGTAACTGTTCCACATAGGAAGGAAAAAAAGAGCTGTTTGCATTTTAGGGCAGTATTAAGCACAATTGTGAATTTATTTACTTTTTTGATGGTCATAATTTTCTGACAGATATATATATATATATATATATAGGCTAACCTTTGGTGTTTGTATCATTGTGGATGCCATCTAGACTTTACCTTTGCATTGATGCTTGCTCTATCCCACATCCAATTTAACTGGTAGCCAAAGCAGTAATGAAGTTGTTAGTCAGGAACTCATGAAAGTGTACTTTACAGCTTGTGTTCAGATTGAATGCACTAGTGCTTCCAGGTGGATTTAATTTATTAAAAGGTAAGTTTATGAGCCAAAAATAAAACCTGAGTCATCTCATACAGCTAGATTTTGCTAGGTTTTGCCATCTCACATTGAAGAGATGACAAGTTTTCTTGACTGATCTTTCTTCCTGTGTTTGGCAGAAAGAGTCTGACTCATTTTTTCTGTTTTGAATTACACTGATTTACGATGTTGTAAATTCATTGATTATAACTGTATTGTTAATTTTTGAGTGACCAAGAGTCTAGCCTAGAGTGTCTGCCCAACTAGAATTAGTATTATATCTTGGGTAATATTGCTCTGTAGTTACTCCTTTAGTACGTACAATACTCATTGTGTATGTCTTACCTACCAGATGGTAATTGTATTTCCCACTTTTCATTCAGAAATCTTTTACTGTCTACTCTTAGGCAGCTAATATACAAATACAAGATACTAACTTGTCTGTAATAAATTGTATAGTAGATATTAAAAACCAGTGTATTGTGGTATATACCCACAAGGTGGCAGATTAACTTTAGTGTATGTGACCTTCAGCATCTGCTGAATTTTGTTTTCAGACATGAAGCCTTAATGTTTATTGATGCCAGAAAGCCTCTGCCTGCCTGTTAAATGGGTATATGTTGGAAAGAGAGTGACTACAGGCAGAATGCATAAGCACCTCTATTGTGTGCAGTGGCAAAAAGTCAGAATTGAACCAATAATATATCTGACAGCACTGAACCATGCTTTTCATTCTTCCTGACTTCATCAAAACTGTCTTCTCTGCTAGCCATTTGAAAGATAAAATGTTTACAAATGATGTAGTAAAGGATGGAAGAACAGCTAACCTGATCTCCTTCTATGACAAGGTGACCAGCTTAGTGGATGAGGAAAAGGCTATGAATGTTGTCTACCTAGACTTTAGTAAAGCCTTTGACACTGTTTCTCACAGCATTCTCCTGGAGAAACTGGCTGCTCATGACTTAAACAAGTGTACGCTTTGCTGGGTAAAAAACTGGCTGGGTGGCCAGACCTAAAGAGTGGTGGTAAATGGAATTCAATCCAGTTGGCAGCTGATCGCAAGTGATGTTTCTCCAGGACTCAGTATTGGGGCCACTTCTTTTATTGGGGCCATACCTTTATCAATCTGGAGTACTGTGTCCAGTTCTGGGCTCCCCGGTTCAAGAAGGACAGGGAACTGCTGGAGAGGGTACAGCAGAGAACTAGAAAGATGATTAGGGGGCTGGAGCATCTCTCTCACAAGGAAAGGCTGAGAGACTTGGGTCTTTTCAGTCTGGAGAAGAAAAGACAGGGGGGATCTGATCAATGCCTATAAATACTTCAAGGGTGGGTGTCAAGAGGATAGGGCCAGCCTTTTTTCAGTGGTGCCTAGTGACAGGACAAGAGGAAATGGGCACAAACTTGAACATAAGAGGTTCCATCTGAATATGAGGGGGAACTTCTTTGCTTTGACGGTAGCAGAGCACTGGAATAGGCTGCCCAAAGAGGTGGTGGAGTCTCCGTCACTGGAGACATTCAAAACCTGCCTGGACATGTTTGTGTGCAACCTGCTCTAGGTGGACCTCTTTTGGCAGGAGGGTTGGACTAGATGATCTCTAGAGGTCCCTTCCAACCCCATATCATTCTGTGATTCTGTTATGATCTGGACGAGGGGATTGAGTGCTCCCTCAGTAAATTTGCAGATGACACCAAGTTGGGTGGGAGTGTCGATCTGCTTGGGGGTAGGAAGGCTCTACAAAGAGATCTGGACAGGCTGGATCAATGGGCCAAGGCCAGCTGTATCAGGTTCAACAAGGTGAAGAGCTGGGTCCTACACTCGGCACTGGTGAGGCTGCACCTCAAATACTGTGTTCAGTTTTGGGGCCCTCACTACAAGAAAGACCTTGAGGTGCTGTAGTGTGTCCAGAGTGGGGTAACAAAGCTCGTGAAGCATCTAGAGCACAAGTCTTATGAGGAGGGGCTAAGGGAACTGGAATTGCTTAGTCTCAAGAAAAGGATGGCGACCATATCACTTTCTACAACTATTTGAAAGGAGGTTGTAGCAAGATGGGTGTTGGTCTCTTCTCCCAAGTAACAGGTGATAGGACAAGAGGAAAAAGCCTCAGGTTATGCCAGGGGAGTCACCCATTTCAGAAAACCTGTTGAATACTGAAAATCCCTACCAGCCTGCATTTCTTTCCTGGCCAAACCCAGCATGCTGGGAAGAGAAGAGAAAAAGAGATATTCACTGTGTCACAGTGTGAGGTCAAGCTAAGGCAGGGGCACGCACCCATATCTGAGAGCTGTGAGGTGCTGCCTAATTCCACAATGTATGCATAACCTGAGGGATAGACTAGATATATGGGATAAGAAGGAGGAGTTCCTCTGCTTCCATTCTGTTTAGGCTGTCTCCTATCTGTGCTGGGATGCATTTCACCTGCTTACTTCATTATTTATGCTGTTTACTTCTTCCTTCTGCTGGGTACCACGATAGTAGTTTAGCCAGGTTCTCTGTGACTTTTGGTCAGTCTCATAAACTGGGAAAATGCTGCAAGCTGGATACTGTTAACTGCAGGCAAATATGATGTAATAATCTGCGTCCATTCCCCCTGGAATAAAAGCAATGTGTTGTAACAATTGCAGCCCATTGTAAAATCAGTTACTGTAATGCCTGCATTTTAGACTTTTGGACATAAAGTATCCCTTTTATAATTTTATGCTCAAAATTGCATTTTGAAGAGTATGAAACATGTCTATTCTTGTAAATTTTCAAGCCACTGTTTTATTGATTCATTTTCATAACCCTTTATTAACAAATCTGGAGCTTCATATTTTATACTTTGAAAACTGTTTTCATTTTCTTTGGTTTCTGCTAGGATCAGGCTATTTGGAAATGTGCTGTATGCATGCAGCAGCAGCAAAACAAAGCTTTGTGTTCTGGCTCATCGCCTCCATTGCAGGGGCAGACAGGTGGTGATGTCCTGTCACCATGACTACATACAGCCCTTAGGGAGGGCTCTTGTAAGATGATAGTAATTCCTGAATGGGGGGAAGGGCATCAAGATATACTCCTTCTAGCTGTGGGTTCTTTTGTATGGGTTGCGCTTGATTACACGCCTACCCTGTCGCATACGTGAGTGCTTGCTGAAATGCAGGAATCTGGAAGAATACATCACTGCAGACAGCGTGACAACAGCTGCTCACATTTACCATTTAAAGTCTTTACATGGATTAGAAAGCCAAAAGGATGATTATAGCCAGGCTGCCTGAGTTTCTGCATTATATTGGACATAGATTTTCCCAGCATTAGGCACTTCAGAAGGAAAGGTGTACCTGCGTGGAGGTGAAAGCTGGTTAACATGGCAGTGGTTTAGGGCAGTAGTGGTTTGGGTCTGAATGGGAAGGGAGGGCTCTGGCTGTGACCACATCTAGTGACAGAAAGTAGGCATGCCATGGTGGGAAATGTTAATGAGGGTAAATGAAAAAGTCCTTCAGCTCTGTCTTTCCTCCGTACATCCCAGCAATTTAGGTAAGTAGAATTAAGAACCTGGACTGTGCTTAGCACACACGGGCCACCAGCTTTCGCTTGGGAGAGAGGTCTAATAGCATTTTCAGTGATTAAATGTGGTTTGACCTTGTTGATGCAATAGCTGAAAAATGGAATTGCATCATCTTTGGCTTCAGATTTGAGTGGCTCAAAAAGTGCCACCTAATGAATTGCCAGCATTTTCCCTTTATGTGCTTTTCTTTGGCTTGACCTGGCATGGCCTTGTTTAAACTTCTGAGGTCTGCCGAGACCGCAGCTGGAGTTGGTGTTGCTGCAGGATATTTGTCGTTTCAATTCCATTCCTCCTTTGCAGCAGCACAGGTAAATCCCTCTGCTCCTGGAGGAGGTAGTGTGTTTGAGTAAGGAGAGAAAAATTGGAGGGGTGTAAGAGAGTTAAATAATATAAACTGAAAAAATGGTACAGGACTGTCAGACCTGGAGGGGCAGAACAGGCTAAATCAAAGCTGGCCTTGTGGTTCAGAAGGGATTTTTTTTGTTGTTTACATGACTGAATTTTTACTTTAAGGACCACGCAGCTGTCACTCTGTATGTCTGCGTATAATACCTGGTGATGATAAGTTGTGGGAAACAGTTTGCAGTCGGTGATGTTACTAATATTATTCAGTGTTGAAATTTTCAGCCTAAAGTTCAGCCAGGAATACTGTACACACACAACAGGAAGATCTCCCTGACTCAAGCTTAATGTGAGCTGGCAGAAAGGAGGAGAGGATAGTGCATGAGGAGACTAAAGATGGGAAGAAACCCTGCCTTTTTAAAGGGGAATTAATTAGAGACAATGGCTAAATGGAAGAGAAGTCTTCAGCTAGTAATTCCTTGAAGTATAGGTCCCGATGCTGAGTGAATGAGAGTTACTACCTGGACCTTAGTTTGCCAAGGGCAGAGATTCTGTATGTTTTCAGTGCTGTGGAGGAGTACAGGAGCAGTGGTGAGCTGCGGAGAATGATTGGTCTCCTTTGTATCCGTCTTCAGATGCAGCATCTTCAGATGCTGTTTGCTCCTAATGATTCAGGAATAGAAAGAAGCAGTGACCTAGAAAATATAGAAATATCATTTTACTGTAAAATATTTACAATCTCTAGCTTCAGCTCGACAAATTCTGCAGAACAATGAATTGGGAGCAGCCATACTAGTAAACCGCATTGTCTTCCAAAATTGTCATACTTTAATCTGAAGTACAACAAAGAGCATTCTTGTATATACATGCAATCTGTAAAATAGAAGTAGAATGGTTAGTACCAGAAATACAGGCTTGCAAAATCATTTTGAAAATTTACTAGCTAGCCATCAAATTGCCCTGCCAGCTTGATTGACAATTAGATAGCATAAATCACCTGGCTAAAAAAGTGTTTCTTGTTCTGGGTAAGTATTCTGAGACTAATAAAACAATGGGTAGCTTTGTATTTGAGTTACCTACTAAGTTCTAGGACTTGTTCTTGCGTGTCAATCATGTAGACATACAAGGTGTCAACATCAGAGTTCTGCTGAACTTATGTCACAGTTTTCAAAAGGCGGTAATCATGCTGGGTCTGGGAACTGAGGGTTCCCCTGTAGGGCTGTCCACTGGAGGCCGAGTATACTCTTAAGGGCACTTTGTACTCAGTATGTATTTCCATGTATGTGGCCAGCAAGTGGGATGTTGCTTCATATTTCCATTTGGAACTCTTGAAATTCTTCTGCTGTATATCAGAAACCTGGAGGGCATGGGCAGAGGATGCGGGTAATTTTAATACCACTGCTGCCTTTCTTCATTTCCTGTTGCACAACTTGGATGAACCAGATAATTTGTTCTCATTTTTTGGAAGAAAAGAAAAAAAAAAAAGTGTGCTAAATGGAGCAGTTACAGTTTTTTGTATCTAAAACATATAATTGAATGTATGTGTAAATTAAGCATTTAAAAATATAGACTCTGGGTTAGAATGCTGCATTATGAAACAACGATAACGGTAAAATAAAAATCATTGCTTGTCCTCATTTCTGCACAGACTCTGCAACACATGAATTAAGGATGTGCCTGGTGCAGATGGGAGATGTTAGTAACATCCTTTCTACACAGCACACACTCATGGAAGTAGCATATGCTCTGCCAGTTTTGTCCCTTGTCACTTTCAGAGTTTGAAAAGAATGTGCTGTTCCCTGGTGCCTGGAGTTGCAGTAGCAAAATCCTGTCCAAAGAATAAATGATACCTATGATGTGTCCCACATGTTAGGGTCTGACTATGCCAATTAAAGCTACCATCCCTTTTTTCTTCTGTATCTTTTTGTGCTTATATACTTCATTTAATGCCTCTTAGTTGAGAGGGAGAATTTATACAGCTTTCCCGTTGAATACCTTCGCATGCTTCTCAGATCTTTCTCTGCTTATTTACATAAAGAGGTAGGATAGGGCCTTTGGTGTTCAGCTGAGACAAAAAGCTGTTATTTTTTCTGGGTCAATCAATTTCCTTCCTTAGATCAGAGCTGGGATCTCTGAAGAGTATACCAGAGCTGAGATTCCTGTAGAGTCGTAAAATTAGACCCATCACTGTCATCCCCTGTAATAGCAACAAGAGAAAAAATGTGAAGTGTAAATTTTTGTGACTGGTGAACTCAGTCAATCAGTTCCAGTTCTCTGGGAAAGCAACTCATAATACAACCACTTACAGTGTTTGTATGACATAATTAAAAAAAATTGTGCACGTTATCTTTGAATATAGCTGCTATTATATGGCATGTTGTTAAACCTGTTCTTTTGGTTTGCTGGATTTGATATCACTGCATTCGACTGAAGGGAAAAATGGCATGACCCACTTTGATTTAGGATGGCCGATTTCATTCATTAGGACTGTACTTCGCTTGTACTTTGCTGAAGGCACGTACCTGGGGCTATGCCTTCTGAAAGCAAATGCGACATTTCTACATTATGAGGCTGGTAGGACAGAGCGTTCGTGATTATTTACAGGCTATAAGGGTTTTAGAATAAAGAGTAAATAACCCTCTGATACTGAAATTCTCATGAGAGGCTTATAGTTTTTAAAAAAAACAATGCCATGTAAGGTCTGGTAAATGCTTTTTGTATTTTTCATATGTGTTTCCTATAAGAACAACGAATACCTTTTAGGGCTGATACCATTTCTTCCCTTACCCCTTAATGTAGGTTATAAGAAAAAACATTAAATGGCTCTTACTATACAGGAAATGTACTTGAAGTGTAGAATTCTTGGGAACGGATGCCTGCTTTACTGCTATAAATTGTTCATGATATGTCTTTTCTTATATGCATCAAACATAACACTTGCTGCAGAGATGCTTGTGATTTGTCTTCTCTCCTGAGAGATGGTAATTGGCTTCAGTTTACTTAGGCTACAGCAGTACAATTTATTTTCTTAGCTTAGCTGAGGCTCATGTTGCAGCATGTTTTCTTCTATGGGGGTGAAGTATTTAATTTGTAAAGTGGTGGAGAGTATGTGTTGCATTACAGAGACAAAGCACATCCCTGCTCTGTGGTGTTTAGTGGAAACAGATCAAAGCATTCCATCATTCCCCTTTACCTTATCCCATCATGTTATTAAATTGTACATGAACTAATAATGATCTTTTAGAAAACATCCATTGTAAATAGCTCAGTAATTTGAACACATGACTAATGGACTGTGGTTACTATTTGCTTTGTCTATTTATAATGAATTATTTCTGAGGTTTTCAGCCTCAGTCACATGGTGTTATTTCTCTTTTCCGGGTCTTATGTCTGTCTGGATAACCAAACATTCTTCAAACAGGCAACAAACAGAAAATAATAGAAACTTATTTTAGGTATTAGGTTTTCTTGTTAGTTCAGTGATCCTTTTTCCTGCTCAGATTTTATTTTTTTTTTTCAAATTTATCTATCTGGATGAGGAACTGGAGACACGAACACGAAAATCAAAACAAATGGCACTTCAAGAGAGTTAAGCTCTTCAATGTAAAAATATTCACAAAATTGTAACAATTCACAAAGCAATAATAGTGATGTAACAGGTAAATCATGTACTGGAGATGAGCCCTCTGGGTGAGGCCTTTCTTAATTTATTAATTCCCATCAAAATTTTACCTTCCAAATGATTATTTTTTTTTCCAATAAAGTACAAAATGCAGTTCAGAATGGACTAAGAAGTGCTGAGTACTCACAGCTTCCTTCAGTGGATTCATGAATTTCACAGTAAATACATTTGACTGCTGGGGATCCTAACTTGCCATAATGGCAGTCCCCACTTACTGCTATTGTGGGCAGTCTGCTCCTTCTTGGAGGAAATGGGATTTTTTTTGCCACCACACACTGAGCTTTCCTCTTTTGGTAATATTACTTCAGTGCTGAATTAGCTTCAGTTAATTCTGCAAGCTCATTACTCTTTTATGACTGCGCACATGTTAGTACTGCTGCATTAGCTCATGTGAGGCACTGGGACTTCTGGGAACACTTGCTTGGGAACAGCATTAAGCTATGCTGCCCTATGAATTAATTTGCAGTGTACTGAATATGTCTCCTTTCTGGGCATCCATGTGGAAATTTTTTAATCTAAAAACTCATTAAATAAAAGCAGCAAGTAATGAACTTACACTATGAGAGTGACCTAGCTCTATAGTCAGCATTACTAATACTCTCGTTTGGGCAATACGTGAGGTTTAATACGTAGTGGAAGGTGTTTTATGTGTGGTCGGACACGTTGAAAATTCACCTGTTTGCGGGCGTGGATCAGTATAGTCATACAACAAGGATTTTAGTAGCCGATAAGGGATCCTTTTTTGCTGACTGGAAACTGTGGAAAGGGACTACAAGCGCAGTGTGGTAGGAATACAAAACCATACTTGACTGGCATAACCATCACTAGTGGTGGCCTAGTGCCATGTAGGGTGTTTTTTTCAAGTGGCATTTCTGTTCAAATGATCCAGAAGCATGGGAGAGGAGTGTATGATGTGAGATTTAAACTATACAAATTCTATTGATTTCTGTGGAAAAAGAAGGTAGAAGGCAAGGGGAAGTTCACAGAAGTAGCAAAGGGTAATTAGGAGGACATACGTGCCCTCAAAGCAGTGAGCCTATTTCCAGTCCAGCTTAAATCAAGACCCTCAGCCATTCCTGCTGGTCCAGGCTGAAAGCATTGTCAATGTTTTCCCACATACAGTGCTTGGTAATGAAGCTGGGTGCAGCAATCTTACTTTTACAGAGTATTGTTAGAGATTCCAGGTTTCTGAAAATGAATGGTGAACTGGCATTCCTCATCAGAACACTTGCCAACATGTTCACAGAGCAGTTCTGCAGATTTTAGGTACTGTTTTGAACAGGTAATGTCAATAGGTATGAGTAAAACACAATTTTTAGATGTGAAGTTAGGGACCAAAGAAGGAGAAAAGCTCAAAAAGTCTCTGAAAGTAAATTGAATCATTTATGAGGTTAGATAAGGTTCTCAGAGGAGTGGTGGAATAAATAATGTACGTAACTTTAACTTCAAGGATTTACAAAATGACATTAACACAATGTGATTAGAGGATTCTCTAATTTGGGCCTGGAAGCCAGGTACTTGTAAGGATGCCCAGACAGCTGTGGAAGGCCATGTCTTGAGCTTTAACCCTGTATTCTAAGAGGGCCAGGGACCAGCTACAGAACTTAATAGTATGAGCAGGCTAGACAATTCTGTGTGTTCTTGGTAAGGCATTTTTTCTGATGTAGCTACAACCATTCCTGTAAGCAAATATGATGGCTTCCCTATTGCATGGTATATTAACTCAGAGACTCTGGTGTAACAATTGCTGATGCTCATAACATTAGGGATTGTAATAGATGAAGAAAACACTGAAAGCATGCCGGTGAGCAAACCCCAGGAATATTCTACTCACTGCTACTTTTGAAATAGAAAATTTTAAATACACAATTATTCTGTGTTTCAGTGGACTATATCTTTCTGCCCTTGAACAGCATGAATACATCCATTATAAGTCAAAACGCTTATTGTGTAATATCTGGGTATTATGACTATGAACACTACATAACACAGCAGAGTTTCAGTATAGTCCCTATCGTACGAGATCAAGTGAAATGGTATTTATTACTTTTGAGCATTACTGGAATAAAAAGAATCACTGTACAACTAAAACAACTTCTGTTTGTGATGAGCCCTTGGGCTGGATGTTATACAGGATCAACTTTGTTGCAGAGTTTGTTTTGCACATTTAAGACTCACAAAGCGTGGGCAGCTTTGGTAGCAACAATGCGACAAACTAAACCAACACCTTAGAATACTGAGCAGTGCCTTTATGTTCCAGAAGGGCTCTTAAGTTGTTTTTAAGAGAGAAAGGCTGTTGGGGCAGAATGTGTAGATGTCCTGTGTTGTCCCTGGACAGTATGCTGGGGAAGTAGAAATCAATGCGATGTGGTCAAAGTTCTCAGATTTTTTAAAAATTGTTTTACATTAAAAAAGTTCAAATGTGAAAATAAGGTATTTAGCTCTTGTGATAAAGAAAACATTCCTAATTTATACCAAAGCCAGTTTTTTTCTTGCTTTAACCATCAGAAGGACAGAGACAAATAAAAATAAATACAATAAAAAATGAAATCTTTATTTTTTGGCTCATTTGTAATATTGTTTATGTTGTTTATAATAACAGTTTCCTGCATGCATTTCACCAACACATTACAAGTCAAAAGCATTTGTAAAAGAAAAAAAAAATCTACATTTAATGTTAGCTTGTGTATGAAACAAAAAATGTCCTGATCTTGATTTTACAAATGTGCTGTTTGTTCTTGGAAAATATTGTGGATCCTATTTGTACAAGTCTAGTGCAGCGTGATCCAAAAAGAATAGGCTATGTAAACAGACACTGCAAGATAGCAAGGATTTCATGAACAATGAGACTATCTTGGAACTTCTGATGCAAACAGCGCTAGAAATTCGCACATTCCCCTAATACTTTCCTTGCTATGTCCCGTTATCAGATATAACTATTTGGAAACAAGCTGGGTTCCAGATTTACACAATTTACTTCACATTGAAATATATGCAAATATAATATTAAAACAAGATAGTCTACAAATACTCACTCTTTTCCTCATAGTGTGATGATGCCAGTTTGAAATTACCGTGGTTAGAAAGTAAGCCAAATGAATGAGGAAAGAAATATAAGAAACAGTGATTGAAACTTCAAGACACTTTTCTTATATACAAAACTGTTGCCAAATGGTATTTCTTTACATTATTTATATATGCTAACCACATTTTCAACAGGTTAAACAGTTTGCAATATGGCCTGTACAGTCTGATTCTACACCATATAGTAGCCACTTCAAACTTAAAATGTAAAACTAAAGAAGTTCATAAATAGCTGCAAACTATTGCTTAATGATTTGAAAGAATGAGGTCTGGTTGGACAATTTGATTCACTTCACCACTGATACATGGCTTCCTATAATGGAGACTGTGGGCAGTGGAAGGACCAAGATAGAGCAGCAAAAGCATTGACATGCATCAGTGATACTCGCCAAACTATCTATAATGACGTAGAATATAACATGTCCTGTTGAGCTCTTGCAAATTACCCATACTGTGGTACATATCTAATGCAGTTCAATGTGGCAAAGCCATTTAATTCTGTACTCAAATATGCACGACAGTATTCTGTTAATATTTACATGGAAAAGGGTATTTTATTGATTCATTGGATGTTTGCCACATTGAGAGAAAACAGTAACTAAAGAACAGTCTAGGAAAAAAATTGAGCTGTTTAAAGAAAACCAATAAAACCAAAAAAAATACCACCAACCCCCGGGTATATTTTGGTGAAGCTATTTTTCCAGTGCAGAAATTGCACAGTATTTTTTAAACTGTGAATATTTTAACAAAAACAAGAACTTGTTCATGTTTAATGATTTGCATAAAAATAAGTCATTGCAGATTCCTGTAAATTAGAGGAGACTTTCCAGGGACATTAATCTGGATGCACGTAATCTGGATCCAGCCGTACATGTAGTTAGAACACCTCAAATTTTAGAGCAACCCTGAAACATGGAAATTCTTAAAATCTTTAGCTTTGTGCAATGTCATATTTTTATTTATGCATGATTGACAAGTGCAGAATGCCTATGCAAATCAATTCTAGCTGTACATTATAGAGAATCTGAGAGTAGAACACCTGCTCCTCATACCTCTTTCCCCAACGTAAAACCTATTACAAAAATAGTCACATATAATAGTAAACAACTCGTGAATTAAAAAATGGTAAATACACTAATACTAATTTTGTAAAAATATGACAAGTGTAGCAGTTGCATTACAAACAGTGAAGATAATTACTGTTCTACATGTTTTGCAGTATATGAAACACAAAAAAGTATCGCTTTGCACGCATTTCATGCTCCGTTTTCTCTGTGGAGCCACTTTTTCCCTCATTCTTAGTAGTGTCAGCTGTAGTGAAAACAGTAACCTCTTGTCAAGTTTGTTACCCTGATTCACAGAGTCACAGTTTGATGATGAAGGTTCACTGTTTTGTTATAGGCACTGACCTTAAGTATATATATAATGTATATATACGCACACACGCACGCGCGCACACACACGCACATATATATGTGTAAAAACTGTCAGTTTGGCATAAACCTCCTGCAGGAGTCCAGCTGATGCTTCATTCTCAAAGACTGTAAACAAGTTGTCCCACAAGCAGAATTCTTAGATCTTTATTTTTTATTTTCCCTGACATCTTTACCTTTGTAGTTCTTTTCTGCTTTATCTTTTTCATATTTTTCTTTGTCTGGCTTTGTTACACTGTCATAAGAAGGTGGGGAAGTTGTAGAGGAACTCTCATCCGTTTTTTCTGGAGTGGAGTTCCCATTTAGTTTATCAATAATTATCTCTTTTATAACTGGTCCATCTTCTTCTTTGTTTTTATTTCTGTTATATATACTAGACACCTTTTTAACTTTTTGCTTTAAAAGGTAACACCTGTAAGCACGCTGAATAATGACAGCAGATACTTCCTCCTGTTTTCGTTTTAATGTGGTTGTAATAGGTTCATAGGAGACTTTAGAAGGATTGGCTGCCATAAACCGATCTTCCATCTGTATTCTGAGGGCGTCCATCTCCCCACTTTCCCCCAAAACACGCTTCGTGAAAGCAAACAAGATGTCAAGGCAGTGAATTCTGTCGCCGCTTACCATGGGCAGATCCATTGCAATAAGCTGGACTTTGTTTGGTTTTGCTATAAGAAGAGGAGGATCTAAAGATGCTGCAAAATCTGATAGCTTACTGAACTCTATGAATTGTGTTGCATCGGGATCAAACTTCTCCCAGACTTCATAGAACATCTCAAAGTCATCCTCACTCAAGGGTTCAGCGCTTTCTTCAGTAGCAACACTGAAGTTCTCCAAAATCACAGCAATGTACATGTTCACCACTACCAGAAATGATATGATAATGTAGCTGACAAAGAAGAAAATCCCAACAGAAGGGTTGCCACAGTCGCCTTTCACAGAGCTCCCCGGATGATCTTTATGGGGGTCGCAGTCTGGCTCCCCACTGTTAAGAATTGGGGCCAGCAAACCATCCCAGCCAGCAGATGTGGTGATTTGAAAGAGGCAGATCATGCTGTTGCCAAACGTTTCAAAGTTGAACATGTCATCAATCCCAACTTCCCTCTTAACATAGGCAAAGTTGGACATGCCAAAGATGGCATAGATAAACATGACCAGGAAGAGCAGCAGACCAATGTTGAACAAAGCAGGAAGAGACATCATCAAAGCAAAAAGCAGAGTGCGGATTCCCTTGGCGCCTTTAATGAGACGCAGGATTCGACCGATTCTGGCGAGTCGGATCACTCGGAATAGCGTGGGGGAGACAAAATATTTCTCAATCATCTCGGCTAAGAACATACCTAAAGAAATAAAAGTGAATATTTAAAATATAATTTTAAATTTGTTCATTCTTTACCTATAGAAAGATTGATTTGTTGCTATCTCAAACCAATCAATATAGGGAGTCTGTGTTAGAGCAAAAATTCATGCAAGTTACTACATTTTATCGAAAGCTGTTATTAAGGTGAAAGCACCTTCCTTATGTTGAAATGCTATCTAGGAAAATGGAAATAATCCTGGAAAGAGAAGTTCCTGTCTTAGATTTAATTAGTTCTTGAAGGTGAGCCTATTACTGTCTTTTATGAAGGACTATATTGGATTAATTTCTGCAAATTAATTATTTCTTTTACCTGATGATCTACACTGTATCAGCACAGCCTCTATCAGGTGTATGCCTCTTTAAGACTTAAGTTTTGTCACACAACTAATTTGCACCTTGGAGAGTCATGAGCTTTTAGTTGACAGATACCTAAATTTTCACCAACACCTTAGTTAGCAAAAGCAATTAAAAATTTCACCCCCTTCACATACTTTTAAGTTTTAGTACTGAAAGCAAATTTATGGTTAGTTCACATATACTACTAAACTTTCTACTTTATATTTCTGCATGTTAATCTAACGTGCCAAGTAGTTCATTTCTGTCTTTTGATGTGGATAATGCCAGTGAATCTAATGGGAGAGATGAAAATTTTATATGCAACATTTCATATTGTGTGCTATAAAGTGTGAAGATCTGAATCAACATGTAAGTCATATAGGAAACAGAAAAATTCATATTCAGTATCATAACAGCCTTGAAACAAATGTTCCCTTTTCCTTCCACTACTTTCTTGAAAGGGAATTGCTCTTACCTACTATGGAGAGAATCACAACTACAAAATCAAAAATATTCCAGCCGATAGTGAAATAGTAATGGCGAAGTGAAATCAATTTCAGGACAAATTCTCCAGTGAAAAGGATAATGAACACAAGGTTAATCCGGGATAAAATTGTTTCCATTTCTTTACTCTGATCATCTGTTTCTACCATCATTGTGACCATGTTAAGGCAGATGAGTATCATGATGCTGATGTCAAATACTTGTTTGGTTACAAAATCAAAGACCATGCCTTGGAATTTGTTCTGCAAAAACAAAGATGGAATACAGTTTATACTCTGAAAATATTTGCCTTTACAAATGCCAAATAGGAAAGAAAGTTCCTGCAAGATTAGGAGTGCAGAGCAAGACCCATTCACAATACATCTGTTAGTATACGCCAAACCCATGGTGGTTTGTCTCATCCTGGTAGAGCGGATCAAGAAGTCTACTGCTGTTGGCTGAAGGGACAGGAAGGGAAACAGTGCAATAATAATGGTAATAACATTGTGAATTTGTATTATTGGTGTTATAAAGGTATTATAACTTGATACCCAGCAAGAGTACCAGCCAAATAGAAATTCATTTTCTGATCTTTATTCTTAGATGCTTTTAGAATACTAACTCCCAGAGATGTCTCTCTCTTCCCTAAGCAAATCGTGCTTGGTGAGATCATTGGACCACTGAAGCATGTCTCAAACACACTATGACTGCAATATCCTAGTTTTCCTTTAGTACTTAGCTAAATGTTTATTGCCATATGTCTCTCCTTATAAAGACTATTTTTAACCCCTCAGTGCATAAGGTGCAGCCAATTTTTTATTTTTTCTGTACACTGTAGGAGTTCAGTAAATAACAGAGTAGTTTCTTATCTTTGAGACGGATTTATCCTAGTTTGTGCTTTATTCAGTGGAGCATTCTTTTATTCTGTAAGATTATCTACATCTATCTTTTTCTTTCACATTAGGTGACCATTGCCGCTTCTGTCTTCAGCAGCAAGGGCCACTGCATCCCCATTTCCTACAAATTCTCTGGGAGAATTCAGAACAGAAAATGAAGTTTATCTTTGGTTAACAAAAATCAATAAATTATCCAATCAACTTCACTTTTTCTAGGATTTAGGCAAGGAATTATGAAATTTATCACATTAACCTTATTAAATCCTATAGATCATACTTCAGAGTGTATGTTTTTAAATGAAACATGAAGGATCTAGTCTGCTGAATTAAAAAAAAAGGCGGGGGGGTGGACACGACAAAGTCTACCCTTGCAAGAAAATAAATGGAGAAAGTATTTTCTTTCCAAACATATAACTTTCTCTTGTCAGCTGAAATCATATTCCCAAATAAGTATTTAATATTAGGGGTATTAAAAATAACTCAAATAACTCTTACCACTGGCCTTGGTATAGGTTTCTGTGGCTTTTTGGATCCCAGTTTTTTCATTGCATTGTAATATTTCTTTTGTTCTTCTGTCATAAATATATCCTGACCTCCAAAGTAAAGAAATAATATAAAAACTAATTACTATCTTGTCCGTACATACAACATTTAACTACAATATGACTCTCTGTAAAATAATATTACATTAATATTTGATTTATATAACAAAAGTTATTTTTTTCAAGTATTTACAGTGTGGATGCTCGTATGCATTCTTAACACAAAAAACCCCTGCGGTACTGGTGCCTTGCCAGGCTGACAGTTGAGTTTTTCCTGTGTCTTTGTGCTCACTTTTGCTGACATGGCTAAAATGATTTTTACTATACTGATGCTATTAAATAAGTTGCTGATTAGGATATGGTTAGTGCATAGGAGCCTGACTGGTGCCTTACATGTCCTAAATTCTAGAAAGACTTCTAGGATTACAGCTAGCCAGGGCTAAAAATGGGGTAACTTTGAAGCATAAGTTGAGTCAATGGAGAGTATTTGGGTCTAAGGTTTTAATGAGGGTTTTAATGACAGCATCTTTGATATAAACTTAAAAGTGGTCCAAATCATGCCGTAGCAAATTATTAATCAAAACACCACTGGAACCTTGACTAACTCAGATTAGCCTCTGCTTGCAGATGCAAATGCTGCCAGTCAGATGTGCAACTGACTGACTGAATTTCAGTATAATGTAAATTTGGTTATTGATGAGTCTGAACTAAGTCAGATGGAAACACAATGTTAAAGTCACTGTCTGCTAAACTGGATGTCAAATCCAAAGACATATGTATTTATGGCTCTTTTAAGAAGCTGAAGAATACTTCCATAAGGAAAAATTCCTCTAGTTCACCATTGACTTTTACCAGCATGCTATTGCTTCTTTTTATTTGGCAAGCGGACAAAACCAAATCATATGAAACAGCATACAAAGATTTAGAATGATGCTGAGGTTCTATTTTTTTTTCCCAGTTGAAGGCTAAGAATCACAAGGCTTCAAAATAATTTAAATGTGATTATTTGTATTTTTAGATTTTTAAAGTTATTTTAAATAAAGCTATATGCATTATCAATATAATTATTTTAAACATGCTTTTATGTCAAAAAATATCCTTCCTTTTATACCTTTGCTGTATTATTGCAAATAAATTATGGATTGTTTATGTGTCTAAAAAGTTCATCTAATTTATCACAAAAGTATTAGAAAAACAGAGCTCTTTTTGTACACATTTTTACTTTAAGCCTTTTCATGCCAGGTCTATTTGATTTACTCTTAACCAACTGTTTTAATCAGTTTGCATTACCTATAATATTACCTATTTCATGAACACGGTGCCATATTGTATCTTCATTAAGCGTCAACAGTTTATAATATTAATTAAAATTAATTTATCTTAATTCTTTAAAGTTAATTAAATAAGAAATTCCTCCATGACAGATAATATTCCATCTAATCAAAAGACTAATGCAGATTCCCTTTTTGAACTTTCTTTTTATCTCTTACACAATTTGCAAATTATTATGAACCAATTCATGATTTGTCCCTCTTTGCTTGTCAGAATCACATCAACAAATTTATCACAGATGATGTTTAAAAAAGAGACATTTTTATGCAAGGACTTGAAATACTTTTTGATTTTTATTAGCTTTACATAAATAAGTCAGTAATAGCACTATGGACACATTTAAAATACTTATCTTCTTTTTTTGTTGGTTGAAGTTGTCTATAATGACACCAATGAAAAGGTTCAAGGTAAAGAATGATCCAAATATGATAAAGATGACAAAATAAAGGTACATGTACAAGTTGTCCTCATATTTAGGTTGATCTTCTACCTACAAAAGATTATAAATTTTATTACCCATGAGAATACTAGATGTAAAAAATAATATATAATTTATGAATAGGTATATGCTATCTCAGTTAGAAAAGCATTCAGTTGTAAAAAAGACCCAACATGTCCATTCTAATCAATATTTGGAGAACTGGAAGCTGACAATGATTACTCATCTGGAATTTTAAAGTAAATGTGCACACAGATATGTTTATGTATGTACATACACATGAAGTTCCTTATATGGAAGGATGTAGCAATGTGGAACTGAAAGCAGTCATTAGTACTTAAAATTTTAACAGCACAAATATAAAAATTTTATATTGTGTTCAGTATATTTTCATGCAACTGAATCAATCAGTTTTACTATCACCTAAATCTCCCTGGAACTCTTTTGGTTTTATGTGAGTGTTCTTATGTCCAGCTAAGAGCACGTGCTTTCAGCAAATTTCTAGTGAGTCTGTGTTTTGCGAAATCCAATAAATTGAGGCAAATTGTTAAGGAGGGTTTTTTTTGATTCTTCCAGGTTCTACGTCTCAACACTTGCACCTCTACTGCACAATGTGCTAGAGTGTAGAAATGCTGAAGTTAATGAATCAGGATATATTACTCTGGGACACAGTTGTCACTGTGTGATGATGGATATCACTAGTGTGACTATATCCTAAGCTGTATAGAACTAGTTCAGGCATCTGTGTTGCACTTTTTTGTATAAGGTAAACATAGGTTTAGTTTTGTAGCCAAGATAAAGTTGTAATCTCTAGAAAACTTAACAGATGATCTTCAACCTTAAAATCTAATTGCACTTAAATAGCTAGATAGCATAAGCGTTCAACCTAAAGAAAGAATGACATGCACAGTTACAAATTATAAAACAAGATTAATATATTCAATATATAATAATTACATTATATAATCTTAAATTAATTCATACTCATGATTACCAAAGGAAGTGGTTAAAAAAAACACTTCTTTGTTTTTTTCATTAACATTAGGTTTTTTTAAAAAAAGTCCATTTAACTTAATTCAACTTATTTGGCTAAACAGAAGGAAGAGGAATTAATTCTTTCTGATACAAATTTTAAGATTAATGAAGTTAGGAAGAGTTAGTGCCTGGAAAAAATATATATTGGTGCTGATTATAACTTTAATGTTATCGTATGTGTAGCTGTTAAAATTCTATACTCTACAGCAGAATATAACCAGCGAATGATCTTTGAAAGTCTTACACTTACATCTCGTGAATCAACAGCAGCATACATAATATCCATCCATCCTTTGAAAGTAGCCTAGAAATAAAATACAGTTTTTTATCTTCCCTGTAAAAATCCGTAATGTGGAAAATAACTAGGTCACAGCATTTGGACCTTAACTTTTAATAAAGTCACCTCTAAATTTACAAACCACATTTAATACACAGGCATAATAAAATATTTTTCAGAGTAACACTAGGTTTTTTGAGAAATTATTTTTAAGGTATTCTCCAAAAATATAAAAAAATCAGGCTCTGAAGGTCTCAGAGAGGGCACAGTATGTTTAGAGCTGCAGATGCTTCCTTTGCAGATGAAGAATAGTAGACTCAGATAGACATTAATGCTGGAAGTGTTCAGGTAGAATCTACTAGAATCACTCACAGTGACAACAATTTTATCAAGTTTTCAGCATGAATTGATGGAGTCAGCAATACAGCTTCTGGACAGATACCAACATGCATCTGAATATTTTTGCTACAGCAAAACTGCCATGGTATTTTTAGAATTGCTTTAATCCCACATAACTAAAATGAATAGACTCTGTTCATGATAAAGATATACATTGGTTCTCGAGGGATAAGATTTAGACAAGAACAAAAAGTGAACTGTGAAAGAGCTGTGATTAACTTTTATAAAACTTTGGGCTGAGTTCCTATAGAGCCTTGTCTAGGTAGAATAAAGAGTAAGAAGAGTAAAACATATCTTTCATCATTGCTCTAAGGAAGCGATTTTCATGGCTGTGGAACGTCCACTTTCTGAGGAACACCAAGGGGTTGGTGTGACATGCTAATTGAAGGTGTAGAGTGCCTGCTCATTAGCCAGTGTTTCCAAGCTTATTCACAATAAAGAAAAAAAAGAGCGAAAAAGTCTGTGAAATTAACAGATAAAGAGCATCTCTCCTGAGGAGATTCTGGGGAGGAACCATCCCAAGGAGTACATTTGCATCTGTGTTCGCCAGAAGTAGCTCTGGTACTTTGGTACAGCTGCTAGTTTTCACAGGAGAAAACTTCCACTCTGGGAATATTCATGTCCTCCTGAATCTTGCAGTGCAATAGAAATTTACTAAGAAGGCATGCTTGGAACCAGGCTTCACAGGTCTTCCTGGCTCAGTTGACAACTGACAGGCATTTGGTGCCCTTTGCATAGCACCATTAGAAGACGAGCAGAGTTTGATACGAGCAATAAATATAAGAGAAGAAAGGAGGGAGAATGTCAATAGAGACAATCAGCTGAAGAGGTGACATGATACATGCTCAAGGATCCCTGAGTAGGAAAAGGGAGGAAGGGAATATTTGAAAGGAAAATAATGAAAAATCAGAACAAAAAGAAATAATGACAGAGAAGAACGAAAGGTCCACAGTAGTGATGTAGTAATTAAAGACCAACAGTGTCTGGTTGGGTGACAGATATGACATTTAGAGACAGCCTCAAGAGACTAGAGTTTTCCCTATACATCTTCAGAGGCAAGTATTGGTAATAAGATGGTTTGCTTTAATCTCTAGTACAAGGGTAGCGATGAGATCTGAAGTCAGAGGATTAGAATCATCATCCAGTACTACTACTCAGCATATGAAAGTTACATTGCCTTTAGAGGCAAAACGTTTTAAGCCAGGTAGTTAATTTGGGAATCAAGGTCAGCTGGGGATACTGATCTGCTCTGGGATAGGAGGGACAAGCTTGTCATTGTTAGATACCTTGGTGATATCAGAGCAGTAACAATCCCATGACATTCTGACATCTTTTCATAAAGTGAAGCTGTATGTCAACTTACAGACAAGTGATTCTGCAAAGTTCAATCATCTAAACATAATTTATTTCCTTCTTTCTTGTGTTTTGGGTCAGATATCAGCTATCAGAAGCTCCATTCTAAGCCAAGAGGCCTGTAAAGAGCTAAGGTCTTTATTTCTCTGGCATAAATAAAAGGTATGCTCAGTACCTAGAAGAAAGATGTTTCTGTAGCACAGTGCATAGGAAAAGGACTTGAAGGGGAAATACAATTTACAGAAATTGTATAAATTGCAGTAATTAATGGAATGAATGTGCCATGCAATACAATAACATCTAATGCTTCACAAGGATAATACTATATGTAACAGAGTATTTAGTATGTTATAATCACTCTTTAACAAGCATCAATGGAATACGATAGTTATAAGTCAAGAGGATTTTTTGTGATAGAAGTATTTTACATTTTTCTATTTTACCCACAGTTGAATGTCTTTGTAGTTTCATGTACTTCTTAATGAAATATATTTATTTTAGTAGCAAGTGCTGTTTGTCTGCAAACATCAAGAGAAAGTGTTACGTGATTAATCAGACCTAATACTCAATTAGGATCTGTCTGTCAGTAACTATCCATATTCTTCTCATGGGCAGCTCCTACTTCTTTCAGAGGATTTCAGACCTCTTACACAAGTATTACGATAATAGAGAAAGAATTGACTACATGTTACATGAAACACTGAGTGCCCCAATCTCCGATCTTGCATTATTTATGATTCCTTACCCTAAACCCACTTTTAGGTCTGGAAAATCAACCCCCTATTAAACAAATATCTGCCATGGAGACACCAGGTTGATATATTTTTATTTTTACCACCTAACTTACAAACTGGTTCCTTAGATGAGTATAGACATGAAGAAAAATCCACTCTGCCTCGATCAGGCTGTTGACAAAACAAAAACTATTTCAGTGTCAAAAGTACCTAGGTTAATGGATTTTTACTGTGAAAGAAGGTTGCTGTGGATGTGTAATGATACGTAGGAACAGGTTATGTGTGAGGAATTGGTGGTGGTTGGTCACTTCAGACCACATGGTCAGTTAGGACGTCTGCCCTCTTTTAAGCTGCTATCTGCCCTCTTGTCTTAAAACATAACTGAGCTCATAAAGGAGTGGAGAGACCTTTTTAATAATTGAAGGGACCTCTGACCCTTGTCCACCATAGCAAGACTCATGAACTTCATTCCTGAAGTTTATATTGTGCACCACTAAAAAGATTCTTGTACCTTTTACACTTATTATTTTCACATTATTATCATAATGATGAGACTGTATTGCCTAGCCTTGGAATGGAAAGTTATTCTACTATCATTAATACAAAAATTACAGGTAACAATGCACTAGAGTTGTGTAAGCTGTACATCATGGCTATGAAGAAATTATTTGACTAGCTAACAGTCTTAATGACCATTTTTCCTAGACTTCTTTAAAAAAGAGCAAAAATGAAACATAAAATTTACTTACTACTTGAAGCAGAGCAAGATATCCAGCTCCTACGTTATCAAAGTTTACTTTCACATTTTTCCATCGGGCACTTTGATTGTTTTTGATGAGTTCCTCACACTGAGTATAATTGTTGACATCACTGACGTCAAACATCTCACCAGTCGTGGTGTTGACACAGTGATAGAATTTGCCAGCAAACAAATTTACTCCCATGATGCTGAAGATGAGCCAGAATATAAGACAAACCAGCAATACATTCATGATAGATGGAATTGCTCCTACAAGGGCATTTACAACCACCTAGTGTACAAATTAGACAAAATAGCCACTTAGTTTGTGAACAGAAAAATAAAAATACTTTTAAAATGTTAAAACAGCATTAATAGGGAATGAACAGTTAAAATATTACATGAAATTTATCAGGAAAACATTATTTAAGGTTCAATAAAAACACTAATGAGATTGCAAAAAGCAAGAAATAAAAAAATATGGAAACCAAGACAACGCAAATGTCTGAAAAAAACTCAAAAAGCAAAAGAAAACCTGTTAGTAGCAAGATGGATTCTTAGAATTTGTGTGCTCTAGAGAAAAAGAGAGAAATAAGTGTTAAATTCCAACCATACAAATCAAAATCTATAAATAGAAAATAAACAAGGAAAAGATCAAAGAATGATGATATGGAAAACTGAATAAAAATGTAAAATGTGAAATAAAAATCTGCACATAAAGCAATCATTACTAATGATTTTATTCTCAGAAACATAACGGATATATTGCCATCAGTTTATTTTAGCATCTACATACAGCGTAACATAGTTAAGCATATCTTATTTAGTTTTTATTAACAGCATCTGCTATAAGTCCTGGTTTAAACTACCTGGCTCACTGTAGTTGCTCTTACACATACCTGTTACGGCTTTTGTTTAACTTGGCTGCATTTACAGTTGAGCTACTCTATATGGGCCTGTGGCAGTAAAAGATCAGATAATATCCCTTGACAAAATTTTTCTCTTATTGTGATTGAATTAAAAGAAAGCTGCAGATATTTGGACAATAATTTTCTACCAAATCAGTAGACTGCAGTAGATTTTAGTTTACAGTTTCAAAAATAGTAGTATTTTTCAATTTACTAATTTCTCTGAAAGTAGTTTAAGATCAATAGAGGTTTTGCCCATTTATTAGATAGGGACTTATGTGTTGTTTGCAATGCAAATCATGTCGAACATAGCAGTAATGGCCACCAGACACACTCCTTTACACTGGCTACTGTGGCCACCTCCAGACGGTATCAGCACACTCAACCTACACAGGAACCACACTATTTATTTGGGAGCTTAAGACCTATGACCAAACTATAAACATGTATTGCAGCATCTGAGTATTTTAAGGTGAAAGATTCAAAGGAGATTTCTTAATAACATTACCTTGTTAATGTTTTATGCATCAGCTTTTCCAGGCAATAGCATAGTCTGCATTTTCAGCAGATAGCTTGTAAGAGTTTGGTGGGTTTTTTTGTCAGATTGGCAGAATACAAAAATAATAATTTCCTCAAAAGCAGTGATTTAGACGTGTAGGAGGAGAGGTAAGATGGCAGCAGACGCATTCATGTGAAACAAAGGACACTGCCTGAGACAATGATTTTGCATCTCTCCCCTTCTATACTTCCAACCCCATCCTTATTTCAGGTATTTGTTCAGAGAACCTTTCCCTAATACTATGGCGTTTAGTGTGGATTTTTTTTTCCCCAGGTAGACTGAGCTGCAGGGAGGCTTTAGTTTCTGGTGTGTCACTGTTGTCAGCTTCTTCACCTTGTTTTGTTTTGTTTTGTTTTGTTTTGTTTTGTTTTGTTTTGTTTTTTCTGGCTGACCCTGTTTCATCCTCAACCACCGTCAAACTAACAGAGAACTAAAGTTAGCTACAGAAATTTATAAAATGAAGTCCCCAGCTAAACTGGAGAAAAAAACCCCAACCCTCTGTTCTAAAATTTCTCATGTCTTTTTACTTTTCTGTTTAGGTCCACAAATCAAGGGAAATGTTAACAGTCAGGGGCTGGGATAACAACTATGCAGCAGTGAGCAGGCAAATTTAATGAGCTCAAGGTCTAATCTCCAAATGTAAGCTGTACACATATTGCGTATAAGGACATTTCAGAATGTCTTTTTTCCAGACATTTTTGCATGCATTCCCATTCTGGAGTTCTTTGAAGAAGGCATGAGCATCACACTTCTACATTAATTATTGTATTCATGCATTCATTCAGACTCATTCATTTTATCTCACCCTCATTCCTTCAAATCGCGACAAGGCTCTTAAAGGTCTTAAAGCTCTTAATGTCCGAAGCGATTTAATGGCACCAAGTTCAGAATAGCCCAAAGCATTGGCTATTAAACTAACCAATGAGACCTACAAGAATACAGAAATATATAAATTATTGTTATTATTAAAATTGTTATACACTGTTTATTTAAAAATAATATAGATTCAATCAACGGGAAGATTAACAATGACAAAACAATGACAAAAACACCATTCTTGCTTATAGTGACAATGGAGGCCAAATCCCACAATTCTCATACTTGCTGGAGAGGCAAGAGGTCATATGAAGGCCTGTTTGAAGAAGGACTATATGCTATTAAATGACTGTTATAGCTGGATATGGTTTAACAGTCAAATGGAAGCACACTGTTGGTGAAGGATAACATTGTCAGAAATATTTAAAGACAAAATAGTCATACTTTCAATAACTTCATTAAGTTTCAGCCTTCAGCATTTTAAAATTCTGAATACATTAGGATAGTTTATTAACTACTGACAATATTATTAATATTTATAATATAGTGGTTAATTAGCTTTTGTTATAAATACTAGGTCAGACACTCAGTTCACAGCAACAATCACCAGGGTATCTATGAAATATGTATTGACAGCGGTGGTACTTTCTCACTTGCTTGACAGCTCTTTCAATAATTCTTTTTTCTCTTCTAAGTATAGGAAAATATTGTGGGATAGATATTAACAGATGCTAGCATTATAACAGTAAGTGCTTTATTATCTACAACAGTAGTGAGCTCCTGATTCATGTTACAAGGATTTTATTATAAACCAATCAACTTCAGGAAGGAGCAATTAATTTGCTTCTCAAATGGAACTGAGTTTTATATAGTGTTAATGTGAAATAATTTAATTTATTTTGAGCCGTTTCGGAGACAGGAATGGGGAAATATCATACCTTACTCATATTTTATTCAGTTCTACCACCAAAAGCATAGAAGACACATAAAGGAACATATTTCATAGGCATATTTCAGTCCTTGAAAAAATTCCTCAAATGCTCATTTCTGTACCTTAGCCTAGAGACTTCTTCAAATAATTGGCTGTACAGAAATAGGCATTCACTGATAATGGTGGCAAGATTTTGTCCATTATATGAAAAGGTGTTCTACTATGTTATTTGTATGCATAAAGAACAATTAGATGAATCACAAACTCAAGAGTTAAAAGATCATGTCTCAAAACGACAATCCAACAGCAGATAGAAATCAGTTATTCATTACTATGTTGCTATGCAAATTAATCTAACAGAAAATAATATTGTAGTGAACTCATATCACTGTACCTTTCTACTACCTTTTACTACCTATTACATGTCAGGATGAAATTCTTTTTGTCAAAGGAAAGGCTTTTTATATGTAATGGATAAAAAAAACTCACTGTGACAGCAGCATATTTGGAAGATTTGTGAAGGAACTCACTGTGACAGCAGCATATTTGGAAGAAAATCTTGCTGATTTTCTGTAGTCTAACTGAGGTCTGTTTTCTTACAAGAGATAACATTATTATTTCTGCCTTTACATTAATTATTGTCATTGTCATTAATAATTGTCATTAATACAATTTTTTGTCCTGTGATTCTACAGTAAGAGAGTTCTTTTTTATCCTTAGACACTCTTAATACATTCCAGAGGTGACAAGACATGGAATTCTCTGAATTTTTAAAAGAATGTTCATTGATTCACTCATATCAACGAGATACCCAGACATGACAATAAACTCTAGTGTAAAGACAACACATTTTACAGATCTGAAAACACCTACAAAATATTTATTGAAAAACATGTCTCACTGAGAGTGCAAGACATCTCTTTCAAAATTGAACTCACATTAATGGCTCCTTCATTTTATACATTTCTTCCCAAAGTAGCACTGTGCCTTAGCTATCTTTCAGAAACAATACTCTGTACAAGCTAGTTACATTGCTGTAGCTCCTGTAACTTCAGCGGCAGTATGTATATTGGCAGTTTTTAGGTTCTGTTTGCAAATCATTCTCCAGACTAGTTTGTGCTTTCCGTTTCAACCTATTCGCAGCTTTCTTACCATGGTGCTAGAGCCCTTACATCATAAACCTGAAGTTGTTTCACAGAGAAATACTTCATGTATTGTAAACAACACATTTTCCTCTGAAGGACAGTTCAACTGAAAGGCAAAGATTTTCTTGGAATTCTTTGATATTAATTCTATTGTATATACAGCGTAAGTATATACAGCTGTTCTGTACTGCTCTGGTTTTTCTCAGTCTTCTTAGCTTGGTCTTCTGTCATCTGTTCCACCTGTTTTGTTGCTAGTAGGTGAGAAAATAAATGTCTCTGTACACTCATAAATAGATTAATTTTTTTCTTTTCAGACAGGAATGCATGCAGATGCAGTAATTTTAAGAAATCAAAATGAACTGAAAATGGTGGAAAGAACTTTTACATTCATCTAGAACTGCAGGGTTGTATATCCCCATTTTTGCATATGGATCTTCTAATGTAGACATCTGTTGCAAAAAATGTTTTGAAACTTAGCAGTCACAATTAGCTCTGTTGAAAATCTTCACTCAGAGTTGTCATCCAAGCCAGATCATTGGTCATACAGCTCCACATTGACTTTATTTCTATTTAGGCCTAAAATTTTAATCCATATGAATTCTGTGCTGCTTGGTGAGGTGGCAAATTTATGTGATTTGATTCCAGTTCCTCAGTGGCATATGGCCCTCCTCGCTTCCAACAATGCTTATCCTATCTTTTATGTAGTTTAAGTGTTCAGATATGACACTTAACTATGAATAAAAATAAAGGGCAAGATTTGGAAAAAAAATCCAAATATTTTTCTTTCTATTGAGAAGTTAATGATTTTTCTTATTTTTTGAGAGATAGATACTATATTATGAGTTTTCCAGGTAGGCATTTTTGACATTTGGAGACAGGACACTGGACCCAATGTAGCCTTAGGCACCCCTTCTTATGTTATGGTCCTATGCTAAGATAGTACCATTTTTCCTATATGTAGTTGGTGAGTAATGCTTCATTTGTGGTTTTGTACTGGCAAGTATTCAAAATTCATTTTGTTTAGATGCATAATTGCAAGCTATGATTCTGGTCCCTAACTCACTGAACAAGAGCCTTAGGTTTCATGCATATATCATCTGAATATCCCTTTGACTTAATTAATTTCATTAATGTTTAGATTATCGAATGTTATCAGAGTATACCATGTTAGGATACACATAAAGAAATATGAGGCTGTCTAGGAAGACGAAGTGACATCTCTTTCTGTATCTGTTTCCCAAAACATCAATATGGTCATCTTCATATTTCTATTATGAAGTTGTCGGGGCAACAGTTGCCTCTTACTCTGCTTATACAGCATTTAGTATATTAGTATAATGTGACCCTGATCTTTTCCGGAATGTTGCTGCTGAGTTAATTATTCTGAAAAGCTAATAAAAAGGTTGAGAGCACAGTTTAATTGAATTACTTCAACTGTTTTAACAAAAAGCATGAAACATTTCTAGCTAGATGAAGAAATATATAAGCCATCAATATGACTAACTTTTAGTGTACTTTACAGCAAAGCCAATTGGAGGGGTTTTTTGCTATATTTATTTCATTGTTCAAAAACTGTACCCACTGAAATTTTATCAGGCATGAGCAATCTCAGGAAGGTCAAAGATTCGTTCCACTTACAGATTCATTACTGCCCCACAGTATTTGGCAAATACATGATTTGTTTTAAATGTTACCTATTTCCATTTCATTCAGGTACAATTTATTAACACAATAATTTAGAAATAAAGCGTCTATACCAAATTATAGGAGTACATTATAAAGTTTAAAAACATACAGCATAAAACAGTATAGATTTAAGATTACCTAAGATTACCTATCATAGTAGCAAACTACACAAACAAATATAATAATTCACAAACTCATTGAGTATTCTCGGATTCCCTGTCTCCTTCTTTGATGTCCTATCTCCTAGTTTTGTTTGTGGCAAAGAGAACTTAGAGTCATTACAGCTGTACATCAAAACTACACATAATACTCATGACTGACAGCTTCTGGAAAAAGGGGTAAGAGCAGAAACTAAAGTACGGGATGACATACTCTGTAGCATCTAGTTGTCCTGGGGTAAGATATTGCTGTCTCAAGCCTTTACTGGATATTTCTGCCATAATTTGTCTCCTAAAAAAAAGCTAATGTGTCCCTGCATCCAAAATTCCGTCCCTTAGCTTAAACCACTGATAAATGTGAACAAATTGAACTAATTTACCAGATTGTGATTTTGAATAGATAAGGCACTCCACCCAAGCCTCCTTGCTACAGATATTGTTGCATATAGCAGAAGAGTGGGGCAAAGAGATAGCATGATAAGGTCTTAACCGAGGTAGCCAGATACACCAAGAGCCATCTGTCATGGCTGTAAACTGACAGAGCTGAAAATTGCAATTTCTTTGTGTAATTATTAAAATCTAATTTGATCACAATCACTGAGAGCAACTATTGCTGTATCTCCCAGTGAGAGATTCAGGTATGTAAGACATTAAAGGTTAAAGCCCTAAAGGGCTATCAGTGTTTACTCTTGAATAATTTTAGAGGATGGAATTAAACAATTTGATTAACTTCAGTCACTTCTAATGAAGAAGAGCTCACTGGTGTTCTCACTGGGAGAATGCTACTGAATCACAGCTGTTTAAACTGCCTGTTAAAGCAGTGTAGGTTCTCTGCTTTTCTATAGGAAGATAACATGAGTTCATATATTTCTTTCAAGTGCTGTCTGGTGGTGCTAAAGGAATTGCTGAATTAGCCTTAGGCATAGTAAGACATTTTTTACCACGTTATGGAACATTGAATATAATTCTTCAAAAGTAGAAGGTTCCAATCTTATTTATTCATACTTTTGTTTTTAAAATTAAAAATCATGGGTAAAAAGTTGGCAAAATAAGCTGATTTACTTATGGTGCTGTTTTTCGTCATTCTGAGAGCCTGCTCAGATAACAGCATCTCTGAGGCTAAACTATTATTAAGAAACCATGGAGTATGGCTTAGAATAATCTGTTTAGGTTTATGTTACAAAAAGAATAATTAAAACATGAGTTGTAGTTTATCTAAAAAAAAATTAAAATCCATTCTTAACATAATCCTGCAAGGGAGCATCTGTCTTCTACATTAACATCGTCTTAAGAAAACCATTCACACTGTTCCGTTCTAGTGTAGATTTCAGGACAGAGCTACAGATTAACAGTATAAAAAAATTAACATGAGTAGGTCTTCTATTTTGAGTTCTGGGCCAATCTAGCTAGGTTTTTTTCCTCTGATAGTCACAAATTTGATACATTTCTATTATATACTAATAAAGAATAAGTATTAATGGGACCAGGATTTATGTAAAACTTCTAAAGAAATATGATAGCTTGGGCAGAAATTACTATAAATGCACATTTGCCCTGAGATGCCATCTCTCAGTTCTACACTGAGGACATGTATAGCCAATGAACTGGGTCAGATAATGTGTGAAGGCAAGAGACCAAAATATTCTGGGAGTAAAACCAGCTTTGATCCCTTCTGACAACATAAGCAAGGCCTTTGCACAGAAGTATATCACAGCTGGGAAGGCAGCCAAGAAATGTTGTGTTCTCTTCTATCATAAACCCTGCCAAGTCATAGCTGATTTAACTATTGCAGATTGTCAGCCCATTAAAACTAATTAATTTTTAAACCAAGTAGCCACTGTCTTTCTGTTTTACTAAAAATCATAGCAGTATAGTTTTGTGGGATGAAGTTCTGAGAAACAGATGAAATCTGGACCACATGAATTGTTTCACTTGCAAAACTGCAATGTTTGTAGAGGAAACTTGCACAATGTAGTGTTGTTGTTGCTAAGGAGTAAGGTACATGATCAGAGTCCATTAAAAATAGCATGTTTCAAAAGCAGGTTTTTTCCTCATAAAATCTCAAGTTTGATACAACCTGGGTACGAAATTATAAACCATGAAGAATGAACAAACTGATGGCCAGCCGTCCTTTTCCTTCTGGCATATAAATATAGTTTAAATAACACATCCAGATCACTGCAGGCTATTACTAATGCAGTGTGATACAATGTGAATTATTTTTGCATGTTTATAAGAAGATTAATTAGCAGTAATGAGTTTTACAACATAAAGGACTTTAATATAGTGAATTTTATAATATTAAAGACTGTGTACTTACATCAACAATCAGGAAGTCCAGCCAGCACCAGGCATTAGTAAAATATATTTGAAAACCATATGCTACCCATTTTAAAAGCATTTCCAAAATGAAAATATATGTAAAAACTTTGTCAGCATATTCCAGCATGGTCTTGATAGTTTTGCGCTGTTCAATATATATATCTTCAAAAGCCTATGAAAAAATATATAAAGTTCAGGTATTACTAATGTTTCACAGAATATACATGGTGAAAATAAGGGATAAATCAATAAAAAGTAAGGAGGTCAGAGCTTTTCCCTTGTTCTTCTGTATCCTCTTATTTCACGTATTTCCCACCTTAAACCATACTTCAAATTGGAGCAACTTTATGTATTCTGCACTGTCTGGAATTGACTAAATATATCCTATTTTACTAATGAATGAAGAAATAAACTTTAAACATGAATTTTCTTCCAGTGTGATATTAAGAAACTTTCACATAGACACACAAAAAACTCCTTTCTTATATAAAATCTGTTCCAGATATGTACATTCCATTCCATAAAGCAGTTAGGGAGTTTACATTTCTATCCTCCATCAATCCAACTGGTGTCTAAAAGTCAAATTAAAGCACAATGTATTTCCTAGAATCTATACTATGCACGTTGATATTGTAGCAAATATTCAACTTAAGTAAAGCTGGAAAGGTGGTTAATGTAAATCCTGTTGCAAAGTGGTTACCACATACTTCCCTATCTCCGGCCTCCAAAAAAGTAAAAACATAACTTAATTACTCTTTTTTTTTTTTGGTATGGTGTTTCATAAGCAGAGTCCAAGAAGTGGCTGAGCCTTGAAGGAATTAAGGGCTTAAAATCATATATATAGCTATATATTCACAGTTAACAATGGGCCTTTGTACTCAAATCTCTTGATAAACATGCTGAAAATTGGCAGGCAATTTAAATCTTGAGTGTCTATGCTGGCTTAAATAAATTTGCACCAGGGTTACAGTGGTAAACCAGAAGTATCTAAAAAAGTGCATGTGGAATTTAACAAAATTTTTCAAGTTTGGGCCAAGTTTCATTACATCCCGAAATGATGGAATGCAGGTAATTTTATACAACTCCAAGCAAAATAGGTCTTTTTGAACCAAATTTGAATTTTGCTATTGCTTCTCAGGAGATATCTAAATATTTCAGCATAGAAATTTTTTTCTACTTACTAGTGCTCCACTGCTGAGGAGAATCATGAAGACAATGAAAGTCTCAAACCAGTTGTGCTCAACTATGCTATAGCAGGTTTTTCTAAGATTCCACCATATTTTTCCTTTGCCATCCTCTATACTTACTTGACAACATGGAAATTTCTGCACACAACCTGCATTAGATTAAGAGATATTAGGATCCAAAAGCAAATTATTTCAAAGTCAATATTTACTGTGGTATCAATAACATTGTTAGAAGCTTTAACAAATTTTATGATAATTTTTTAAATTAAACACTGGAACCCTCTTTTATAGGATCCTGAATATCTGAATTTAGATAAGTAATTTGGAGAGGAACCAGACAATACTACACATAATTATGAGTAATCTCAATCCAAAAAACATTGATATTTTTCACTGTTGGCATGTAACTGTTCCATTTGTTGATGGAATCTCACAAAAATTAATTTGTTCCAAATTTGAAGGGCTCTTTCAAATAATTGAAAAGCATTTTAAGAATAGAAAAGCTAATGACGTTTCTTGGTTACACGATGTTTGCAGTGGCCAGGCAGATGAAGTTACTCAAAGCCTAGGGAAACCTTGTTTTGTCATCTGATTTCCAGCATTCTAGACTAAGAGCGTTTTCTTTCAATTATTGACATCATGAAGGTCCACCAGATTTAAATATGCTTAGTAATAATGCCATTTTACTAATACAACTTTTAGGTCAACAGTTATTCTACAACCTTCTGTAAAACAGGCTTCTGGTTCAAGAGCTTCTTCGCTTTCAATTTCTGCTTGCTCGCCCTCTCCAGGAGGGGCAATATCAACTGTGCTGCCTTCTGATGAACTGGATGCATTTAGTTTCTGCAAGTAAAGTTCCATAGGAAAAATTTTTTGCATTAGATACACATTCTTTAAAAAATGATACTGAATCAAATCATGCCAGTCTCTGACTTTTGAAGAATGCTACATTTATACTGATAAATACGCATTGCCATAAGTAAAAATATAGTAATGAGTTATACATCGTATAGTTTCGTTTCCCAGTTTATCTTCTTATAGGGAGCAATTAAATATAATTGGGCTACTAACCTGATCCACATGTAAGACTTCTGAAGTATTCTCAGTAGTATTACAACAGGAGAGCTTGCATGTATCCCACACTCAAGTTATTTAATTTTCTTTCTTATACTGGATTACACTGAAAACGTGTCTTAGTTTTCCCAGTGAAATGAACTAACAGAAAGTTCCACATATATATTCATGTCACACTATAGATTGTGTTTTCACAAACATACACTGTATCTTGATTAAAGTGTTGTAAATTTAATGGCGTTTAATGCCAAATTTCTGCACAATTTAATTTTTGCAGAAAGCACAAATTACCAGATCTGAAATCTCTTATTTGCATTCCAGTCTCCTGTGTATATTGAGAGACCTTCTGAGGTTCTTTCCGTCCCAAATTTTTCTATCATTCTACTACTTTTGTGTACGGTGAAATACTATGGTCCTTACTATGCTTAAAATCCCTCTAGATCTGAAAACTGCAAGAAGTGGAGAGTGATATGAAGCAATTGAAATTAAGTAACGTTTTACCAAGTACATTGAAATTTGGATCAGGTCAAGCCGTTTTTCCATCATGCAAGTCTGCCCATAATTTTGTCCTTTTAAGAAAACATATTTTGAAAGGACAAACCTCCTAAAGATACAAACAACTAATTCAGTAATTAGACATAGAGTTTGTAATTTGTTTTCAGTTGTCGATACTGTTTGCATCTTTAATTGTTTTTATCCAAGACACATTCTCTTTCGCTGTGAAATAAGGCTTGTAATCAGAAAGCAACATTAAAAAAAGCACAAAAGTGAAATATATCTGGTTATTCCGTGTACCAGTAATACATAGGAATTTCGAGAGGGATCTATAATGCACCTCTAACTTAAATACTTTGAATTAGAAAGTGCATTTGGTCACAGAGTAGGTTGTGGTTTCAGCTTAGTAGATCTGGTCATGCCCTTTGACATGTATGAAGACCTTTCTATACAAATTTTTTGCTTAATACCAAGTACTTTTCACATTTAGCTTTCAAGACAGTGACATTTTTAGAATACATAAAAAAATGCTACTCAGATTATTTGAATGCTTTTGCAATACATAATAACCAATAACTTAATAAAGTTAGATTATTTCCACATTCTCTCTCTCACAGAGACACTGCTGCAAATTAAAACTAATTAATTTATTTCTTCAGTTAAAACCCAGTCCCTTCTGAAAATGCATTGGGATGTAAGGGCTTTTTCCTGCCAGAAGCAAAGTAAATGGCACATATAACTTTATATAGTTTGGTAAGCAATTTTTTCCTCATATTCAAGTCTTACATGAGACGAATGAAGTTTTAAAAAAAATTCATGTTGGGTGATGGATAATTTCAGGGTTAAGTTTCAAGAAGTTGCCCTTCACACACCCCTGCAAACTTCATCAACTTAGAGTCACTCAGACCTCAGGCTGCATGGCTGTTACTGCGTTGTAACCAAAAATAAATGACTTATCACATAATAGAAAAGATTTCTAACAAGAACAGAACTATGAGTTTGAAAACCTTTCTTTCCCTTTTTAAATACTATGATCTATCATACATGGAAAATTATGCTGACAAATGTGAAAAGATCTGTATAAATACATTGAGAATTGGATGTTTCCAGTGGTGAATTTTTGCTTAGTAAATGTTACAATATCAAGTTTCCTTTTCTATACTGCACTTTCTCTATGATTTCCAAAGTTTATAGATGTAAAATAGTTACAGCTGTATTGCCTCTAGGTGGAATAATTTTATTACTGGTCATGTAGATCAGTAAGTCTGAAATAAAATATTGTGTACCTCATATTGTGAGAATATTTAAAGCTTTGCTTTCTGTATTACATTTACGGACCGAAATGCACATTACTGTACACTATATTAAGCATTATTAGCACACCACCTTATTATCCACATATAAGGCTCTCTTTTAAAAATTAAAAAGGATTTCTGAATTAATTCTGTTATATATCATTGTAATACAAAGAAATAAGAAGTCTGAAACGTGTCACTGAAGTTATAGGCAGTTTCTTCATTAAATAAAAACCAAATATTGTGAAAATAATAATATGTCACATTCAAGTTAGGAAAATTAAAACTAATTCATGGCCTGATCCATCATCATTAAATCAATTACTTAATAGTAGCAAGATATAGGTTCACAGTAAGTGTCAATTATTAATCTCTGAGTGCCAATCAAAAGGCAGTCAATTTTTTAACTGCTTCTTTCCATGCAAACTCTTTTACAGATAACCCTGTTCAGCATATTGCTAAAAATCAAGTGACAGTAGTGCAATTCAAAATCAGTGCAAACAAAACCTACTATAATTTTTCTCATTATTTTTCACGTTATTCTCTTCATTATTTTTCAAATAATCTCAAACAATTGCATTAAAAAAAACCAAAACCACAACTCATTAAGTTAATAAAAGTCCTCTTCTTTGCTTCAAGACCCTAAAATAGGAAAGAACCATTGCATTTTAAATAAGGCAACTTTAATGATATCTTTTTCCAGCAATAACACTAATAGGAAACTCAAGATACACGATGGATTAACACAATCTTCTTTTCACCTCATAAATGTGATTATCAGCCTCTAGAACATGTCATGCCCTGTAAATACTTATTTGCATCATCAGTGATATCATATTTTCCATTACGAGGATACATTTGAAAGCAATTACTTATGATGCAGCATTCTCAAGCCCTGTATCAGCAAAACAACATGCTTGACTAGAGCAGAAGCCTTAGCAATACTGTGGAAATCACACACAAAAAATAAAATTAAAAAAATAAGACTACCTCAATGGAATTGTATTTTTCTGAAAACAGTATTATAAATATTATTGTATAGAATATAACATAAAATAGAATATAACACAAAAAATCGCTTCATCACCAACCCAAATATTTGGTTAATATACGTATAATCAGCCTCCATACTGTCCTTTCAGAGCAGTGCATCTCTTTTCAACAGCTTAGATCATTAAAACAAGCTTTGACCAACAGCATGTTAATGTGCCCATTTACAAGAAAATGCATTCACTTAAGACCTGGTCTTGCTCTCATTTTATTTTATTCTATATTTCAATAAGAGCAAGAGCAGGCTAATAAAATTTTAAGCTTTACAAACAGCTTCATGATTCAAGTGACAATAAAATAAAGGGATTCAGCCATTACAAATTGCCTTTTCAGCCATGTGGTTTTATCTTCTGAATCTTGAAAGCTGCACTGTAATCGAGTGACAAAATACATAATAATGGGGATCGATGATTCCAAAGTGATTCTAAACTGACTTTAAATCTCAGGTCTTATGGTATTTGGCTTTTATGTAATATTAAGAAAACCACTTTTAAAATCTCTTTCCTTAGAGTTTTATTTAATATTTGAAGCATATCTTGGTTTAAAATTTAATCAGTAAATGTTGACGATTTTCAGAATGCACACCGATATGAATTTTTTTTGCATCTATGGACAATTTATAGTAGATATAATATAGACAGATCATATTATACTATAATAAATGGGACAAAACAAACCATTTGGCTATCCTTTTGAAGCCAGTGAGACTCTGCCTGAAGGCAACAGCTTTGAATCCTGCTATAGGGCTGAAATCTCAATCCCAACAAATTTTTGACGCCAAGTTCTTCTAGGATAATTTGACCTCAGTTTCATGTAACTTTGGCTCCTGTTCAATATTTCCTGTCCCTATTCCTGAAGGCTCTGCCAATTATGCATAAATGGAGATTATCCTTGCCTATAATTAAAAAAACCCTAGGGAAAATATACAGCGAATTTAATAAAAATGATGCCAACTACTCCATAGTCTTTCTAATTTACACCAAGTAAAGTACCCCAGTGCAGTCACAGACTGCTATCATTAAACACATTCAAAAATACCACTATTTATGAAGGAGTTTAAAGTTTAAGAAAAAAGTATTTGTAAAATGCTTTGCTTTGAGAGTTTTTAAGGGGGATGTTAGTTGCCAAGTATGATTTTACCAATTATGAAACTATTTTCTCAGTTTACAGTTTATAAAACTCAAGATATGCACTGCCCAAATGAATACAGATTGTAGTTTGTAGGATCTCGAAGATTTGCATTACAGTGCATTGTAGATTTAAAAGTGTAACAGTGTAATTTTTATGCAAGTAGCTACTGCAATAGTTTAAATGTTATCCATTAAGGAGCTGAAGTTGTGGCAGTAATCATTACATAAATCACTTAACATATTTCATTAAATATTTACATTTATAAGGGCTGAATCAAAAAGGGTTGTTTTTATTGTTTAAAAACTGTGCATGCTCCCTTTTTTGTTGGCCTCTTGGATGTATAACATTCCAGTATTTTTATGATCCATACTCCAAAACCTGTAGAGCATGCAGTTATTGCTAAATACTATATTAAAATATCCAGAAAAATAATTAGCAGAGTTAAAAATGTATGTTGGGGTTGCCAATCCCACCTGACCATGCTGTGATGTGAGTCCCACGACTCAGCAGAGAGCAGCTGTGCATGTTTCTACTGTCTTGCAATGGATAGGGAAGGTACATAGCTGAATAGCATGCAGGCCAGTCAAAATCCATTAAAAAGTGATTATATATATATATACATATATATGTATAACTTGCTTAGGTAACCTGCGTGAAAGTGGTGACACGTTGCTCTACCTGGTTAAAAAGCACCAGAGCTGCATTCTTGATTGCTCCAGCTTGGGTTTACCCCTGTGAGAAGTAAGAATGGTAGGTAGTGAAGTTCAAGACACAGGATCTCTGGTTTTCCTCTTTTTGGAATCTCTAAGTCAAACATGGCTTTAACACAATTAAAACGTTATTAAATATTTTATGATCAGTTGGCAAAAAGGGAAATACAGACCACCTGAAATGTTCAACAAACTTTTCTACAGAACTTATTAGTTTATTTTAGAGAAATAAGAAATGCAGAAGCTACACCTAATAATACACACTCTGAAATTGTGATTCTTAAATAAAAATGCAATGAATTAAATTAATAAAGACATGGTTAGCAGATTCAGAAAGTATTACAGTATTTATATAGTGCTTAATGTATATTAATGAAAAATTTTAGGGTTTTTTTGGTTTAATGTTCTACTCTTCATTTAACTATGTGATTATCTCTTTTTTTGCAAAAAATGTACATACAGTAAGCAAAATACTTTGAAGAAGTATGTCTTCCCATTCCTCCTTCATTCTCTAATGATGGTGGTAGAACTTATAGATCTCGAGGACAACAAACCTCCTTAATTTCTGTTTAAATTAAACGTGAAATATCATATTGTTTAAGTTTCTAGTTCTAGATTTAGTATGCTATATATTTCTGAGTCTATAATCTCTCTGTAATTGTTTCGGAAAGAGGATTGAATTTGTGTCTGGACAGTGGCTCATCAATGTGTCCTGAGATATTCATTAGTTATCCACAACTTAAAGAATCTGACTTTTGAAGGTACTGTCCCAGAATTGGTCAGTTTTAGAAAAGGAGAATTTAGATTGTTGGATATTTTAAAAGAAATGTGATTAAAAATCATCCAACAAATTGATCAAATCTCTACTGAGTATGTTTTGGCTGATAAATTTATGGAAGCCAATGGCAATGCTTAACTTTGGGAATGCAATAACTATGTTCCTTTCTCTTTACTTCACCCAGTTACAAAGCTGATCAAGCTGATCAAAAAAAAAAAAAGAATTTATGCCTTATTTTGAAAATTCAGTGGATTAGATGCTGAAGAATATTTTTAATTTTATTAAAACCATCTGTTGTGATTTCAGAAATTAATTGAGCAGCCTTACTTCTCCAATCTGGATTTGTACTTATTATAAATATACTGTAGATATAAAGGCTTTTGGAATTCTGAATTATAGGGGCCTGTAGGTATATGGATTTCTTTAGTTGTGAAATAAGCTTTCCATTAACTGATGAATATCTTTGAAATTACTTTGCCATGTTGAAATACAAAACTTTATTCATAAAGTTGTGATTCAGATATAATGAACAATCGTTAAGTGGTACAGAAATACAATAGTTAGGAGTCTTATGTTTGGTAAGGTTAACATAGTGCATTCATTTCACTGATTAGCAGGCATATTTTATAATAGAAACAGCATCCACAATGCTATCTTTAAAAACCACAAAATTATCCCCTTTAGTTACTTCGAATTTTCTTATTATCTTTAAAGTTAATTTTCTCGAGTATCTTAATTTCAGAGCAGAAATGTTATTTCTGATAAATAATTTCTGTTTTTTTATTTCATTGGTTATTGCACCTGTATTTTCTAATAGTAGATATTGACAAAATCCTCCTTCAAAGTATCAATGGAACGTTCACTTCTTTCAGGTACTTTCAGCCAACTCTTACTCTAAAGTAATGGGTAACTTTTAAATGTAATAAATGTTATTGTTTTGTTTCATCCAGAGAGTTCCCCAAATTTCTAGTAATATGTGTTAGAAAGATCTGTTAAGGTGTTGGACTTGAAATCAGGTTCCAGAATAGATTCTGACAGATTTGTCAAGTTACTAACTAGCAACTTAATTAGAAAGTGTCTTTCTGAAAGGAAAAAAAAAAAGAAAAAAAAAAAAAAGAAACCAGCTTTCCAAAAGAAACTTGGTGGCTAAGGTTATTTTGTACGATAGTATATCTGATAATAAAAATTACCATTTGTTCCTCATTCACACACAGTTACAATTTCTAAGTAATTACCTGCTCTTGGCATATTCCTCAGGGGCACACAGACCCTGCCTCACTTCTAGGATGACCTGTTATTGCTGATAGACTTTAAATAATTATTCTGCTCTTAGCATCAGTGGCAGTCAGTAAGACACCAGGAAAAAGTGATTCATTTTACAATTCCTGTGCAGATCTAGCTTCTCACAGCTCTGTTGTTAAATAAAAAGTTATTAAAGGGGATACCTTCTGAGGGTGTGTGCTAAGTACTGCCGCAGTTAAGGCGGGGAAAGTTTTGCCCCATCTCTTACCCCTCCTTTTGCAGACCAGGCCTTCTCCTAGGAGGAATGTTGTCTCAGTGCTATCCCTTGAGAGGCAAAATAAAGCAAATTATGGTGTACTGTTCTAGAGAGGTAACACTGTTCTGGAGAGGTAACACGAGATTGGGAATCTTCACAAATTCCTGTCACACGTCCAAACATCTGTTCTTATATTAACAAAGCAGGTGGATTTTTATATGCATGATAAAAAAAGGCATTTTCCTTTCCCTAAAAATCATCCAGAAGGAATGGAAAAAGGCATCCAGAACAGCAATTAAGATAGAATTCACAATTTTCAGGGCACTGGTAAGAAATTCCTGTCCTAATAGACACCGTTCACAATATGCACACTTGCACTGTACAAATACATGTCAGACAGTTAAATGCTAAACCATTGTGTGTGAGCAGAACTTGAAGGAAGTGCTATTGCTCCAGTTTTGCAATAGTAGTGATTCTTACATTCTATGGAAATCTTGAGGCTCCACAGAAGTCCTAAACTTATCCTATCCCCATTGAAAATTTCTCCACAAGTTCTTAATATATACACCAACCATCATTTACTGGTGGATTTCCCACAGTCACCTGAAAATTTCACTTTCAAATTGCTTGTATGCTTTTGGATTTGATTTCTCTTCCTGAAGATATATGGATACGTCTAAAGTCCATTAAAAAAGGCAAAACCCCTTTTGATTTATTACAGTCCTGAAACTTCAGGATAGCCTTAGAAGAAAAAAGCATGATACCTGAACCAGGCAAAGATGGGACTTGCAAAAGTCACCTTGAAGTTGGTATCATTCAGAATTTCTTGGCACAACAGAGGCTCTTACTCCATTTTCTTGGGTTGTACTTACATCATATATTCACTCGGAAAGCAGAGGAGTTTCTGCCTTTGCATTGCATTTTGTTTTGTCCTCAGCTGTTCTGATAGCATATATGGCAGTACACTATAAACTGAACCATTCGAACTATCTTCAAGAAGAAATAAACAAATAATACCTATGGGGTGATGTTGTTTAACTTGCATCACTCCAGTGACATGCCTTACAGGACAAGCCCACAAGCACTCTAGCTGAGAAAGGGGTAAAGATTGCCAGGGGATCAGGAGCCAGGTGTGGATGGGAACTTCCCAAGCCAGCTCTGAGGCTAACGTGTCACGTAACCACACATTTAACATCCACACAGCTTATAAGCCTCCCAACTTCCTAATGCATATCACAAACTTTTAAAAAAGTAACATATTCAGGAAATTTTTAGGCATGTACCTTAGTAAGGATGAAGCTACTAGGAAGGCACTTATTACTGTATTTATTGGAACTAACCACAAGGAAAGCAGAAAATTTATAGTAAAATGTCATTTTAAAGAGCATCAGAATATATGAAAAGACTTAGATGACTTTGCTGAAGGTTCATTGGAAAAGACAATTAATTTTTATTAGATCAGCTTACATGAAAAATACCTAGCTCTCAGACCCAGAGTCACTCAGCTTGTTTTTTGATACTAGTTGATCTCATAAATTATATCACTTTACACTTCCTGAATCTCTTATATGCTTAAATTGCATGAATAAGTACTTCCATGCTATCTGTACATCTCCATGAAAAATGTTTGTCACAACCAAGCAACTGAGATGACTGTGAGAATATCTTGCTCTTAATCTTACAGTTGTTACGCAGAGTAACCTTCTTTGCAGTTGCAAACAAACACACACTCTTTATGTTCCTTTATGTTCTTTAGCAAAAAAAAAATAAGTGACTGGACCACGGCTATCCATTAGTGTTATGTGGTATAGTGTGGTGTTGCTGAGGAGTACAGCATTATTTGCAAATATGGCAGCTATACACCGATGATACAGTCATGAATGCAGGGTTTCTTCATAGAAGAACTTCCTTTATGGTAAACAAACCTTTTTGTATTAATGAGTTATCACACAACATCATAGCTTCTAATTTGATTGAAAACGTGTTTACCCATGGTTCCTGATCCTTTATGCCTCAGAGTTCCTGCATTTCTAGTGGCGTTGGACAGCATTATATTCTGCCAATGCATTCATTATCTTGTCATTGATCATTACTCCAACATACAAAGTTTTCCTTGAATACCATTATCACCTGTTCATGATCACTTTGAGCCACTTACATTCTGAGGTACATGGCTTCTGGTTTTCAGATCAACTTCTGTCTCTTAGCACAGTAAAAATAGCATAACACTTTGAAGTCAACTGTTTCCACATGCATCTATTGTTCAAGATTATTCTACTCTCCAGGATAACTTGAGATACTGTTTTACCATGACATTGATTGGCATCTGGATTACTTCAATTCAGCCAGCCATAGTCTCTGAACCTAAAATCTGTATGAATATTACTCACTAAACTTTTTAGATAATCCTGAATATATCACTAATTTATGATGTCTCAGGGCTTAATTTTACACCTACCCATATAGAAAAAAATTTTTTTTCTCCACTTATACATGATTGGGTATGCAAAACTGTATATTTTTGATTGTTCCTTAGCCATCTGCAGTATTCTTATTCAAAAAATCCTGATCACATTATAGGTACTACAGAAAGAATGCTTTACAAAATGTGTCCTAGTCCTAAAACCTGATAAAATTGTGAAAGCGATAATCATATTTAAAATTATACATCTTCCAAATGCTAATAAAGAGCATTAAAAATGTAAACTCTAAGGACCCCTTAGTATACCATCACATCGTGCATTTTTTTCTTTAATTATAAATATATAAAATCATAAAATATAAAATATATTTACATGGGATAAGACAGTTTTTTAAACAATTCTATACATGTAATTAAGAAATATGTAAAAGAAATATGTAAATGCATGACTACAATTCAGTCGTTAAGACATGAAAAAATCCTACCTGTTTGCTTTCTTCCATATCAGATTCACTGCTAAACTCTTCTGTATTTAAATTTTCAAAATCTGATTCTCCAACTGCAATTGGCACTGTCACAGTGAGGCCTGGGTTGTTTATGAATGACATGTAATCGTTTTCATCGATTACATATTTTTCCACGCTGCTGCCTGTGCCTACACCACTGGTGGTTCCGTTCCCGTCTTTGAGATAATTCAGATCTTTGCTTATTTCAACAGCAGTATGATTGGAAATGCAGCTGTCTTTCTTGTTGTTTAGCTCTTCAAGTGCTTTGATTTCCTCTAAAGCTTTCTGCTTTCTAACGAAGGCTTTTTGGATGAACTCCTGTATCTTTTTTTTAACGTAATCTATTCCCTTCTGAATCCTTGCCACAGCAACCTGGAGATTGTTCATTTCATTATCATCATCAGTAGCAGCAAGGTTGTCTGAACTAAATGAGCTCAGCAGCAAGGCCAGAAACAGGTTCAAAACCTAAAAGATGAGAAAGTACAGTAAATACATACATATAAAAAGTGAGTATTTTTACAGGATACTGTCAAATACCACACGTTGTTTTGAAAAAGAACATTCACTGATTTTAGACAACCATTTAGCACCTTAAATTACAAAAGATCTCCCTACTTGTTTTGATCAGTATTCACTCAGCAGATGAAAACAAAGCTAATACCTAATTATTTTATACTTTTTGATCTTTCTTTGAAGCAGCATGGTTGCTTAGATTATTAAAGAAAAAAAGTTACAAAAATTTTAGCCATACACATTCATCAGAGTTTTGAAAGGCTTCTGTCTATATCACTGAAAATCACTGGAATTTAAGTAGAATTAAATAAACGAGTTGTGAAATTAGATGGGTTTCTGTGATGCAAGTATTTTAGAAACTTCGATCAGTTAAGGCTATAATAACCTATGTAAACTTCGAACTATGATTTGGAAGATTATATCATAAGACTGTGATTTTTTGTTAATTCTGGGCTTGTCCCTTAAATTATATAAAGCTTGTCATAAAAGGAGCATTTAAAAATGAATTTTACACTTTAATCTCTATTATTTATAATAATCCTGTGTTGTTTGTAATTGGATGTTTTTACTTTTTCTCTTGGCAAAAAATAAAAATTTTGATTGCTATTAATTTAAAAATAAAATGGATTTCTTTCATCAGCAGGCAACAATCTTAGTACCAGTGTTGCCTGAGAACTGTTTTTATTGCCTCAGAATTCAAACATCATTACTCTTGTTTGAATATAACCTCCTATAAACTGTACTATATCACTAAAGCTTACAAGCAATTAATCATTTCACACTTTCAGTCTGATATACCACTAAACATCAAAAGTCATAATGATATGGCAAAACGGCATAAACAAACTTCCTCATAGTTAACTGTGTTAGGTCTCTCATTTGTACTCTCTATGAGATTTAATTCTGCAGACTTTCACAATTCCAAAAAGAACACTGAATGTAAAAGGACTCTTGGAACAAAGAAGACAATAAGAATCTGAAACAGTATTGCTATGCTGATGCTAGTACTATAAAAAAATAGTAGAACAGGTTATTGATCATCAGTAACTTTCTGGGGCTCTGCACTCTGCTGATATAATGACAAGATTGCAAGGTCATGTAAACAACTAGGATACGAACAGTTTGAGTTCTATTTTATAAAAATTTAAATCATGTTAGAAAATGTCACTAAAGGAAGAGAATTTTGACAATAATGAAATACAGTTTTTAGACATCAATCAGAATAAATAGCAAAGATTAACAGTAAAAGTGTCTTACACATAAAGTAAAAGTGTAAATGGTGCATTCCAATTATAATCCTGATTTCTAAGAAGTTCTCACATAATGGACCTTTAGCATTTTAACTTGTCAGCTTGAATTAAAATTTCTCTATAGAGTTTTCTTCTATAATTATGAGTTAGAAAATTTCAAACATCTTTTTAGAATGTCCAATCAACCAGTATTTTTTTTTGTTTTTTACACCTAGACATGCCAAAATTTTCAGTAGTTAAATTCAAGAGATTCTATATAAGAAAATCTACATTATACTTTATTAAGTCAGAAGTATTAGTGCTGGAATTAGTTGTAATGGGTGTAAGAAAGTCTGTTAGATTTTTTTCCTCCAAAGAAGCAGCTGCCCAGGAGCTTATGCTGGTGCAGCATAAGCTTTGTTATTTCAAGAGGAGTTAGGAAGATATTTGGACTTAAACAGCACCTCTAAATTAGCTGCAGCACTCCCATGATAGGGTATTTGATTTGACATTTTGGTGTATTCCTGAATTCCTGGACCCATAGTGAGACTACTTCAGTGTATGGAAATGAGTGACAAGGGGGAGAAGGGAATCGTCGTATGTTTTTATCAAAAATCTAGCACATTCAGATTTATTTTTCAATTCTAAATGGAAGTATGACAAACACTCTTACCGCCTGGCTGTAAGTTATGTACATTTTGCATCAAAATTAATGTTTGAAAATGTTCATCACGTACCACTAGGTTTCCAATCACCATGACCAGCATGAAAACAATAAGGCACATGGTTTGGCCTGCAACCTCCATGCAGTCCCACATCGTTTCTATCCATTCTCCGCACAGCACTCGAAATACAATCAGGAAAGAGTGGAAAAAGTCATGCATGTGCCACCGTGGAAGCACACAGTCACTGGAGATCTTGCAGACACATTCCTTGTAGCTTTTCCCAAACAGCTGCATCCCAACCACAGCGAAAATGAAGACAATGATGGCCAACACCAGGGTCAGGTTCCCCAAAGCCCCAACTGAGTTGCCAATAATCTTAATCAGCATATTTAGAGTTGGCCAAGATTTTGCTAACTTAAAAACTCGAAGCTGAAAAACAAAACCACAGAGGAATCATTAGGTTTAGTTATGAAACAGAAGCTAGGTTAAAGTGGTTTAGGAGAGCATATCAGTTTCTGTAGATTAATTTGTTTTTCAGAAGGAACTTATTTTAATGGAAAGAGGAAAGTATGGAGTTTGGTGGGTGCCTAAACCTTAGTGTTCAGCATTTCATCTTAGTGATGCATGTAGAAAAAACCACATAATTTCTGTTTGTACCACGTTTGATTTTTATATTTTTAAACATCCACTTGCAGATGATTACTGAATGATTCTCAAAGACATTTTAGAAGTTTGTACTCTTTTCATCGCCTTTGCTACACCCTCTTTGCTGGCTTGGTTCCACATTTCCCTCAGCACCACATTAGGTCTTCCAGGCTTAGTTAGAGGACAATTTTTGAAGCAAAAATTTGATGCTGATATTGTGATGTCTGTTCAAATCATAAACACTAACTTAAAAATAATATTCAGTAATCCAATTATGGTATGAGTAGCTGGGTACCATTGCAACCAGTGCTAATAAACCAAGCCATGAGTTCCTGCTCTATATATCAGGAAATAGCCTGGGTTTTAAGTAATGTGATAACTATTAGTAATACAGACCTATAAATCATGAATAGTCCCTCCAGTAAACATACCTATAAATCAGTTTATATACAATACTCTTTGCTATAAACGAGACATTTCTAGTATAAGCTCAATAATACTGCAATATAAGTGTTATCCTAAAGTCAGATTGTTATGACTCTTTGTTATATGTAATGGAGTTACTAAATGTATATTCTCAGTGCCATTAAAAGTTGTGAGGAGAGGATCCACTTAGGGGCTTTATGAGTAATACAAAGTAATATTGGCATTATAAAGACTAATGATGTTATGATTCTTTATGCTGGTGGCAATATGTATATTTTTACAGATATTCAGCTTTGATGAATCTTAGTGAAATCAGTATAATGAAGATTTACAAAATTTGCAAAAGGTAGCAATTAGTCTTCTGCTGGCAAAGGATATCAGTAGGATACATATGAACAGAATAATCTGAAACCAAAAGATATCAAAGGATATCGATTGACAAACACCTTAAACTTGTACTTATCAAATATGGCTTGTGAATTAGACATATATGAAAAATCGTGGTTCATTTGAGTATATATTATATCTTTACAATATTGGTAATTATTACAAACATTAGCACGGTTTTTTTGAGTGAAACAATTGCATGCAAGTATTTAATTATCAAGGTATTTACCAATCTGAATGACCGAAGAACAGATAATCCTTCAACATTTGCAAGACCAAGCTCCATTAAACTAAGGCTAACAATAATACCATCAAAAATATTCCAGCCTTCTTGGAAATAATAATAAGGGTCCATGGCAATTATCTTTAGTACCATTTCTGCTGTGAATATCCCAGTGAATACCTAAAACAAAATGTAATTAATTAGTTGAATCGTTATGAGAAATTTATATACCTGAGCAAATTTTTCTAATCTAGTTTGAGTTCTCATACCTGTTAATTGTATCTGTTATTATAAAACCCAGCTGATTGCTACCTCCAAATGGCATCTGAGTGTTTCTAAACACTGAAAACTGATAATTAATAACAAATTACTAAATCAGGACAGATATAGGAGGGCAGAGGTTTGATACAAATGTAAAAAAGCTATTTACTAACAAATCAGCAGCCCAGCTTGAGTTCATATTTGACATGTGCTGGACTATCCACCCAGCAGATGATGTGATATGATCCAGTGTTTTCAGTCCTGTTTCTAGAGGATAGTCCCAGTAAAGCAAAAGAAAACTCGACAGCATTTTTTCCCTTGTTCACAGTCTAAACAGAAGTATTAGAAGAAACTCTCGTAGGTCAGACTCTATCAAGACATACTTTCTAATGTCTGTCTTTTAGGTCAGAGTTGAAAAGTATGGGTGGAATAGTCAGGGGAAGTTGGAGTTTCTTGTACTGAGCTTTTAAAAAAGATTTAGAGGTTTCATGCACAGCTACTATTTCATGGGGTAGCTATTTCCTTTTGGCAAAAAGAACTTCATGGTGATAATGTTCTTTGAAATATTTGGAAATGGCAAATGTGAAATTATCAATGCTTCTTAGTGTTTTATAGTCCAGAATTTAACCCAGCACTTTCTTGTGATGAGTAGCGATCAGTGGTTTGTGCAGCGTAATAAAAAGTTTTGGAGCATAATACAAAACCACTAAGAATATATGAAAATTCTGCACAATACTCAAGGGATATCCTAGATGATTCCAAAAGTCTACTAAAGTACACCAAAGTACTCTGCCATTGCCTTGTGATAGTTCTTTACCCAGCTTGTTCTCAGTCCTCCTACAGCAAGTTTTATGGAAGCAAAGCTGACATTTTACAATACTATGTAACTACACTCATGATTACCTTCCAGTTCAAGAAGATTAGCAGGTGGATATAATGCCAGGGAAACATTAACTATTGTTGAAGTGTAAAAATTAGCATTTTTTAAAGTGTATACTTTGAAGAAACTAGAAATATAGCAAGAAACACTACCCTATTAATTTGATATATGAGACATTATCATATAATCAGAAGAATGTAAGAGGTATTGCTATGTGTGGTAAAGAGAACACAACAAAGAAGGTTATTCTTGACAAAAATGTCGTATTTGTCAAAATTACTGAAAAAAGCAATGAAAAATATTTAATTGTAAAATATTTCCTTCACAAGATATCCCATTCCATCCACAAACTACTTTTTCTTCAGCATAACTGCATCCTCAAATGCACCAAAAAAACTTTTTAACAGAAGCAAACTCAAGTTTTCTTATATTTTCTTAGGACTTTTGAATACTGAATGAATTTTAGTATTACACAAATGAGTCATTGCATTTTAGAAATATTTCTTCCTTCCCATTAAAATGCTACAGAAAAGGCAGAGTCATATTTGTCATATTTAATTTATCCTCAAACAGACTGTGATGTCACAAGCAAAGAGTAAATTAACATATTTTGAATGGAAATCACAAAATTAAGGTTAATAGATTAACACAGTGAGGAACAGAAAATTTAATTGAAACCAGCAGGAATAGCTTTCACTGCATATATATTATCCTAATCAAGGATACTGGATTGTTAAAACAGTAGAAATATGACTGTTGCTAATATGATAGAGTAAAAAAAATAAAAATATGATATGGAAAAGGCAGAAGACCTCATAAATATAAATGGTTGGAAAGAAATAATTCTAATAATATGACAGACCAGCATTTTAAAATACAATATTCTGTAATCTGTGATGAATATAAGAATATACCAGCAATTAAATCTTTGTCCCTGAGAAAGCAAACTGTAATGCACACAAGAACACGTAAGTATTAAGTTCAATTTTACTTCTATTTAAAAAAAAAAAAATCATAGAAGGATGTAATACCCGTACTGATAAGGAAAATGTTCAGACTTTAAAACATACTATGACTGAGAAATCTATTACTGCTCCATTTAAATATTAGCAGACTTTTGAAAACTAATGTTTTTGAATGATTAGTTCAGAACACTTGGTTGGTTTTGATTTTCAGGACTGCATGCTGTGTGAGTCAATCCAGATCTCTCCTGTGTAAACTATTGGTAGTTATGTGAGCTAGCAAAAAATTAAAAATGTATGAATCTTCTTTTGAAACAAACACTTTCAAGGTTCAGTCCTTTGCTTCCTGAGTGTTGGAAACACATGGAAAGAAACAGACAAGAACATTTATGTTATGTTATGCCACTTTTAGAATTACATGTACCCCTAAATCTCTGGATCAGGTTAAAGTTGGGAAAAGCATCACTAATAAACTTCCAGATATGAGGTGCTTTTTGTTAGAGAATAAATACAAATCTAGTTTATTATGTATTTTCAGTTACCTAAAGTGGCAAGGACTTACTGCTAACCAGAAGTATGCCTTTCTTGGAAATGTATTTTCACTGTAGTGTAACTGAAAAAAATTTAAGGAGAAATTCTGACATCTGAATATTTCATCAATTTCTTACAGAAGAAAAATATTTTCTATGATGGAATATCAGTACCATGGTAAAAATTAGATAATATACCTCAACATTTTAAAGAAAAAACCCAAAGTAGATCTCAAGAAATCTGAGAATCCAGTTAAGACTGCACTTACCAGATTCCCCACAGAAAGGACGCTGCTAAACTGTTCTGTCATTGGGTAATGTTCCATGGCCATAAACAAGGTGTTTAAAACAATACAAATAGTTATAGCAAGATCAACAAATGGATCCATCACAACTAAATTGACGACATGTTTTACTTTTAACCATGGGCTCCAGCAATCCCATATCAAGAAAGTATTTGCAAATCTGTACCAGCATGGTGGGCATTTCTGCCTGGATTCTTCAAGCTCTGAAAAAAAAACAAACCAAAAAATCCCAAACCAATTAACAAAAAATGAATATTATACCCTCTGGAAGTTCTTGTTTAAAATGATTAAATCATTAAATAAATGGCTTATTTAAACCATTTATATAGAGCTCACACAAACATGGGATTTCCCTCACCTATGTTTAGCCATCTTAAAGTTAAGCACCTAATTTATTTAAGCTCCTCTACAACCAGTGGACAGTTCAGTTATCTCTGAAGATTCAATCATCTCAGACATCTATCTAAAGAGAGAAATGTGTTTCTTTCTTTCCCATTACTGTAGGGAGAGGCTAGACATCTAGTTTAGGTTAGTTGACTTGCTTACAGCAGATGCCTTAATTTTGGATATTAAGAGTTAACATGACTCCGTTGTCAGTGAGCTCATGTATATGATTTGTGTAAGCTTCATAAAATATAAAAATTTTGTTTTAACTATGTAACATGCATACGTACTTTGATTTGAGCTACTAAACGTATTCTATTTGCTACTACACTGAACCACTACAATATCATAACAGATAAAATTACTCTGTGTGCATACCTATCATGCTTATTTAAGTCAGTATTTTTAATGTACAGAATGCCTGTTTTCTTATTTTAAAAATTATCATTTAACTTTGAAAATTTCTTATATAGTTGCAGTGTCTATCAATTGAGAAACAGAACAACAATGTATCAGTAGAACAACTCTCCTCTCAATTAGAATCTTTACAAACTATTTTTTCTTCCATTTCACTGTCAATATTGTCAAAATCACAGAATAGTAACTTTTACTGAGTTAATAATAGCAATGATGAATGCTTAATGTGATGGGATGTTTGAGGACAACCCAGAAGGAAGATCGATATTTGCTTAAGTGAAAAATGCTTAGACAACAAAATATGTAAGAAATGGCCACAACAATTTCCATAAAATTTCTGCATAGTAGCATCAACCCAAATCTGAAATCTGCCAGTTTTCAGACACACAGGGAGGTGCCAGTTTTCCTTACAGCACAAGGAAGTCTCCATCACCATGAAATTTATGGGTGATTTTGCTAAAATAGCAAGCATGCCATTCTACAGTATTTGCTAATAAGAATTTAGTGCTAAACTCTTCACTTTGAGGACTAGCGGATTGATTTTTGCCTCTAATGTTGTCATATATGGGTGGAATTATGGGAAGTTAAAAGGTCAGTTGTCACAGATCTCAAACTCATTGAAACTAACAATCTCTCCCATTACATCAGACTGTAGTCTCTAGGCAGAGAAAGGTATCATAAGTATCGAAAGTCTTCTATAATCTATATAAGCCATAACAAAGACAGTGCTTCCGAAGGAGTATATGGATTGGGTAGAATAATCGTGTTTCTGAACAGTAACTCAGAAAGCTGAAAGGTAGGATGGGACTCGCCTTGGACAGAAATGGCCACTCACATTGGACGCTGAGTTGGCACAGAAGACTTTGCAACTTCAGAAATAATGCAAACCAGATGTGGGTAAGGAGATGAATATCAGGCCAATATAATTTACATTGACATGTTATTTCTGGCCAGAAACAGACAAACTATTCAGCTGGAGGAAGAGAGCAGCACCCTCTAAGGAGATATCCTTTCTACCTGGGAGGAGAGCTAAGAATTGCACACTGAAAATCAATAGGTACCAACAGTTCACGCTTGCACTAAAGTAGGAAGATATATTCAGAAAGATACATGTTTTTGAGAATGGTTTGTGAATACTTCAGAAGAAAATAGGCAATATGAGCCTTATATTTCTGACTATAATTAGTTTGAGCTCTATTTGTTTATCTGAGAGCAAAGGGCTTCAGAACTCACTTCAAAAAGTATATTTAAATTCTGACTTAAAGTAATCTGAAGAACAATGTAAATTTTTTTGGTGTCTCTTGTCCTTTTAGAATATGGTAGGTCATCTGCAGGGTTTGTCTGACTATAACAGCTACCACGCTTTGCCCGTATCCATAAAATAGATCCTTTAAGCTTATAAAAATATTTTAATGGCATATGTATGAACTGAGTGTATTCTGTTTCCATTAAATAAGCAAAACTATTCCAATGGCGTATGCTTTTCCACATAGCAAATATCATATTTTTTAATCTTTGACATACTTAGAAACCTATGAAAGTTTAAGAAATGCTTAAGGAAGGTAGTTCATGTGCATTGGCATTGGTTGATTACAGTTGGTTGTTTTCTTTAAAACAACCTTTATCTTTTTCATTTCCTATTGTCTTTCCTTGGACTTTAAGGGAAATGCCTGTTCCAGAACATCACTGCCTTTATCATAGCAATTCCTGTGTATCTTAATTGATTTTTTCCGTTGATGTCTTACGGGAAGAATATCCCTGTATTCTCTGTTTGGGGGTCTGACAATCCTCTGTTAGTCTACTCAACAGAGTAGTATTTTGGAAGCTGTCATGAAAAACAAATGACTAAGCATTTAAAATTTGTAAATAATCTTATAAATACTCAAAAGCCTTTTGTATCTGGTATTCAGAGATTTCACATGTTCAGTGTTACACTTACAAAGGAAATTACGTAAATAATTGCTCTGTACATGTAGTTAGCAGAAATTCAGTGAACTGCCTGTCAGAAAAAATGCATCAAATACCTTCCATTGTATTTGTAAGGATGCTGGCTATACTCATTGCTCTTTGTCTTGCAGCAGAATCTTCCAGCATTTCCATGGAAATCTGATAAGAACTCAGTCTTCTTTTTCTTATTTCTGTTTCTGTAGTGGTGCCCTGTAAATGAAATATTGAGGAATTAAACCATCCTTTTCAACAGCCAACTAACAATATTTACTCTATAAATGTTGTAGTGATAATCTAGTATGCTTTGTGCAGCCTAATAGACTTTTCTTACACACTGAAGGTTTCTGTGTAATTTCCTGTAGGAATTCCTTTGCTTTTTATTGAGGAACTCAGTGGGAATTTTGTACAGTGCTAGGAATAATCAACTGGGGGACACAATACCAAGGCACTGTGGGACCAAAGGTGGTTCTCATTTAAATGACTGAATGAAAAAATTTTTGTTAGGTATCTTTTTGCTAGTGATTATTATTATTCTTTCAAGAAAAAATGATCAAAGTTGAAACCTGTCACCTTAATTTCCAGTAGCTAGTCACGTTAAATAATTAAAGTGCGAGTACAGAAAGAAGTGAACTGTTATTTAAGAAAGTAACTTTGATACAAAAAACATGAGTATAATTCTAGGAATTAATTGTCTCTATAATACTTTGTACTGCATTCCTAACTTGATAAGCGTGGTTGGAAAATTTTATATGACAAAAAAACCCCACATCTTATTTAATATTTCTTCTTCCTAATTCTTACCCACTTGCAATGAATATGCAAATCCTCTCTGTTTTGTATGGCTTCTAATTATCTTTTCAAAGCAATAATACATGGCTCTAATGGGTCACTACTCAGTAGCATGTAGATATCCTTACAGTTGCTTTGCTTTTCTTCTAGAGTATAACCTAGGGATCTAAACACAGGATTGGGATTATAAATCTGATTAAACCATAACTGGGATCTAAATCGTGGTTCCTGCTTTACCATTGATTCTGTGATTCATGGTAACCACTCAGTCTTTTTCTCATTATTCTGTCCCCATCCAGAAAAGAAATCAAAAGGCCTGCAGAACTCATAAAGGATTTCAAGGTTATCTTAGTGTGAAGATGAAAAAAGCATTTTTGAGCATTCACATTTCTTTATAGAAGACACGAGTTAAATGGCTAAACCTTTTTTCAAGTTAATGTATTTCTGAAATAGAACTATATACACATAACCTCTGAGGTAATCTGATTGAATTTCTGGTATTAAGATCTTTGTCAAGATAGGAGAGAAACAAAAATAAAAAGAAATGTGTAAGAGTAATGAAATCTCAATACATATTATTTTTTTCAGGTTAAGTACAGTTCTATTATAGCCACAAAGATACCACACTGAATTCATATTAAAACACTATGTGTGAAAAGCTTGCTTTTTTAAAGTTTGAAAGAACATCTTAGCTTACAGAAGTCTGAAACTGAGGCTGAAATGTAATGTAATTGCCAAGGTACATAGGAACAGTACATCTTTTTCTCATGAAAGTTATGAGAAAAATTTCAAGAGAAATTCAGTGAGGGGTATTTCTATTAACTATCATGGGAGTAGTAACTGCATTCTGTTCAATTTTGTAGGTGTTCTCCTATACATATTTCCCAGTTATCTCCTTAGTTATACACCAACTGTCTACCTTTGTTGATAAGGTGAAACTATATACAAATTGTCAAATTCAATTTATGGGTTTTTTTTCTTTCTATGTACAGATCTCTTACTGAAAGCAAGGATAATATAATACTTTACTGAGGCTCAGACATAGGAGGTTGAGGACTTTTTTCCCCTTATGTTCTGTTATTTAGAAACTATTGCAAGTTATTTCTCACAGCTCCAAGAAATTACAAGGCACGCAGTAAGAAAAAAATCTGTCCTCAAACCAAACGGTAATAATTACTGGTTCACTTATAATTACCTCTGGTATAAGCTGACCAGTAGGTGAAGTTAGAGTTGAAGGTCCTCCAACCAAGGAGACGACTCCATTGCAATCCACAGTGCTGTGCATCTTCCCATTTACTGGAAGGGCTGGTACAATTCTAGATGATACACTCGCCTGACTAATATTACTGTTGCGCCGTTCTCCATGTCGATTTGGAACAAAGAGGGAATCTCTTCTGCTCTCATTGTCTTCAAGAGTGCTGTGCTCATCATCAGCAAAGTCATTTTCAGATCCTATATCCTTTGCACGACCTCTGAAACTGAAAATGCTTGTTTTGCTGTTGCGCCTTGGTGAGAACAGGGAACCACGAATGCTTAGCAAAGACTGTAAAAGATTTAAAACAAACCAAACAAAAACAGCATCAGAACTGAAGTTCTAAGTTCTTGGCTTTTCAAAGAATAGTTACAGTGCTGGAGGAAGGATAGTCACTATTTTCTTCAGTAGTATCAGTGTGTCCAGTAGGGGAATGTGCTAATCAGAGGACCTGAAGTGGAGGGGAAAAATTCTTGTCAACGTAATGTAGCCAGACTGAGGAAAAGTTGTGCAGAAGACATAAGTAAGGTTGGACAGTTTTGAGCAGAGAAGGTATAGGTTGAATTAGTATGGACCCAGGACTGTGCTAAAGACAGTTTTCAACATCGCTATCAAGATTTTTCAGGTATTTGCCTTTTCTTCCTTCTTGTATTAGAGGATAAAGCAAAAAATCGTTTACTTTTCATCCCTTCATCGCCTCGATTCCTAGGAATAACAACTGGTAATGCTCACCAACCACTGTTTTCTATTCTATTTGCTAGAGGCAGAAGTGGTCTTAAGTGTAGCATTAAATTCAGTCTAAATTGATGTAAAGAACTTGTCTGCCCTCTTCACACTAGGCTTCATAGTGTGGGAGCAACATACACAGTAATCTACAACTAGAAGAGGCAACAGCTTGGGGAAGCTCTGGTGGTACAGTGTGACCATAAGTCACAGCTGTGCTCTTGGGCACAGCTTTCTGGGAGCTATAGCAGGCTGCACACCCACCAGAAGGTACCACTTGGCCATCAGGCAGCTCAAAGCAAGTATTCACCAGGGACACAGTTACCTAAAGATATCCTCTTACAAATGAGAAAAATAAATCAGTGGTTGTTGGTAATTCATCTTTTAATTACAGTAGAAGCCGGTTAATGGAATGTTCTTCTCCCTTGCTACATATTTTATTAACAGCATTCATGAATAAATAACATGAGTACTAATTGTGGAAAAAAGAAGCCTTGCATTAAGCTTTCTTCAGTTTTGCATTTCTACAAATCTTCGCATCTTGGTACATCAAAAACCTGATTTGAGATGATTCTCAATTTTTCACTAGTTGAAGGTAGAAAGTACTTATATGTAATAGCAGTGGTTTTTATCCCAGGATAATTAAAGTGAAAGTGACAAGTACAGTATAATATATAAGGCTATATTAATACTGTGAAAACCAAACACTGAGTGTATACATATATATACACAGATAATGTGTGTGCTGAACTGGTCATAAAGGCTGGCAGGTGTTTACTATTATAAAATGTATTTTTACTGCTCTTACAGCCATACCAAATTTTAATAATTTAGGCTGAAATTTTCTATGCTGGCTGTCAGCCTCAAGCTGAGTTACTTGAAGAACATCAACCAAATGGGTTTGCTAATGTATTTATGTAAACTTGGCTAGAGAAAAAACTGCTGTTTTGCTTATGTTGGAAGATAATTTTATCTAAAAAAAAGGTCTAGCTGCTATAGAGCATGACACTGAATTCTGATAGAGTGGTGAACTAACTACTGCACCCTTTGTACATTTCTTTGTAAATGTATTTGGCCAACCTATAGTCCTTCAAAAAATCACACTCACGAGGTTTCATCTGACTACCACTGCTACCCTTTTTCTTTTAGAGAATGTTTCCATGGCTGCTGTTTTGTTTGTTGTCCAATCTTTCCAATACATGTTATCATGCTCTGAGCACAGCTAGATGCATCAAGCCCCTCAGGGATTTAGGAGGAGTAATGCCTGCTCTGAAAGTCTCTGCTGGATTGAGACAAAAAATATAAGCCAAGATGATGGCAATTCTAACACGTGTAGAGGCAGAAATATATGTGTCTACATGCTCCTGGAAAGTAAGGTCTGAAAGGAAAGTTTGGCTTTTCTTGCAGGCTGCATCATTCATTTGCACATGAAATAATGTATCAAAGGACAAAGCCTCCACAGGAGCTGACTGGGCAGATTATCTCTCTTTACCATTCCACCGCATTCTTTCATCCTCTGCCACCCTGTTTCACCAGGGAGCAAACTGCATGGCTAAGAAGGGGAACCAGCTCTTCAGTTACCAGGTTCTGTGCCCGTAATCCTTCCACTTTTATGGCAGCTCAGTTTTATTTCAGTGATATGCAGACAATGTATGCCCCAAGGAGTTTTTACAACTGCTTACCCAAATACCGAGACATTCTTTCATTAAGAAATTATCCTAATTTAGATTAGTTACTTGATACAGGTCTGTTTGTGTTTTAAAATTTTAAATTAATTAAAAAATATGTATTTCAAATGGTCACTTATTTCCTCTCTGCTGTGTAGCTCATGATGTCTCGAGATGAACTGTTTCCTGTCTATTGCACCATTTCCTTCTTTTCTTTCAAATCTAAGACATGCACACTTTTTTTCACTTGATTTTAATGGATTTTAATTATTTACTCTGCAACATGAATTCACATTTAATTTTAATGCTGTCAAAAGTCATTTGAGATGCCTTGCTTTCCTAAACTGCTTAAGTTTGTGTGGAAGTTTCACAGTTCTTCATGACGATTGCCAAGATGAAAGCTTTCTGAGAGTTTCAGAGTATGAAAAAATACATGCAACATTTCCTTACTGTATTTTAATAAAGCTACAGAAAGCTTATTATCTATCAAGTCTCTGTCTCAAATGCTCCTCTCCTTAGCATACATCCTCTATATTGAGTATTTTTCCTGTGCACCAAAAATGTATTTAATATAAAAATTATATATTCCTTAATCAGTCTCTTCACGACAGGTATATAAAAGAGCATCAGGGAATTTAGACCAGACAATAGACAGGCCTATTATCAAGTTATTAAAGCCCAGGATCAGTAGTAAGAAATTCCTTTCTGCGCAGACTTTGCACTTCTTTAGTGCGCTCAAGTCACTCACCATCCTCATCTATGAGATACAGACACTTATATATATCTGAGACAGAATTGTGCAGTCTAAGATTAGATCCTTTGCCTGACTCAAAGCCCATTCCAATTAATGAAAGATTTTTTTGAGCAGCTTTGGCCCAAAACTAATAGTACTTTTTATTAGACTGGAAATATACTTTTACAATATTACTCAAGGAGTTGAGATAGATTCAATAATTCGTTTCTCTTAATTTTTTTTTTATTTCTTATCCAGAGAACAACCTGGTCACTCTTCTTAATTATAATAAATATGACTTCACTCCCTTAGAAATGCAAATGTATCTTTATCAAACCATGCATTGCCCATTACACTTGACTAATTACTGAGGCTTTGTCTCAAATTAAGCTTTTCTCCCCTCAGAGCATGTATTTCAATGTGAAGTATTTCTGCCACTGAATCCCATATTTCATATCAGTCTGTAGACTAACACATTTGATATAAACATTAAATAGGATAAATGTTGGTAGTTAAATATGGGTAGTATTGGTAGCTCAATATCATCTGGTGGCTTAGACCAGACGTGATCATTTTGAAGAGATGCATTTTGAGTGATTTTTCTACAAATACTGTAACTGTGTGGTATCCTTAAGCAACAGAAGAGATCCTTTGATTTAAGGGAGTGAAGCTTTGAAGTTAGGATTGAATTTCAGTTTAATAGTTCAGGTCCTTCCTGATCTATTGTTTTCTATGATTGCAATGATTCTCCATCTTGTATAATGAATTTCTAATGAAAAAGAACAGTATAACTAAATTCTTGTAAATACAATCCCAAAGGATCCCTATATATTTTGTCTTTATTGTGGAGAACTAAAGCTACTTTTCTTATTATCTACCATTTAAAGAAGCTAATTAAGGAAAGCAATAGAAACTAATGGTAGCGCAGAATTTCCTATTCAGGGCATTTTGATGCTGGGGTCTGCTAAAAAATACGTATTTGTATAGTTTTAGAATGGATGCAGAATAGAGGACCTATGGTTGATTAATGTAAATTTATGAATACTAATCAAAGAATCTTTAATTATTTCTCCAATCTACCAGATGCATCTTCAGAAATACATTTTCAGAAATGTTTTAAGTTTACAATTATCCTTGGCATGTTCTTTTTATCCCTTCACTAACAGAATGGGTCAAAGTAACACTGTTAATGTTACTACCACTGTTTCTTTCCCTCACTCATCTTTTACATAATTTCCAATACAGAAGGCTGCTGTAATGTCAGTCAAAACCAATTAGAGTAGATGAACATGCTTTAACGAAAAAAAAGTGCTGTACCTGGTGGGGAGATGTGAATCTTTTTTCATATGTCAGTTGACTTCCTTCTGCAGAGAAGCGGTAATTTTTCCTTCTGATACTATCTTCTGACTCCGACTTGGGGAACTGATCCGTATCTCCTTTGTTCTCTGCTTCAGACATTTCTTTCTGTCTTCTTTTCTTCCTTCTGTTTCTTCTTTCTTTAGCACTCTTTGAGCTCAACTTTGATGCTTCTGAGGAACTTTCCAAGAGTTCTCCTAATCCCCCTATACCACTGAAATCTCTTGATGCAACTGATGCTGCTGCTACTGCTGCTGTTGCCTGTCAGGTTACAAAGCAAGGTATTAGTAGGCCAAAAATGAACAATTTTATAGGCTTTGATCAAATACTGCTGGTTGTACTCGAGGGTTTAAGTATGCAAATATACACAAACATATTGTACTGAAGATAAACTATTGAGTTGTATAGTTCCTCATTGTCTAGTAGCATGAGCTGCTTGAAGTGTCAACTTCCACAGAACAATAGCATCACTATTCTTTAAACACTTGCTGCACAAGACACTGGTCTGAAATTATGGTAGTCAGAAAAGTATAAACACTGGGCTTTCTCATGTATTTCAGACCTTCTTCCCCATTTTCTCTTGAGAAAAGCCCCGCATTGTGCTCTAATTTGGCTGATTCCTTCTGAGTCCTTACAGAGACAATTAATTCCTAACATCCACCATAAGAGTTAATGTATCATAAATCAAATAGCAGCCTGCAAGTAGTTGAATCCAGCCTTTCCTCTCTGTCTTCACAGCAAGGACACTCCCCTCACTTTTCTCCTACCTTCAGTGGCAACAGGCACACACTCTAGACAAGTCTTCAAGCTCTCCTTTCCTCCCTCTTCATGTTTACCCTCCCACATTTCCCACTGTAACAGCGCTCTAGGTCTTTGTTATAGATACACAAAGGTACATTTATTTCCTGTTGCTGCTGCAGCCAGAGAGAAGAAAAGATTTAGGTTTCTCCTCTGATGGAAATGGATGAGATTACTTAGTGGAGCAAAGAGCCACCTCAAAACTCAGAACCAGTATCTTCAACTACAGTGGTCAGCCTTCATGATTTAGTTCATCAGGGAAACCAGTTAATTTAGCGGTCAAATAAAGGAAGAATTGAGAGTGCGTCCAGTACTCTTCCTAGAAAGAACTGTCTGTGAGATTGCTATGAAGTTCTGCAGTGGAAAATGTGTTTGGGAGGCTGATAGTCTGCTGTGAGCTTACAAAAAAGGGTGGCGTGAGAAACGGCAAGAGACTAGGGTTATATAATAAAGATGACTGGTAATTATCTGGCAAAACATATTATATTCAATGCCTAGTATTTCAGGAATGATGAGACATCTCTCTACAGAAGGAAAAGAGAGTTTGAAAGCTTATAGTATGAATTAATGGCTTTCTTCGCCACCATACAAAATCCATGCTATGCAAGTTGACTTGATAAAGACTTTTTCTGCTAAATTAGAATATTAAAAGGATTCTGAAGTGTTTATCAATTAAAAAAAAAAAAGTGGTACTGGTTTCAGAATATCAGGCAGCAGATGCTAAGTCACCACCCATCTAATTCATACTACTAACACCAAAAGTCAAACAAGTGAAACAATCCAAAGACCAGTGTGATGACTTCGGTTTGTAGGTGAGTAGGTTCAGTGTTGAGAGAGAGAAGATGGGTCCCACACTCGTTTCCATCTCAGCAATCAATTCAGCAGCTCAGTGATCTACCTTGTAATGCATACTTTCTGCAAATATTTTCACATACAAAAAGGATCTTGACTATAATGCTGCTTTTCTTATAATGAATTTGGTGGTCATTCATTTAAAAAAGTAATGACATTCCAGGGCCTTTACCCAACCTTCCCCATAGTCTCTGTTTCATAGTTTGCTTCTTCCTAATTCTGCATCAGCTTAATCTCTGTCCTCTTTCTCATACACAAAAACATCTAGATGGGCCTGCTGATATCTTTTGATATAATGTGACTTAGTCCCTCTCATGGATGAAAATATCAGATTGTTTTAAATAAGGTATATTCTTTGCTGATATTTAACTTTTTTAAATTTTAATTTTGCAGCATTCTGCTTTTTCTTAAGTGATTTGTAAGTGATAAGGTTTAATGACTAAAAGAGATATGCTGATTAGATTTTACAGGTCATGCTTTCTATTCAAGAAAAAGATGGAGTGTTTTACTTTCCATTAGCAATTTATAGAATCATTCTTAGTGAAAGTAACTGTAAAATACTACCAAAACTATAGTTTCATAGAAGATTCTGATTTGCTAGCATTTTATAAATATGGTCCTGTTGAAAATTACTATATGCCAGATGAAAAGCAATAGAAAATCAGTCCAGAAATTAGAGAGACTTCTGACTCTTGGAGCTGAATTCCTGAATATATTTTACTTTCAGATAAGAAAAACCTCACACAAAATTATCTATTAAAATGTCTTATTTTCATAAAACTTTTAATAACTTCCTTCTCTTTTCAAAGAAAACAAAGATTATTTAAAAAGAATTCTGAAATAATACCTTTGTTATAAAAATTACTAGTCTGTTTTAAGGATGTATAAATTTCTGATTGACTTCAGTGGGCTTGAATCAGGGATATACTTAAATATCTTGCTGGACAGAAACCTAAAAGAACACTCATTACAATCCTTCTCTATATTTTCTGAATACTGGGGAAGAATTAATAAGTACAGCAAGACTGGTAATTCTCACTTAGACCATAAAGCAGAAGTAATGTCACTAGACTTTTCTCATGCTGTTCGTAAGATTTATAACATAAAAGCATCATGCACTATGACTACTTAAAGTCAGATTTCTAGAACACTTCTATCACAAATATTTTACTTTTACAGTCTTGTGCTGAATTTAGTAGTGTTCTTTTCTGTACCATTAGTTGGCCTTTTTGTAATCGCTTAGTTCCTGATTTTCATTGGTTGTTTCCACTTTTATAACTTGTGTGGTAAATAAGACTTTTTTCTTTTTATAATTCATTGCACAATTTATACATGTTCTAATTCATAAAAGATTATTATCCTTGCCTGAAGAGTAACTCTGTTCAGAAAGTATGATTTCCATTATTACCTGAGCTTCTTCTTGTTGCTTCTTCAGTTGTTCCAGCATCTGTTGAAATTCTGCCTCTTTCTGCTCTGCTTCTTCCATGGTTGCTTGATTCTGTTCTTCATAGGCCATGGCAACCACAGCCAAGATCAAGTTGATCAGATAGAAAGAGCCCAGAAATATTACCAGAACGAAAAATATCATGTATGTCTTCCCAGCAGCACGCAGTGTCTAGGGAGTAGAAAGCGTATCTATATGTTATTCCACCACTTATCTTTGATACAGCTAAAGCATTATGCTTTCAGCTTATGTACAAATAAGCCTATTTATATGATTTTGTATGTCACCTACAGTTTACTTTTTATGTCATAAAAATTTCTTACCAGCTGATACAGATTCTCCCAGAAGTCCTGAGTCATTAGCCGAAAGAGTGACAAAAAAGCCCAACTGAAGGTGTCAAAACTTGTGTAACCATAGTTGGGGTTTCTACCGGCTTTCACACATATATATCCCTCTGGACACTGCCTATGTGAAACCCAAACAGGAGATACTTAGTTATAACTGTTATTTTCTTCTAGAATATATTTGTTATCTTTTGGAACAGTATGCATTATTTTTCCACAAGAAATCCATGAATTACAATTTAATTCAATCAGAAAAAAAAAAGTCCTAAGAAGCAAACTAATAAGAGAGTAAATGAAAGATACCCTTTCCATCCTCTCACTGGTTGAAATGACCTAAATATTTAAATTCTTCTCAGCCACATTTTGCAAATAGAATCTTTATTCCAAATGAATAATTTCCTGGCAGAAATAATTGCTAAAATGTTGTTAAGGTTACAGACAGATTAAACAGTATTATTAGCTAAATCCAATTGTACTGTTAGGGATCTCCCACATAATGCTGAGATATTTTTATTTTAATAAGCTTCTTCACTGTTGCCAGTTAGGTATTGGAGCTAACAATTCTACGCTCAGAACTGGGCACATGTGTATGGCAGAATTTGCCAGTAATGAAAAAAAATTAGGCTTGAAAAAGAGGATTCAGTCCTGAACTATGAAGTCACTACTGTGCTTTCTTAATATTTTATGTATTCTCTTTCTCACTTTTAACCATTGCTTTCATCTTACTTTCTTCGATCAGTACATCTCCAAAATAGACTTTACAAGAGTTCAGATTTTATCATTAACACCAACATATTTTTTCAATCAAGCAGGAAGAAAGGCTGCTAATGAGTATTTTATTGAGACAGAGAGTACAATATTATGACTTAAGTAAGAAATCGTTGTTTAGCAGCAAAACTCTTTGATTTCTGTAACACTGCTAAATATGGAGTTGCGACTACTATGGATAGGTTTCATGTTATTGCTTTTTCTACAGAAAACAACAGAGGACTTTTGAAAGGGTCTTACCCTGCATCAGAGCTGTTACCACAAAGTAGGGCATCTCTTTGGCCTTCCAAAATGTAAAAATGAGCTGTGTAGAAAGCATTAGAAATATATGTGAATAAATCAAATGAAAGTATGACAAAGAAAACTAAAAATAAATTATAATAAAATCAAAGTGGTTAGCTGCTGATCACTTTGCAATTTGTTTAGGAACCCTTCTGCTAGTTGTACTTGTTTATTATATGTATTTGACATCTGTCAGTCAGTGACTATAGGCATTTCGACATAAGGCAGAGATATAAACTGTTCAATGTTTTTTGTTTGATCACAAATAGTTACACACTATAGCCACAAATATATTAAAAATAGGTATATCAGTCATTCTTACTTTCATCCTCAATGTAATCCTTCCAGTTAAATGTGCTCACTGTCATATTAACAAGTGTACCGTTTTCATCCATTGTGCTATTAAAGTAGGATATAACATTTATTTCAAAAGTAGAATTGTCTGGAGGCCACTGCAGGCATTTATTCCTCAAGTTGCCCATGAACAGCTGCAGCCCTATTAGTGCAAATACACTCAGACAAAACACGGTCAGGATCATAACATCTGAGAGCTTCTTCACAGACTGAATTAGGGCTCCTACAATGGTCTTTAGGCCTGCAAAGAGAAAAGATGCATAGATTTATCAAAGAGTCTTTGCCCTTCCCATAAAATCAAGATATCATGCAGACACTTAAATAATTTTTTATTCCTCAAACAGTAAAGCTTCATGAACAGCCTTAGAGATTATGAAGATGAGTGAAAGAAAAAGATTCTTTTGTGTGAATATGCAATGAACATATATTCCAATAAATTAAATGTATAATGTTATTCTCGAACAGGAAGTTTTATCAATCATGCTTTTCCGATACAGATTTGATTTTCTTTCTTAATTTTTCTCTGTGTTTAATAGTGTGCCAATAATTCAGTTTCCAGTTAATATTAAATATGACTTCACAACAATATGAAGATAGTATGAGTTATAATTGCAAGAAATTTTGAGGAAAAAAATTCATTTGCATTTGATAAAGTTTCCTGTGTAATATTTATGTTCTTCTTGGTAGCTTTTTGTTGTTACTTGGTTGTCTTTAAGACTAATGTCAGTTTTAGGTGGTAAAATAAAGGAAAAAATTCAAAATCAAGTAAGCCATAGCGCTAAAGCTTTGATGCAAAAGAGACAACTTGTTATAAAAAGCAGAAAACCAAAGCAAAATAACCCATGGGCCTCATATTTTATGTTTCATGCAAGAATGTGTTAAACTCAAAGGCTGATTTTGCCAAATAAAAGAAGCTAATGCTGGAAAGGCAAAGAATCATAATCCAGGGTTATGATCCATGCCTTTTTTTCTTTTCTTTTTTTTTTTTTTTTCTTTTTTTGCAACATGAGCAGCGAACAGCAAGACTTATGCTCAAAAGAAGTGAATTCAACTTCAATGGAATGAAAGTCAGCCTCAGTGTTTAACCTAGCTCTCACCTGGAATGACTGATATTGTTTTCAAAGCTCGGAGAACTCTGAATGTTCTCAACGCTGAGACATTGCCCAGGTCCACAAACTCTGTCACATATCTGTAATAGGGGAGTTCACACACAAACACAATGACAGCACACAAATAACAGTTGGAGATACAAGGGGCCTAACACCTTACACCAACTACTTCTTACCTGGGATTACAGAAATAGTTTTCAAAGCTCTCAATACTCTGAAAGTTCGAAGAGCTGAAACATTGCCTAGGTTTACAAATTCTGTTACATACCTGTAGGATTAAATCACAGTTATTCAGAATTGAGGCAGAGCTTATACTAATTATGTGGGTCTTCAAAACCTCTGTGGCAATATTAGCAATAATACTTCAAAATTTACCTGTCCCTTCAGTACAACTCGCTTTTCTAATTCTTTATTTTCATCAGTTTTGCTTAAATCTCACTGACTTGAAACTCACTGATTTGTATTTGAACATCTAATTAAACTAGTTAGCTTGCAATAGGACGGCGACATGCAATCAAAGGGATGGCTTCCATTCTGGTGAGCAGAAAAATGTAGGACATGAAATTAGTGTGCCTCAACAGTAATTACACTAGTGGCTGAGACTCCATGCTGGCCCCTGCCATATTTTACTTTGATTTAAGTACTAAAATGTGACTTCACAGTTTGCAGAAATTAAATACTTTTAAATCAATATATTTATTTTAATATAATTTGCCACTAATTTCATGCCCTAAAAGTTAAATAAGTTCTTGAACCACTTACGCCATTAAAATGACACTGAAGTCAAGCCAGTTCCATGGGTCGCGCAGAAAAGTAAAACCTTCTAAACAGAATCCCCTTGCAAGAATTTTGATAAGTGATTCAAAGGTATAAATCCCAGTGAAAGTGTACCTGAAAAGCATCAAAGCAGGACTAATGGATTTTTGCATACTTGTGCTTGTAGACAGTTAAATTATTTATCAAAGATAACTTACAAAAAAAAAAAAAGAAAAAATATTTATTTAGAAGTGAAAGAAGAAATCTTTAATTTAATTTGCCCCATACACTTAAGAATGCAACTGTTGTTCAGTAGATGAAATTTGAACCCAGTACATATTACTATTCATTTTATAAAAGGTTGATATAATCTCAGGTTTTGTGCTTGCAAATAATTTCAGACTCTCATATATTGATACATTTCAGACTTTAATACTTATATGTACATTCTCTGGCGCTTACAGGGCTGCCTCTTTGCTTGCATTCTTGAATCAGGTAGATGTCTAAATGTTCCAAAAAATGAAGACTTTACTTTTTAGTGTCAAAATCAGACAGTTTTGTGAAAATCAGTTCTGGATAATAACTATACTCATGCCTTTAATACAGGTTTATTTCATAAAAAATTATTAAATATAACTTAGCATACGCAGACTGTTATTCTTGAAGATGTGGAGCATGATTACCAATTTACCTGGAGTGGGAACAACCATTCATTTAAAAACATACAGGAGTCAGTTATAACCAGTGTAATGCAGGAACTTCCTGAAACCCATGTGGGTCTATGTGGACCTCCAGAATAAAGGAAATCTACCTACAGACGCTGCTGCTCTCCTTTCAGACTCTCAGCAAGCCTAAAAATCCATAGTCGCTGTTGAGCATACTGGGAACGGGTGAACACTAGTGCGGTTTCTAAATACTGCATTCAGAGTAAGATTTTTAATGCAGTGAAATAAATAAATAGAATTCAATAATGGCTATTGGAGAATGGGAGGGAATGAAAAAACCCACAAGTGGTTAGAACCAGGTTTTTCATGAGTAGTATTATTTCAAAGAGAAACATAGTATTTAAAAGCAAAACATGTATCTGTATTTTGTTAGAGAACAAAAATGCATGTATACCCATGAACAAGAGAAACAGAGAAACTTTGTGGTTTCCTTACTTCTGCCAGCTCTTTGTTACTCCTTCACACGTACGGCCCTTTCCTCAGTGATCTGAATGTCTTGTGGTTTGGGTGTTGTGTGTGCTTGCTGTGGCTGGCACTAGTGAGTTCACATCAGTGAGCCACAATGGATGTCCCACTGTGCCAAGATCATAGATACTCAAGCAATATATGACTGACATCTCAAATGACATGCAACAATTTTACATGCACATTTGAAGTTCTGGAGCTCCTTTTCCAATTTACAGCTCAGAGCACCCAAGGACAAGAGCTCGTGTTTGTACTTCACAGTAGAAGTTCAGATGTTCCTCAGACATAATTTTAAAAAACAAGGCATTAGGAAACCAGAGAGATATTGATGAACTCATGGAATCTGTTTCTTCATTACTCTGGAAAAGCCCATTCTGGCATGCAGTTTTCCATAAATGCTTCTTGTTTGGAGTCACACAAAAACAGAGACATAAAAATAAAGAAGTAAAAATATTTAACTTACTCTACATTCTTTGTCCAGTCTGGAGGGTTACTCATGGTCATAAATACACAGTTGGTCAAAATAGTGCACATGATAAGCATGCTGAATAATGTAGATTATAGTTAAGGCATGTAAGTCAAAAAAGCATGACAGCTGTACAACACTGAAATCATTAAAAATATTAAGTCTATAAAAATACCTACAAATAACGTGATATTCTAAATAAAATCTGAAAATAAAGCTTTGCACATAACTTTATCTATTTTAAATGGTATCCCATCTGGCATGTTATGGTGCACTTACTGTAAAACAATGCATTACTTTACTTCTATAAGCATGGCAGCTTTAGGATTTAAATGAAATTTAAACACATCCTTAAGTACATAAAAATATGAAATGAGTACCCAAACATCATTAGTCATTGAAGCCAGGGGCATCACTCTAAAAGATCTTTAGGCAGAGGTTGGTTGTTTACACCCAAATTGTTCTTTGGACATGATTGAAATACATTTGCAAATATTCTCCTTTATTCTGACCTGGATATTTATTGGACACCCACCCCAATACTGAAAATACAATGCTGAAGAAAGATGCCTGGAAAAGCAGCTCTTTCCTCATGCTCTTTTGTCCTTGCTAAGTGAGTCTAGTTCATGAATAGTACTACTGGTCTTGGTAAAAGTGTGACCTTATATATGTTCAAATGCAATGGTTTGTTACTAATTTGGCCTTAGCTTCAGGGCTTAATATGGGATCAGGTCTCCTTTTGTATATAAAGCCTGATATTTAAACTCAGACAGCTTTAGGTGGTTCAGTAGAGAATTTTCTTAGTAGGAATGAAGATCATACTGCAATTCACATGTAATTTTGCTGCTTTTTAAATGGGATCAGCATATGTTTAGTTAGCATCGTACACCCACATGGACATAGTTTGTATATCCGTAGAAAAGTATCATATCAGTAATGAAACAGTTTTAAATGGCAACCCTTAAATCAGCATTAAGAAAAAAGGATATGAATGTACCAAAATCTTGATAGCAATTTTTCTGATAGGATTAAAAGGAGTTAAAATGTACAAGGCAGATGTGGCACTGAATCGGAAAATTGCCTTTCCTTTATTCAATACTATGAAAGTCTGCGAAAAAGAAATACAAAATTAAAATACAGTGTTGACTACATAAATATCTTTACTTCCTTCTAAAGGATTCCATACTCTGATTGGGACATTCAAGCTCCATTCTATTGTCTACCTCTGGTAGGAAAATAACTGATACAGTGGATTAAAACTTCCTCAGCCAATTCTCCATTTTGCTAAATGTCCCAGCATGCGGACTGAATTTTGATATTATTAAAATTGGTGGGAATTATCACCACCAATTCCAGTTTATCAATGATGGTAAAATGTGGCATTTCATCACTAAAATATTTTCAATTCTATTTCTAACAAAGTCTTTGATTAAAGTCAGAGTTTCAAATTTAACCAAATACATTCTACCTTGTGAGCAAACACTAACAAAACCAAAACAGCAAAAGGGCAGTTCTAAATGCTGGTTTGTATTCGGAACAAATACTTGACAGAAATATATCCATATATATATGGTGACAAGGACAATCACTAAACAATTAACCATAATTTTAAAATAATTTTGCTTTCATTTTAAATTTTTAATTACAACCAATAAAAACTATATGTATCTTCTAAAAATCTATCTGTGAAAAAATAAAAGGGATTAAGAAATTGCCAGCTGACATCATTCTGAGCAGTCTGAGACAAAAGTAAACCAGAATTTGGCATCTTGTAACAACAAGTCTTTTCTTCAAAAAAAATGCTGGTTTAATTTTAACAGTATGTTCTTATTTTCCCTATATGTAAGCACCAAATTTAGGTCTTCGTTATCTTTTAAAATTTGACCTACGGTTCATGTTCACTTTCATTCTGTTCCTGTTGGCAGTCATCGCCTAGGTATTTTCATTTTTATTCCAAGTATATCTGTGTGTGAGGTTTACTTGCATCTTTGGTGCTGCTTGAAATTTCTTCAGGACATGCTTGCTCTTCATTCCTTTTGCTCTTTGTCAATGGTAATGGCTCTGCTTTGTGTCACCATAATAGAGTCTTTGTTACGCTCTCAGCAGAGCTATATAGTATCACTGGTCTCTATGTTGATTTCTATTCTCTGTAAAAACTGGGCTGTGATCAGAAAAACGCTGCCCTCTCCGTGGCCTTTACTGCCTTTATGGCCTGGGCTGCTGTCTCTTTAATGTCTCTTCCAACCTAGAAGATTCTGTGATTCTACCAGGGGAAAGCGGACAGGCAAAGGAGCGTTGGCGGTGCCTGTTCACAGAATAACACCAAGCCTAACTTTGAGGATTACGGAGAATGGATTTGGGCTCATTGGCATTTCTCTTTGCCCTACAGTCCTTCACCCAGCTAGAAATAGTAGAAAGATGTTGCCTGTCCCAAGGTCACTGCTGCAGCTGAGCCTGAAGAGGGACTCCAATTCACATATGATTTTCTCTGACATTTCTCATGACAAGTCGATGATTAAGAGTAGTTTCTGCTATAAACTGGAGGAGGAATGACTAATTCTAGGTCATCATTTAAGATGTCCATTTGTTTTCTGTTCAGCATATTAGGCTGGTGTGTAACATATATGCAGATATTACCTGTGAGAAAAGATTCTGCCGTTTACAAATTACTCTGAGAGACCAACCAGTCCATGAGTAGCCTGAGTTTTTACACTTTTGTTTCAAAAAATCTGACTAATTTTTCTGATTATTGGGGGTTAGAAAGTACACTTCAGTACTTCTCAGGTTTTCTGATACTTCATTTGTAGAAGACTTATTTAGAAAATTTTAGTCCCGAACTTATTTATGCAACTTTATTCCTGAATTGTTTTGCAGCTCTTCAAGAAAAGGGCTTAGTGCACACAATTATATTGTAAGTAAAAATCTTCATGGAACTGCTGATATAACCAAAACCATATAAAGGAAAATAACCCTTGGCAACACTCCCTCTCTGAGCTTTCATTTCTTTAAATTTCCTTAGTAATACTAATATTTGTATTATCTACAGCACTGTTTATTTAACTTTGGCAACTGTTATCTTATGGAAGTACATATGGATTCTGCTTTATTTTCCATTCCTATTACTGAAGCCATAATTTTTAAAACAGTTTTGCAAACCAAAGGCAAGCACAAATTTATCCACTATTTGATAATTTGAGCCAAAAATTGAGAGTCCTATTGGCATGATTTTTTCCTAGCAAACAAAATAACTTTCTTTACTGCTTGATGGCAGCCTGCAATGCCTTAAGCCATCATCAGGGCAACTGTGTCCATTTCCTTCTCCATATCAGAGAGACAAGGAAAGATAATCCAAGCACGTGTCCATAAAACACTTTCTGTACTTTTGCGTTCACACTTATTATCCACAGCTTCATCTTCCTTCACTCTCCTTACCCACAACATTTTGCAGGTCTATCAGGAACTGGGAGAACATCTTGATGCTTCTAAAGGAGCATGCAGAAATAAGCAGAGAGTACAGAGCAGAACCTGCTCTTACTGTCAGCTGTACCTTTTACTAATGTGGGCAGGACATAAGGAATTTTTAACTATTCCCAGGCTGGACTATTGCAGATCCTGGAGGAATTTAACACATTCTACCACTAATCCCTGCTACAGAGAGACACTTATTTATTCCTTGTCTTTCCCTGAAGTCATATAATGGTAGTCTGTTTCCAGATTACATGTATAACTGCTACAAGACCAAAAACATACACTCTACTCCAGACCTGGACTTTTAAAAAGGTGAAGGGGCAAACTTTTTACTCAAATGGATCTGTTTGAACTAGCCTTTCTAACTCCAAGTCTCTGGCTTGTGGATCATGTGAAAATAAGGACTTTGTATGACTGTGCAAATCAGAAGGGGAAGAACACATATTTCAGGAGTTTAAATTCTTCGTGGAGCACAACTATGCTATTAATGGTCCATTTGTATTATAGACTTGGACATGGAATGAGCATATTACTTTTCTCTCACAACACATAACCCTTCACTCTGCTCTTTCTCCATGAAAACTCTCAATTAGCCTTCAGAACAACAAAACTGTCTCTTCTCTAATCTTTCCCCAAAATCTAGCTTTTCTGTGGTGTCTGCCACAGACTTCTGCCTGACAGCTGTGCAGCAGAGAACTATTGTAGCAATCCCAAGCACCCCAAGCAACAGTTTTCATTGTGGTAGTTTTATATGAGCCAAGACTGACACAGAGTATTTATATGCTAAAGATAGATAGATAGGTATTTTATATATACATAGATAGATAGATGTTTACGTATGTTGTATAGCTGTAACAGAAGCAAATAATATGGTTATAGTCCTTTATTTAACATATAGTCCTATATGCTACATGGTTATCTACAACCATCTCCACTGCAAAATCAAGCTTGGAAAACCTTGTTTGCTATATCCAGTCTTACTGCTACATTGAAATAAGGAAAATTCAGTCAAGTTCTCAAGTTCAGGCAAGTTCAAGGAAGCTATATCTTCCTTACACTGTGGTAAATAAGAACTCAACTGAAGTTGAAGGAGTCACAATACAGAAAAGCATAAATCAGTTCTGTTAGATGAAAGGATATTTCTGTATACTTAGTGGCGTGATGGTTCTAACCATCATATTTTGTGATTAAACTTTTCTAATTTAGAAAATTATATTCTATTTTGTGCAAAAAGATTGTTTACTCACTTTTTTATTGATATAATATGGGTCCAAGTCTTCCAAAGGTTCAGATACCATTCCTGGAGGTATGTCACCATAAATAAATGGCAGTGTCTTTCCTGCCTCCAAGTCACTGTTTGGTTTTGGACCATTTTCATCATCATCATCTGTATGTTCTTGCTTGGGCTTTTTAGCTTTTTCTTCTGCAGAACGCTTTTCAATAGCTGCGAGAGAATCTCTAGTAAAATAGCGGAAGCTTTCAGGTCCTGGTGGTACCAGCAGTGCCTGTGCCATGTTTTCATCCTGCAAATTTAATTACTTGTAGCCTCTTGCATAAGAATGACCTATAAAAGAAAATTAGATAATATAGGAAAACTAGATTTCACCAACAGAAAACCCCCAACACTTGCTCAGAAATGCTTTCCAGGCTTGAAATAGAAGCAGCATATTTCAAAGCTGAATAAAAGCTAAAAGCAACTTTGCAAAAAGTTGTGGCATAGTGTAGTAATAATAATATTTTTAATAATGAAAACCAATTTCTAAGAGTGAGTTTCAGTGCCCGAAATGAGTTGTAATTGTGTTTTCAGTACATGAAGCCATGTAGCTTTCCTTATGTTACTTCATGAATATGCAGCACCTGTATTCTGGAGTTGCCATGTCTAGATTTGAGACATAATATTGTATTAATTTGCATTCCTTCAATAGTCTTTCTCCTAAAACTTCTTGCCTGTCTGGAGTAGTTTTTAGAAATCACACACACACAGAAGTAGTGCCACAGTAATTATTTTATGAAATAACGAATACCTTTCCAAATGACACCCCAAAAATCAAAACCTGTATGAAGGTAGAGGGGGATGTTAAAAAGTGCTTGAAGAATCTACAATAGAAAACTGGAGGAAAGAAATGAGACTGCCTATTCCTAAATCTGAACTACCAATCCAAGTACAACATGGGTAAACCTTCTCCTGTGCCACCTCAAGTCTTTATCTCTGGAGTGGGTTCACAGCACACCATCAGTGTGTACACTCAGCACTGAGATAATTGAAATAATTTAGCTGGTAGATTATACCACTGACCACCTAAGTAATGAAAGAACAGAACAGAGGTACCTGACCATAAATTCATCAATAAAATATAATGTAATGTAGACGTGGATAAATCTTTTCTCAAGGAAGAGCCTGGAGAATGATAAGTTAATGAAACATGTAGAATCACAGAGCCCCTGGAGGGGCTGGAGGTACTGATGCAGTATCTATTGAAAAATAAATTGTTAAGTCAGCCAGCATCTCCAGCAGGCAACTTTATCACGTGTTGCTGTACTGAAACTTCTGCTACTTATTTTTAGTTTGTACATGATGGAAGCCTTTGCTGATACTTGTTTTTTATTAATGTACCTCCCAACTGTAAGGATCCTAATGTCAAAATTGTCCATTATTTTATAATTAAAACCACACATTTTCTGGATACAGTCCACACTCATTTGATTATTGCTTTTGCCCATCCAGGATTAATAAACTAAGAAGGTGTTAGATGTTTCCCTTTGGTCTTTCTGAATAATAGTTTCCTTTATTACACATTTTAGAAGTCTGTGATTCAAGTTGTTGACCTAGGTGCCATTTCTATGAAACAAGTCTTAAAAGGTGCACTCTCCTAGAATCATCACTATGTCTTCTCTTTGTAGTTCAGTGCATTTGGTTAGGCTGCTTTTTATCTGTTAACAGTTACAGTTAGGAATGCTATAACAAAACGCATTGTCCTCATTAGAAACATATGTATTTGTATTGCTAGAAGACCACAAAGGGGCCGATGAATGACTGGTAAAAGTAATGTTAGCAGACTTGGGGTTTCACTGTGTTTCTCAGCCATGCTTTAAAAAAGCTTTCTTGACAAGTTGGAAACATCACTTGAGTCCTGCCTCCACTGCTGTCTAGCGCGGTTAAACAATTCCTGGCTGCTGCTATTCCACAAGAAGTTTTTTTCCTATACTAAATGTAACCCAAGTGTTTTCATTCAGCTTACAGAGCCTAACAGAACAATACACAAATATGTGTTAGATTACCGATCCTATACAGGTAGTAGTTTAATAGAACAATGAAACAAAAGTAATTCTGTTCCCTGCACTGGAGCCCTGAACAAGCTCTTGGCAACCCTTGAATTGTGAACCACTTGGTTATTAGTAATGGCTTCCCTCTTCTTCCTTCATTGGCTTTAAAATTGCCTGCTATCCTGTGAATAAACTGCCAGGATGTGAATGATACTGGGCAGAATTCAGGCAAGCAAAGAATTCTATCTATCTAATAATTTCAGAATAGCTTTCATTAAAAAACTATATAAAACGGAATACTCTCAAAAATACATGTAAGATCTGAGTGGTCCAGGCCTCTCAGTACCTGAAACTGCTCAGCAAAAAGAATTTCAAGTATTTGAAATATAATTTGGGCCTAGATACCATATGTATAATGGTCTATAATTGAATAGATTCCATTAGAAAAAATAAGCTCCAATTTATTGAATACATGCTTTTGCTAAGTAAATTCATTTACTTGTAGCTGAGTATTGCATTCTAAAAATCCTTATACAGTTTTCCTTCAGTCCCTTCCTTTAAATACTAAGATTGAACAGTAAACACTATCCATATGTTCTTAATTTTATGCATATTTCAGTTAATTATATTATGTCTATGGATAACTTGTTAAATTTTATTTTTGAATGTAATTATCTTCTCATCATTTACACAGAAGATGACTCAGAAAGTAAGTGAAATATCTGTGTTAATGATGTCAAATTAATTTGTGTGTGTCTGTGATAAAGCCCAGAAGAAGCCGTCTGAAGTATCTATTTTTGTGATACCTTAATTCAGGCAAATGTCAAAAGTGAAAGTATCAGTGTCAGAACCAGGTGGATACTGTAATTATTTATTAAAATAGTCAAGTTATCTAACAGGCTATATTCTGGAGGAAACAATGCTCATATATATACCCTTCAAAGTTTTCAAAGTGGAGAAATAACAACCCTTACAGTGTTTCTTCTTATGGGTTGTTTTTTTGCATTTACAACGCTGGCATCAGAATTATTTTCCTGCTAAAACCTTGAAAAAGTTGACTAGTGAGATTTTAATTCCATTAAAACTGAAACACTGGCACACAAAAGTGTGTTTTATTAGAGTTGGAATAAGTGCGAAGCTAGCAAATGGAATCTGTAATATGACCAAATATCATAATTTTCTTATGCTGATCTTTTATTTGAAAGACTGTAAGTTGGGAATAGTATCTTCCTCTAAGCCAAGCACAGCAATAGCCTCTCAGATGCTAAAATCTGGATTAAAAACCTCTACTCTAAATCACTAGTGTTAATAAGACTAGCTGTCTCACATTAGGCCAGTAAAGATATTTGCCCAAACCAAAAAAGGTGGTGCTCCATGGTAGGAGAAATGGAAACAAAGGGCTAATGGCACCAATTCAGCATCAGCTAGAGATTATTTTCTGCAGCTTTAGAAGTAAAAAGCAGAGCTGTTCTGTGCTGATGTCATCAGAGAATTACCTCAACTCAAACTAACACTGCCCTGAGAAGCCAAGGAACACAGAGTGAGTGTATGCAGGAAGAGCCTAAAAAAACAAGTTATCTTAACTTCCTCGCTTCGTATTTGGGAAGTTTTTTTGCAAAATTCAGGTGTTATTTTTCTGGAAATGAAGATCAGTTATGTTTAAGTTACTATGCTCTGATCGAATCCCAAATTGGGTAATGCTGTATTCAATTTATCCTAAAAATAAAAGGATGGATAAATATTAGTTTGTTATGAAGATAATCTAAAATAAAGTATTTTTACTGAAATTTCTTATTGCATTTGTGCACAGAGGCTAATTTAACAAAGAAAAACCAATTCTCTTATCTGCTTAAATTCTTTGAAGCATTTTTTTAAAGTTATAGACTATTATCTATACAGGCACAAACTGGAACATAGGAAGTTCCATTCAAATATGAGGAAGAACTTCTTTACAGTGAGGGTGACAGAGCACTGGAACAGGCTGCCCAGGGAGGTTATGGAGTCCCCTTCTCTGGAGATTTTCAAGACCCACCTGGATGCAGTCCTGAGTAATGTGCTCTAGGCAATCCTGCTTTAGCAGGGGAGTTGGACCAGATGATCTCTAGAGGTCCCTTCCAACTCTGACAGTTCCGTGATTCTGTGATTCTGTGATCTTTTCATAACTGACACCATGTTTTTCCTGGCATCTTTACACTATTTTTTACTGCTTTAAAAATATTTGAATAAGAAATGGAACTCAAAAACAAACAAACAAACAAAGCCACTAAGTGTCACTGCTGTAATTCGAAGTGGTAAATGCAACATGATGCAGAGTTAATTGAGATATCTAAAGAGATATCCAGTCAAAACTATCCATGTGTTCTAAGCCAAGGAATCCATAAATGCTCGTTCCACAAAAGTAGGTATTTTCAAGGAGAGGAGAGACCTCAAAGCTGAAAACAGCCTCTAGCATTTAGCACCTGCTCAGAACCTGCCTCTTCATTAAACTCTAATCTACTAATTTCAACTATGATAATTTGTGTTTACAGGTCCTAACTGACTAACATGTAGGATTTGTTTTGCTTTTTTCCATTCTTTCCAACATTTATCATTCGTCTATTGTGTCATTTTCCTTAGACTATAATTTATCTGTAGCAATTACTATAATTTTTGTCTGGATTTGTACAGTCAGCCTCAGTAGCCTGTAGGCATTAGTGTTACATAAGTACCCAAAATAAAAATAATGAAATCACCACCAGGTATTTATTAATAAAATTAATAAGTCACAGAAGACAAAAATACTTACTTGTTATGAGAATATGAAATCAACTAATAAGGGTATGTAACGGAAATAATATTTCCTTAATAAAACCTCACTTTAAAAATATTTAGAATGGGGTAGACAATATGAATTGGTAGTTCACATTGGCTGAAACCTGACTGAAGAACAGCAGCTACAGGAAATACTAATGAATTAATACTAACGTGGTGCTTCAGGGATGTTACATGCAATTTTATTTAATGTCGTCGATAATGACTTGCAACAAAGTGCGAAAGCATGTTAACTAAATCTTAAGAACCCCAACCTCAGCAAAAGAAAGTACTGCAAGAGTTTGGAAACCTGGGCAGAACATAATGCATGACTCTCTCTCGCCAAGGCATTGCCAAGGCATTGCTATGGATAGTCTTTCCCCCCTCTTATTTGCCTGTTTGTTCCCGCTGCCATTCCACACTCATCTCTTTTCTTTCCTCTCTACCTCACTACAACATTTGCTTTTGAATTAATTTTGTCCTATTTCTTTCCTCCTATCTTGGAGTGGAAATAGTGGCTAATGATTCTAACATCAAGGTTAATGTATGCTATACCTAGTAAACTGGAGTAATCAAAAATAGGTAGGTTATGTAGAGAAATGGACCTGGATCCTCAGATATGTGCCTGCAAGTTGTAGAACCCCCAAAATAAATTGACGCATTCATTTTAAAAAATTGACCAATACCTCTAGAAATTCTTTAAATGTGAGCCTGCACTATATTTTCTTTAACACAATAACTTGCCTCTGAGAAGATGTGAAAAGAATACTTGAAGTAATGGAGAAACCTGAAGAAGGCCAAATGACAACCACGTGCAGTTTAAGAGGAAGGGTCTCCTCCTAGCCCACCAACCTAGATGGAATACAGTACTTCACTAATATTTTGCAAATACCTTCCAATATTAAAGATCCTTACATTCTAATGGAAAATAGCTACAATATATGTAACACAAATTTCTACAGCTAGACATCATTAAAGATGTTAGTTTCATCTTCCCACTGATATTTTTATTGAAGACATATGCACTATATCAAATGGCCACCTCATGAAGGGAAACATTATTTCTGACTGGAAGAAAAGATGTTCTTACCTTTACTTTTCTAAGAAATCTCAGAATTCAGCCACTGGATCTTTTGCTATCATGAAAACAAAAAGGCTGCATTTCTAGCAGAAAATGGATTTGATGAGAAAAGTTTCTCCTTGGGAGCAGAAGCTTCTTCAAGACTGAAATTTCTTCAAGACTCAAGTTTTTGTTCCTGTGTCCAAAGCTTCTCAAAATTAGTTGCGGTAGACAAAGATAAGTACATATTCACATAGACACATTTTTCCAACCTAATAGCAAAAAAGCAGGATGGAACATGGGTTAGTCCACAAAACCCAACATAGAACAAAAGTACATTTAAGAATATCCTTCAAGTGATGTGAGTTTCAAAAATTCCATTTATTCTTTTACCTCCATGCTTTAACTAAAAGGCAAAAATGGGTATTGTTGAGATTACTGCATGACTAGTGCAGTATAACTGTGCCCAGGCTAACAGGAGTGTTCTCACCTCTCACTTAGGGAACTGTAGAATGTGTCATTACTCCCTACTGGATTCACTGTCTTTAACCAGGAATAGAAGTTAATTCCATCTGTATTTGCATGGAAAAATGCATACTTCTGTGTGTTATTTATCATAGAGGATGTTGGTGTAAGTTTTTATTTGTGTGACAAAATTTTTCTTCCATCTAAAGCAAAGTAATAGCAAAAAAAGATAATTTCTTCTCTGGATTCTTCAATTTAAAGATTGAATAACTACAAGAGCTGACCAAAGGTTGCTATGGCTTCCTTGGTCGTTAAAGCTATAACAATACGAGTATCTAGTTCATTAAATTTAAATAGGCTACTTACATCTTGCAAACTTTAGTCTTCAGCCACTGAGATTGAGATGAGATGTCTTTGAGACATTTATTCTCATTTGAATTAGATGTGTTTCTGGCCCTTTTTGTACTTTTTTATGTTGTTATTATATGGTTTTATTCTTAGAGAAGAAAAAGAAGACATCCCTTTCTTTTAGGTCTCTGCTCCTGTCAAAGAAACCCTTTAAAAATACTTTTCTCCAAATGCAGTGAGAATGAGCAGCTGCTGTAGAAACTAGATAACATACAGAAAAACCGTGTAGACACAGACCAGCTCAAAGTGAACACAGAAGGTGGAAAAACAGGAAGTGAAAGCTTTCTACTAGACTACCACTTCTACTAACCTAGAATTTACCTAGTACTAGTTAATATTAATCCAGAATTACATTTTCACAAAGATACAGTAAGCGATACCACAATTAGAGCTTCTATTTGTTTAATAATGTAACATAAAGTCATTCTGACAATTGCTAATAGCAAACTCAATGTCTTGGTCATTTTGAGTGAAGGACTGATTCAGCACATCTTAACTGTGGTGAGTCACTACTAGAGAGGCTCCTCTGAAGACATCTGAAGGCTGTGTCTCCAGTACTACCCTCAGGGGATCATGACTCTCATACTGCCACCAATGATACTTATCCACCAATGCATATTTTCCACTGAATGCAGCTTTCCCTGGGGGTACATATGGGATTTCCCCATCCCTTTGCCTATTGGGTGCATCTGCATTCTGCCTCTGAAGTAGCACTGAGGCTGAAATCTGATCTCATGGTCAGATACAGTGCAAATAAGCAAAATATGTAAGTGGTGTTGCTTGCAGGCTTTAAAATAATATGAAAGGGATACTACAGCATCCTAATAAAAGATTAATCGCTAATACTAATCATTCATATGACATTTATTTTCAAAAGAGGGGGTGTAACTTCTATCCAGTTGTTAAAATATTTGCCAGTTTGCAAAATGTTGAGAAAGTCATCTTTAATGTGTGTTGAGGAAATAATCTTTAATGTGAAAATTGTTAATAACACTAGCAGTACGGGTTAATTTCAATAAATCTGTATGTTGAATTAGAGCACAAGGCAGTCACAGAGAACCTTTTCTCACATGTAACCCTAACACCTAGTCTCCATCTTCCTATTTATTATATCCTGTGTATGTTTGTACTGGCTCTTTCTCCAATGGATAAGAGATGCAGCTTTGTTGTCTACCAATGCTATACATCTTGGTAGTATAGTAGTACCAATGGTAGTCACAGCAAAAATTGAACATAAGAGGTTGGCAGAATTGTGAGCCCTGTCTTGGGTTTATAATAGGCCCAGGCCATGTCACAGTAATTTCACTACAGAATTTCAATTATTAACTCATCTCCTATAGTTTTAAGCACCTTTTTCTGTATAATGCAGATATTTGCAACATATTGAAAAAAATATTTTGCTTTTTTAAAAATCTGGTTTCTTTGGTTCTTACCCCAATACCAGAAACTTTCATAGGCAGGCCCAGATTATGCAGTTTTATTGTAGCTGAAGGCAATGTTAGAGAATTATTTTTGCTGATATCATGTTGACCAAAATAATTTTTCTTTGGGGTAGATTATTCTGATTCAGCTTCCATGAGTGAATCATTGGTAAAATCTCAGGCCTAGTCAGCAGTGATTCCTGATGGACAGACTATGTATATTCTTTCCTGTGGGACTCCTTCCTGAACTCTTCTGCCTATATGGCATCAGCATCTATTTTAGGAGTGGTTGGACCATCCTTCTAATTCTGAGACATGATATTGCTTCCCAGAAAGTTTCAAACTATATCCTCGTGCACTTGAACTCCCTTTCAATGTAATGGTGAGCTGGAAAAGATAAAAGGTAGTTGCATATTATTGTCACATTGTCCCATGGCAAAATATGTTGACTCCATCTCAAATATGATTTAAAAAAGAAATGGGGCTAGTCAAAATCAGACACTCTCATAAAGATCATTATAGCGTGATACACCAGTGATGGCTTCAACTAAGTGAAATCTCATGTTAGAGACAAACGCCAGACAATGAATGGAAATCTTGGGCAACTATAGGGATATCTGAAGTGTTAAGTGATTATAAAAATCATAACCTGATTTGAGATTAACAAGAAACACCATTATCCACAAAACTACTTGTCCAGATTCAGAATTACTTGTTGCATATTCCCCATACTCTAGATTCAATTAATTTTCAATCATTTTTGTACTCAAATTGAAGTGTGCTGACAAGTGAAGCACTGGAACATATACCAGTACCCACTCTGGAGGTGTTGAAGGAGTCACAATAAAATATCAGCTGGTAATTTCTAAGTTCATTGCAGTATCGATTTTGCTTTGAAAAAAATAGAAAGCTCTGTTTGTAAAGTAATACTCTTTTCTAAATTTTCTATGGAAACTTACAAAAATGCATTTGCAACACAAAATATTGCTTATGAACCTAAAAAGAAATAACAAACTGACTAAGAAAATTAACTGAATCATTAAGAAACATGCAACTGGAACACTTACTTCCCTAGTCTTACTCAGCCCCAGAAACTGATCAATACAAAATATGAAAGAGTAAATTTTGCATAGCACAAGATTAATGGATTGTATTTAGACTTTGACAGTTGTGTAGGAAACTGAAAGAGGAAAAAACTGGAACTTCTGGCTGAGAGGCTTACACCCAATTCTTGGCTAAATGTGATCGTTACTACACAAGGAGGAAAATGCACAGAAAGTAAACATGAAAATAGAGTGCTTTTTACACAGCCCATGAAAAATATACACGGATTTTTTTCAAGGCATTCATTCAGGCGTCATGGAAGTGCCTGATAAAACTTAACCAAGCCCTACATTTGGAATGTTTTCTGAATGGATTATGGAAGTATGACTTTGGTCTAGTCAGTACAAATGTGTAATTAACCCAAAGGAGCACAGCCTATGAGGTAGAAATTCTACCACTTCCTTAAAAGGTGTCTCTTGCAATGTTGAAATTCAAGTATATTAAATATAGAGGCCAATTAGAGTCCTTTAAGTAATATACATTACAGAATGGTAGCTAGTGTTATAGTAGCTACTAGAATTCTGTTATTCTTCCTATTATAACACAAACTAGATCAATTTGATATGTAGGAAATACATGGCAAGTAACTTAAACTGTTGTCAGTAAAAACCTTTCAGGAAGACTGCTTTAGTACTCACTTACAGCTTCACTCAGTAGAAAGAAATTCCTTCCTAACACAGATTGAATTTTTTCTGTATTGCTTTTGGTCTGAACTTCTGTCTCAGGTCAGATTTTTTCATATGAACCTTTTGGCCTTAAATATTAGTGACAGGCTTTTCTTCAGACATTAAATCTGAATGAAAGTAAACATCAGGTTTGCCCTCTTTTCTTTCAGTTCAACCTGACCTTGGACTCTTGGGCCCTTTTGAGATTAACTACTTATTTCTGTCATCAAGTTTATTTCACTTAGGCCTAAAATAACATTATAAATAGATTGTCTGTCTTACTGTAAAACTTAGCACTATTGCTTTCATCTGTCATACACAAATACAGTAGCCAGGCCACATAATCCTATATTGCCCTATATAAATGGAACTACTTTTCCTGTGAACAACTAATTTCCTTTTATTCCTTGCTCATTTTAATTCTTCATCTGCATTTTTCTAGTGATTTTGAATACAAACTTGTGACTTCTTAGAAACCTATATACAATCATACATAGTAATATTTTATGAGTAAGCAGAACATGCAACAGTTTGTGCTAGCCCCAAATTTTACACAAAAAAGAAAGCTTCTCACTTCACATTGTTCTTAAAATAAATGATGCTAAATGACCAGAAACATTGCTCCCCTCTCATATCAAAAAGGAGGGCCTAATATTAAATAAGCAATGTCTAATTTAAGCACAAGTCATCTACAAATGGAAATTGCCTGCTATGTCTCTCTATGCAAAGATCTTCCTGTAAGGTGGTTATACTGCGATACAGCCAAAGGGATCACAGAGCCAATAGTACTGATATTCTTCCAAGCCATTCTCTATATTGGCGTCTCTGATATCCTTTCAGATTTACTACTCTCCCTCATACTTTCATTCAGGAAATCCTGCAAAGAAATATGAGGATGTGCCCGATGCAGCACAGGTAGAGGGTTCAGCTGACCTATACTTACGTAGTAACTTCAGCACATGTGAAACACATCAGCTTTGCTGAGCAGGTAGCTCAGCATGTACGCAATCAATAGATCTGCAGTGCCAGACTCACTGCATATGGACTACACAGTGATATTCAAAATGTGATCATTTGATATGGATATATGACAATTAGCAAGTTGATGGATCAAGTCAGGAATCCAGAGAAAAATGGGAAAAGTAATTCCAGGTTGAAAAAGGGACCTGTGCACTGTAGCTCTATGATTACACTTGCCTAAGTAAAACTACTCAATAAGAAGAGATCAATAACAATAAAGAATTAATGACTAGAAAAATAATTAATCTGAGCATAAATAACCTTTTCCTTAAGCTTTTTACACGTGAGATTCATAAAAGCTTAAGTTCTTTAATTAAATTTTAACTTTTTAGTTGCATTTTTTACTGTAAAAGATATTCCATGATCTGTCTTAGTTGGTAGAGTAAATGAATAGTAATTTTTTTGTAGGATGACCTTACCAAGACTGGTGAACACTTTAAAGTTTAGCAACAATTTGAAATGACAGATTTGGGGTGTGTTTGATGGTGCTTTTAGTTTGTGGTTTGTTTGGGTTGTTATTTGTTGGTTTGGTTTTTTTTGGGTTTTTTTTGTAACAGAAATAAATCATTTTGGGATGAATTATGAACAAATGAGAGACCAGATATTTCAGGGACCTAGAATTTAACTTGCTTACTCCTTTTTAAGATTGCAGTGATAGTACACACACATTATGGTTACTCAAGAGCATATGGTGCTTCTACTCTATATTTATAATTTGAAGCAATACAGTCCCTGCCTGAGCTGCTCTTATCCTTAGTCCCTCTGCTTTACCACATCATAAGACAAGGAAAATCAAGCAGTAACACTAACACATTAATATAGTAGGCATTCCAGTTGTCCACAAAGAGTATTTTGATGAAGGCGGATGAACTGGTTGTAAGATACCAACTCAAGGTCCTATGGGAGGGCAGTCAATACCAAACTTAGAAGCCCTTGACAGTGTGCTTCAGAGCTTTTAATCAGGAGTGGTAGCTGTAATGAGCAATGGCAACTTTCCATTGAACAGGATGCAGTTTCCTATAGATGGATTTTACGGTGGTTTACACTTGATTTGATAGGCTCACCAAAGCCACAGCTCAGAGTGTCCCCATTTGTTCTGTAAGCAGTCTGAACTAGTAAGCATCAATTTTGTTATGATATTTTAGACAATATTCCCTGCAAATGGCAACAGTACATATTACTGATTAGCAGCTATAAGGTAAAAAAATATAGAACAGTTGCACTGAATGCAAATTAGCTGATTAGACTTTTGAAAGTTAAGTTTCTAACTTCTAACTAGAATTTTCTGGTAAAGAACAGAGTAACTGTAAGTTCCTGAAACTTACTTTCAACAGTCATTTTCGGGGATCAACAAATAGATCATCTTAACAAATAAAGTACCAAATACCAGAAACTTGCATTTATTTTCCCTTCGGTTTAACTCAAACAGAGTTCAAGCAATTTTTTCATTTGTCACCTTATGGGAAGAACAGCATATGGGTGAAATGGGCCAAGATTTGCACTGTAGAGAACAAGGTCTCAACTTTTTTGCCGTGTACAAAGAACTCCTCAGTATCTGCTGTTCTCTGATCCATCAAAAGTTGTAGGACTGCAGCAACAAAACTAATACATAGCATACACTTAGCAAATTATACAGGACTGAGAAAATCACCAGCAGAAGAAAATGGATACCATCAGTCAGGAAGTTCCAACTTACGTCCTATCATCCTTTTGCTTCTAAAATCCTTAGTCTTCTGAAAGCAAATAAATTTACATCCATGCCTAATCTTCATAAGGCACAAGTTAACTCATCTAATGCTATCTGATGAAGAAAAAGAGGTGAAAACCCAAAATATGTCATAAACACATTAATTAAAGACCCCATACTTACTATACTGTTTCCTTTCTCTTGATCCCTCCACACTCTGAGTTACCTGGTAATAAAGGGAAATGACCAAATTCCCACTCTGACAGAGTCTAAGAGGGCACAGGGGAATTGTTTCATGGTCTCCAGTGAAAATGTGAAAGTCTCTACCTCTGCTAGCAACCAGTATTACCTAAACAGAACTTTACAATACTGAGTGCTTAATTGGCACAGCTAAGAAAATCAGTATAAGCTCTTAACTTCTGCTCATTAGAGGGACAAATCATAAGACAACAACACAAGCATTGTTTCTATAAATATCAAGGCCTAATAAACAACCTATCTGTTTAACAGGTGCTATGAAGCTTCAAATTACTGCAGCAGCTCGCATTCTAGTCTTTAACAATATTTCCTCCCAAAATGGAGATGTGTAAGAGAACAAAAATTAAATATTAAAACTGTTAGAGTTAAAAATTATTCTGAAACAGTTTTCTTGACAAATCAGTTATGAAAGCAAAAACATGTTTCTAAAAGAAACATCATCAATATTATGATTATTTATTTATTTTGAAGTTACACAAGGACATCACAGGCATATTGATTTGGCACCATAAAAAATACAAATTAAAAACTTCGTTCTTTCTTATCACTACTTCAGGTACAGGCCTCACTTGCTACTCTGAATACCACCTGAGACCCAATCCTACTTTCTTTTTCCTGTATGGATTGAGATGGTGATTTGTAAATAGTGGGCTCCTTATTATGTTATACTGGGCTTTTTTGGCACTTTTTAAATTTCTACTGTTTTCTCTTGGAAATACTTTCCAAATTAATACTATTATATCATATATAGTTTTAATGTGAACATATGACTGAAAAAAAGAATTCTCATATCAAAACAATCTTCAATAGGTATTTTCCTTTACCTTTAATAACTGACTGCTTTAATTATTACTGATAGCAATGAATGAGACAATAGACAAATGGAGAATAACATGAAATATAATAATTCTTGTGCTGATGCCTTCAAACAGTTCTATTAAGAAGGCTATGTTAAGCTAGACTGTAATGTTACAGACAGAATGTAAACCGTATCGTCTGTGTGGACCTCTTAATTAACAGTTGGTGAGCCCATCCTCTCATACACACAGACACACAACCATACAAAACATGGCACAGAAAGAAAATATTTCCTTACATATCTTTTATAAAATCTATCTAATAAGGGAATTTCTTCAAGTACCATATATATATATATTATATATATAATATATATATAAAAAAATAGCAGTAACAAACCACATAGATTTTATTCCTGGATCATCAGAATCTGAGATGCTCAGAATCTTAAGAGACCTAGTGTTCCTAAGCCTGAATATCATCAGATTTTTCTTCTTAGGAAACAAGGTCACTTTATAAAATGCTAGGAATTAATTTAGTATACCTTGATTATAAAATCTGATTTTGCAAGTAAGACTACTGCATTGCAACATCACATTAAGAGGAAGAGGCCAGATATCAGATTTAACGAGGTTAAAATGAAAAAAAATCACACCATCATCACAATCAGTCAGTACAAAATGGCTTTGAATTCCCCATTCCATCTTTGACTCTACCTTAACAGCAAACCAGAGGGTCCAATCTGATTCTGAAAACGTGGAAAAGATCATATTACTAAGATTTATTATGGGTACAATTAAATGTTTTGCCAGCTTACCTGATTGAAAGAGAACGAAAAATCACTGCAAAGCCCAGCATCCAAAAATAATATGATAATATATGTCTGCTCCTGAAATAGTCCAGATTTCCATCCACAAAGCTGTGCTAATTAATTACAATTTCTGTATTCTCAGTGGAAAAGAAAACACAGAGACCTTTCCAGAATCCTTTCTGATTCTGCCTCCGCTTCCTGTTCTCAGTCTCACTCTATGGTACCCAACATATATCAGAAAACAGCTTATTAGGAGAAGGGGGGGGGTGAAGGGTGGGGGAATGGAGGGGGAGAAGTGGTGAAAAAAATGCAGCACCTAACGTGGCAGCTCCACCTACTGGTAAAGATAATGAATACGTACAAAGCATCAGTTCACGAGGCATCTTTATCCTAGTTTATTCTGACTTACATTTCAAACAGCTCCTGTGTAGTAAATTCCTCCAGACACGAAGCAGAACACACCAAAAAAAAACCCCCACTGGTTATTGAATAACCCTTTTAAAGAATTTTTCTTAAAATAATTAAATTTAAAAACTGTTGCCTATATGCGTTCAGTAGAGGATTTAGTTTTAAAGATGCTGTTTCCTTTAAAAATCCATGGGAAGGGAAGAATGTGTAAATAAGAGAGCATAGACACAGACTGCACCCCTAACTGGTGTGTGCTGAACTTACTCATTGTCTTGATACCATCTTATTCACTAGATATTATCATGCATTTTTGGCATCATGTTAATTTATATTATGTGTGTAAAATGTACTATGCTTATGAAAAGCATAGCTCAAAGTCTTCCCCTTAGACAGGATTCCTGGGCATGTGCAGATTTCCATCTGCTTACCTAGGATTCCTCTGGCCGCCCTGGGAAGAATTATTAGAGCAGTGGCTCCAACATCGCCTGGTCCACGGGCAACAGTATTGAGTGAATAATGTGCTTCAGGCAACATATTATTTTGTCCTGCATGTCAGTTTGAGAAGTATTGTGTTTGTGGAAAGCAAGATGTGGAAATGTCAGCAAGTGTGTGCAATATGTTGACTCATAGCCTTGGGTCAGAGACCACTACAGTTCCCAACTAGTTTAAAATCAAGCTACCAGCTTTGTTCAGTCATCTGGGATTTAATGAACAAACATTATTCCACAAAAGAAAAAAAAAGAGTATAAGAGACAAAGAATATTTTGCTATCTGTTAACTCCTGTATTTTCTTTAAGTACCTGTTCAGTAGTGGCTAGAGATAGGCCCCTTCTCTGTCCCACTGGTCACATACTTTGTTGAGGCAGCAAGGACTTAAGGGCAGAAAGCACAGATTCAGCCTGACAGCCACTACCAAATCACAACTACACAAAGCAGCAGTAGTGTTACAACTCCCTACAACTGATGTCCCTTATCTGTAATATCCTACCAATATCCTTATTTAAATTAGCATACTTAAACCACAATCGTTAAGAATTTGTGTCAATTTGTAAGTAGTCCTTTTGATTTCAGTTAAGCTTACTGAGTGCTTGACAGATATAAATAACAAATTCCTGAATTTGGCTAATAACAGTAAGCAGAAATACATTATCAGAATATGTATGTATTCCGTATGTACAGAATAATCTCTGTATATTAAGTGAGATGTTTCCCCAGCTTGCAAGTACAGCTGAATTACCTTCCTTGTTTGTTTTTGTAAAACTAGAGCACTCCTGATCACACTGTTCAAGCAAATCCCCCTTTCATTTCAAACAGACTTTGAGGGCCTGAACATATTCCACAGTTTTAAAAGAAAAAAAAAAAAAAAGATTTGTTGGTGGCCAGTGACAAGTGGTGCTCCCCAGGGCTCAGTATTGGGGTTCCTTTCATTTCAAACAGACTTTGAGGGCATGAACATATTCCACAGTTTTAAAAGGAAAAAAAAAAAAAAAAAAAGATCTGTTGGTGGCCAGTCACAAGTGGTGTTCCCCAGGGCTCAGTATTGGGGTGGGCTATGTTTAATATCTTTGTCAATGACCTGGATGAGGGGATCGAATTCACCCTCAGTAAGTTTGCAGACAACACCAAGTTGGGAGGGAGTGCTGATCTGCCTGAGGGCAGAAAGGCTCTCCAGAGGGATCTGGACAGGCTGGATCAATGAGCCGAGGCCAATGGGATGAGGTTCAACAAGGGGAATTGAGGTTGTTTAGCCTGGTAAAAGGGAGGCTGCGGGGAGACTTGCTGCTCTCTACAACTACCTGAAAAGGTTGTAGTAAGGTGGGGGTTGGTCTCTTCTCCCAAGTAACGGGAAATAGGATAAGAAGAAATAGCCTCAAGTTGTGCCAGGGGAGGTTTAGATTGGACAGTAGGAAAAATTTCTTCACCGAAAGGGTTATCAAGCATTGGAATGGGCTGCCCAGGGAAGTGGTGGAATCACCATCGCTAGGAGGCATTTAAAAGACAGGTAGACATCTGAGGGACATGGTTTAGTGATGATTTTGGCTGCGTTAGGTTTGACCATTGCACTCAAAGATCTTAAAGGTCTTTTCCAACCTAGATGATTCTGTGATTCTCCCTTTGATTTTAATATATACATTTTCAAACTTTTTGAAGTTGTTTTTTTTTTTTTAATAGATATGCTGATTGTCTCTAAAGAATTCTTTTTGCTTTCATAGGAGTATGTTAATTCTGCGAACCTATGAATGAAGAAAAGCTGGCATCTTGATTTTAAACTTCTTATGAACATTGTTTTGCAACTGTATTGTGTTTTGAAAATCAAACCAGCTCTTGGATAGAATTTAACTTGCTTACATGCTGCATTTCTTTTATTTATTATTTTTTAACCTTAATTCTTTTCTTAGTGGTCTTTGGAAGTTTTCTTGAGAAAGTACGTCATAGTCCAAATTCAATCATCATCTAACAACATCCTAGTTAAGGATGGGTTATACATGTTGAATATGTTTCTCCTGGAAAAATAAAGAAATCCTAATCTACATAACAAACTATTTCAAATTCATTTAAAAATAGGAAACATAGTCCTTAACACCAGCAGTGTAGGAAATATAGTCCTGAACACCAGCAGTGTAGTTCCCATAGAAAAAGATGGGAATAGATGTATAAAAGATGTATAAAAAGCAGTTTTGAACCTGAGCTGGTTCAAATAATTATTTTTTTGTGCGCTGATGTTCCAAAAGATGGTTAGATTAATGCCATATTACCAGACAGCCCCCTGACCTACTGTTTTGTGGTAGGGTCCTTATATTGATTGCAATCTTCTGTGATATACCAGTTGGCACAACGACTATACATAATGTATTCATCTATACAAGACAGCCTTCTCATAGGTACAGGTCTGATATTACAGAAATGTTGTGTCAGTGATTAAAATAGTTCAATCATCAATCCTCACACCGAAAAAAATCCAGAAAATAAAAGTTTTGCTTGTAGAAATAATCATGCCACACAACATCATAGTAAACATTCATTTATGAATATGGATCAGTCTTCTTTAATCAATGTATAGGATTGCCTGTATAGTGATTCAAATTAATCGAAACCAGTCAGAACCTTAGATTTACTGAAATAGCATTTGAATCATGTTCTTAAGAACTCATTAGCACTTTTGAAATGTATCAGTGGAGGAATAGGGCAGAAATGAATAACTATGCAATATGCATAAATATACATTTATGCCATAGATACATCAAACTATCTATATGGAACAACCCAATCACAACCATACTGAATTTTTATACATGAAAATTTCATTTAAAATATGGTCTTTCACTAATACTTGATATAAAGTATATATATTTGCACTACATACTATTTATATCAAATGTATACATACTATGTATATCAAATATATACCTACTATGTATACAAAATCTCTCTTCGTCCTTTCCTCTGCCTCACTAGATCCCACTGAACAGTCAACTGCCAGAACTGAAAATCAGAAGTGGTCATTTAAAAGACAACAGCCAATAGACTGCTTTGACAAACATGATTTATAATGATGCCAGCCTGGCACTTATTTCAATTTAAATTATTAGTACAACTTTTAATGAATCATCACTGAAAGTTCATTTCAGAAATTGCATTTAAAAATGTAACTTGAAAAGCCCTGACATTTCTAAATAATCTGTTTGTCTGGGAATCCTGCCCCAGGTGCAGTTATGCTCTCAGTAGTGATTGAATAAATGCAAAGCTATTCAGTCACTTTTAACTAAACAGCTGAAACAGAAATCTTAAAGTATCTTAGCTGCAAAGAGAAAAATAATTTTGAAGTGTTCAACATGAACAAATACATCCCCTGTATGAGGTCTCATATAAGGGCAAGCCTGAACATAGGTCACAGGTAATGTCTCAGCGATGGAGTCATCAGCTTGTTTTAACAGAGAATTGTAGAAGTTGGAAGGGAACCATAAGGATCATTGAGTCCAACTTCCTGGTCCTTGTAGAACCACCTAAAACTAAACCATGTGACTAAAAGCATCAAATATTTTCTTTGATTAATACCATTATTTCTGGACAATAATTCTCTCTAATAATTCTCAGGCACTTTTGTGAACACTATACATTAGACTACTCATAATTTGCCAAATTAACGGGTACTTAAAGGCACCAACATGTAAGACAAGTTTTCATATCTATTCCTTCAACTATTTCCCTGTAATAGCCTTTAGAAGTGACCTAAAGCACTGGAGCAGATGACCTTTGAAGGTCCTGTCCAACACAAACTATGAAATAATTCTATGATTCTATGATACTATCTGAAAAATAACCAGCTTTAGGGTATTCATACCAATGTCATGATAAAGATATGTGATTTGCAATCTGTATTTTAATGGTTGTAGCTCTCAATAATGATACAAAATTATTTTAACATTAAGGTTACTAAATAATCATTAGACCCCTCCTATTCTGGTAGAAAAATAATACAAAGGTGATACCCAAATGGCCTCAGTCAAGGCGGTCCCAATAATTCCATCATTTTAGTAAAAATGCATTAAAAATAAGTCTCAAAGCATTAACCACCCTGAGAACCTTCCATACGGGCCTAAGTGCTTCCAAAATATCAGCCTCTAGTTGCAACTTTCCTGTCATTCAGATGAACTACAATCACAATTATAAAATTATTGTGAGCTGAACAAAATGTACAGAACAATCACAGCTTAGAGATGTCTTAAATATTCACAGTATATATACAGTATAAATACACACACTTTTGTGTGTGTGTATATATATCTATATATAGAAAGAGCAGGGATCTTGTGTACTTACATTTTAGAAAAATGTAAGTCATCATGTGAAACTGATATCTATTTAGTCCAGTGATCTAACAGTGGCTGGTACCAGAGGCTTCTAAGTTCAAGATAATTAGCAGCAGACAATAGTAAAATAACTGGTCAATAAAAATATTTTTTCTTATGCCAGTGATCCTCAAGCTAGAGGTGGGTCTAGCTGGCACACCATGTGGTTGCAGGAGCTTCACAGTCAACTTCACTTGGCATTGTTAATTACTTAATGAGTGAGTTGATGAAAAGTTCCATAGGTTAACTAGAAAGATGTAGCTTTCCCACCATATATGGGGTGAGCTAGATGTTTCTGTTCTCTACCATGCAGCAGACACTGCATCCACTTCCACTACAGTAGTAGCTTAGGAACTTCTGGGTGCTAGGAGCAATATTCCTTCTAGTCTTAATCTTGCATGGTAAGACATTATTTTATATCAATTTGGCATAACACAGGAGAGTCATAGAAGGCAACTAATTCATAAGGAAATACTTTTTTTGCATGACATATAATATACTGCAAGAACTTACAGATATACAGGCCATCAGTTTAGGAGGATTCTGAAAAACACTAGCTATTTATGTGAGTAATAAGAGTTAGAAGAGGGAGCAGGTGCTGACTCAGATAATAAGGATTTGGCACCTAAGGCTTGCAAGCTTCTTGTGTAACTTCCAGAACATAACGTGTGTTTGTATCTCTGTTCCTCATCTATGGGAATAATAACAGGAAAGGGAATAATAATTCCTGACTTTAGAAGGGGCTATAGGATAAATTAATTTTGTTAGCCAACATGCTAGAGAGAACAAGACTGAAGTATTTTAATATTCCTTGTAATGTCCGAAGAGACCAGCCAGGCTTAGGAAGCTATTATTTTAGGTACTATATATTCACAGTACACAGACCATCTTCAAAAGAATCTACTGTATATTTAAGACAAGACAAATAAACAAAGATGAAATGCAAGCAAGCAATTTCAGGGTGAACAAATACAATTTCAGATAGACAGATTTTAAGAGGTGGACAAATGAATTAAATGGTACCTCAGCAACAAGTGCAGTAGTGCTCTCAGAGCTAGTAACAAAATCTAATAATGTTCTCCCAGGACACCTATAAACAGAGAGATTGCATTCATATGTTTTCATTCCATTTATTGCTACTGAGTCATGTGGTTTAATTGGTCAGATGAAAGGTAATCATCACTTGGAGAGAAGGGAGGTTTTGTTAAGCAAACCTCAAGTTATGATTTATTTATTTGCTAGTCTTTAAAAGCTGGAATGCCTAGAAGAATTGCTCTGTTTAATAACATATGCTTGCCAAGCTGATTTTGCATTAGGAAGTTTCTCTGCATCCCACAGTATGCCTAGCAGTTATCCGCACTGAAAATAGTACCTTTAGAATTAAACCATGAAAATATACTGCTCCGAGAGAGATGTTACAAAATTACAAACAATTGACTCATTAATATGTTAAAAAGCCTCAACTTTATCTTGATCTGCTTTTGGCCAAGAATGATAAAGATACAGAACATGTAAACTGCTTGGTCCACTGGATCGTGGAGTAAGCACAAGTTAATGCCTTAATGGCTCAGCCTACAGGCATACTAATGTCTCAGGGAGCAAAGATGGAAGTGATATGTACTTTCAAAAACTGCTGTAAACATTCCTTTTCAAATCTGTCTTCTGTTGGTCATTAAAAGTGACTTCACTATTAGCCCCAGGCAAGCAAGAAATTATTTGTTTCACATTTTGAAAATATTATGAATGTGATTTAAAATGTTCTCTTCTTCAAAAGTAATCATCAAGACCAAATAGTTTTCATTACATAGAAAAATGTTCAGAAATCTTTTAAAATTCAAAACTATCTTTCTTCTTAGGTGGAGGTAAAAACCTGTCAGCGGGCACTAATAGATCTTGGATGCAACAATTTTAGATATGAAATAAGTTTAACAAAATCAAACGATTGCTGATGTTTAGTCACCAGAGTAATTTCTGTTAAAGTAACTCTGGAACAGGGGAAAAAAATATGCTTCATATTTAGAAACATCTTAAAGTTCAGTTTCACTTCAATGAGTAATTTGCAAAGGTGACTCTCAGACTTTAAAGGCAAGAATGATAGACTTTATGATTTCATCAGAACTATATAACAAAGGCTGATAACTTTTGCTTGAGATTGATTTATGCGTTTTAATAAGATCAAGGAACCATGAACCTGCTCACTTTGCAGGCCTGTCTTTTGCCTTAGCAATTTACAGATTCAGGTCTGGAATTCACGGATAAAAGTGCAAAAAGGAAAAAAAATGGTTCTGAGTATGTGAAATAGCTATTTCTTTGAGGCATGTAAAGGACAGGCGTAGATAAGTGTCTGTTGGCCAGAATAGCTACTGCCATTGCTCCTTAGGCTTAATACCCTACCCGCTGTGGAAACTGGAGTTTGACCTTTTGCTCCATCTCTTCTGGGTAAATGTTTTTGCATGATTTAATAGAATGGTTATTTTTTATGCAGATGACTGTTAGCCATGCTCTGAGAGGCAAAGAGAAATTTCTGGTAGAAACGAGCTCTATCAGCATGGTTGAATAAGCAGAAAAGTTCTTCTAGCTATTCTAGTTTTAAGACACTTAAATGGAAAAAAAAAATATTATATTTATTCTATGGATTTTTAATTTCTACATAATTACTATTAATATTATTAATTAAAACATTAATGAACCACGTTTTTAGGTGTTGTTGGTGAGCGTTAGTAGATTTAGAATGAGCTCTGAGAGACTTACTGGAATTCATTGGCTCTTACAGTGCTAAAAATTATATTTATTCTATGGATTTTTAATTTCTACATAATTACTATTAATATTATTAATTAAAACATTAATGAACCACGTTTTTAGGTGTTGTTGGTGAGCGTTAGTAGATTTAGAATGAGCTCTGAGAGACTTACTGGAATTCATTGGCTCTTACAGTGCTCTTCTGAATTTTTCATAGCAAAACTCTTTAGTTTCTCACACGCTTGTAACTGGGCAAATTTGTGCCACTGACAAATGCAGTTCTCATAAGAAAATTTAAACTTAGAAAATTCATGTGAATTCCAGAATTTAATTTTTTATTGTCTTTGACTTATCGTGGCATTTTATTGTGGTATATGTTAGACGACATATCTCATTTTCATTGTACCCTTTACAGAGGATACAGCAAAGCAAAGCTAGATTTGCCAAAGAGATTTAGCATTAAGATATAATTGTGATATATCTACAGGTTAAAGAAGTGAGAGACTGATAGAATGTAGAAGCATTAAGATTACAGAAAAAAAAACTAATGTAAATGTTCTCTGAGTTTGGGAAAGAGAAAATAGGGCTTATAATGGAGCTGAAATGCATGTTTCTTCCCAATTCTCCTTTAAATAAATGGTTACTCTACAGCTAAGAATTATATATTAGTAGTATTATAAGTGATGATTATAAGTGATAAAGATTCATGCAGTCTCCAAATATCTTGTAATACTTTTATCTCATTGTTTTTATAGTTCAGATTTTATTAATTCAAATGATCTTTGTTTTTTAGATAGCATAGAAATTCTTGTTTAATTTATGAATTAGGTCAAATCAGTACTTTATATTTTAACGACACATCTTCCAATTAAATTTTTTTTTTTTGGTGAAAAGTGCATCCAATAAACGACTTAATTCAAGAAGGCTTTAGAATATCAGCTTCACCGATTTAGGCCTGTATTCATTCACGGTGCGCTTCCATATTGATACCAAGGTGCCAAAGTCCATTCAAAAGTATTTGTTGTTGCGCGCACTTCGGGCTCCGGGCGTTTTGAAGTGCAAGGTCTCCGCTTCAGCACCATGGACAGCGCTTCCCCCCCCACCCCAGCATTTGGGCGCAGCTGTTAAAAGTTAATAAAAATCGCCTGTGCTTTTCACTGAAATCCTTTTACAAGATATAAATAATATTTTTTATATAAAATAATATTTTAGAGAAAAATTTCCTTAAAACAAGGTCAAAGGAGAGTGTACTTTCTTGTGACAATAGGATTTTTAAAACAGTCCATGCTCACATAATAAGTATTTCAACCTATTATTATTATTACTTCAACTTTTTTAGTACTTTGGAATTCTGTCATGGTCCAGGATCCCACTGTAGGGATTGAATAAGGACAGAAATTAACTGACCCTCCAAGGGTTTGTGATAACTGTGATGAATGGTTGAAACTGACACAAGTAAGAGTTGCTACTGAAGGGCAAAATCTCTCCAGCAACTTCCCTGTGTTGACACTAGTGATTTTTGTGATGAGTTAGCTCATGGATGCTAATTAAAAAATCCGTGGTTTTCATCTAGATCCATTTCTAGTTAACTCTTAGATTTTTTCCTCGCACAGATCCCATGTTTTGGTGCTGTGAAATTTTTGTCCACAGAATTGTTGAGCCAGCCCTGCATACAGACAATGGTAGCTCTTTGATGTGATAGAGCAGGGGTAACTGACAGGAAACTTTTAAGGAAACACAGAGATAAAAGTAGACACACTCAGCTACACAGCATTCCTGTGCAAGGCATTCTTTAGTAACACTGTGGCTAGAGGTAACTGGGGTGGGGCAGTCAACTTGCAAATTAGTCCTTTATAACTAATAGTATCCAGAGTATCAAAGAGCAGTTTCAAGATGCTACAAAATACAGAAGAGAGACTTGGATGAAAATAAGTACAACAGATCACCACAAAAACCTCTTTATTGAGCAATAATGTAATAGTTCCAGCTAAATACAAGCATCCGTTCCCTTAATCTTACATAACAGCTTTGTTTTCTCTGGCTTTCAATAAAGATATAAATACAATTTATATTTTGCAGAATCAATAATCAAAGGGAAAAAAGCAGGCACTCTTATTTTCTGCTATTTTGTAATGGTGGGCTCTGAATAAAGGACAACTTTTTTATTTTTAACCATAACATGATTAGTACATAGCCAAATAAAGATATCTGGCAGAATCTTGAGTTTTCTGCAATTATTTGTATACAGATGTATCCAAATACTTCATTAAAAACATTTAAAATGTGCGTTTTAAATCTCAAACAATTTTTAAAAATATGGAAGCATTTGTTAGTCTTAACCTACTTAGTTTGTTTTAAAGCTGAATTAGGCGATTTAAAACTAAAGTAGAGTTGTTTTGATAGGGTGTTGAGAATCCAGCTGAGCTCATTTCCTTGCCAGTAGGTGGAGCCAGCACGTAATATGCTGCCTCCTTGCTTCCTCCCCCTCCTCTCTCCCCCAACCGCTCCCCCCTCCCCCCGTCTCTTTTTCCCCACAACCAATTTTCTGATCGATGCTGGGATTCAAAGAGTGAATCTCAGAACAGGAAGCAGGCGAAAAGACTACAGAATACTGCAGAGGTTCCTTTGTTGCTTTGATGGGGAGGTTCTTTCTTTATTTCTTTCCTTTTTCATTTCAGTGAAATTAAAGAGTTTACAAGCTGCTTTGCCCAGGAACCTGAACCTGCAGTAGAAGGAGCCTCGTCATCTACAAGTGTATGGATATTTCTTATGCCATGATTTGTAATTCTCTTTTAATCAGGTAAGACAACAATATATTTAATTAAAATGCTTTGGCAACAAATTCCAGTTGTTTTGCGCCAAGATTTTTCTCTTATGGTGCCACACCTAGTTTTCAATTAATATTAATAGAGCAAGAGGAGAAGAAATAATAGCCATCTTTGCCACTGTGGGGATTTTTCATAGCATTTAATTAGGTCGTAGCATAATAATAAAAAATGTTGTTCTTTTGAGTTCTCTGGTTCTATGGGGTTTTTTTAAGATTATATGTTTCTAATTAGATTTACTTTTTGAGTTTGTATTTTTCATCCTAATTGTGGTAATTTGTTGCTCTGGTTTTGAAGTGGTCATCCACAAGTGTTTTCGTTTTCTGCTGGAGGTTATATTGGTGCTGTACCCAGAATACAAATTGGAGTGTATTTTAAAGCATATGAATACATCCATGGGATTGCCCAGTTTGAATGCAGAAATGTGCTGTTGCTTCCTTATACCATCTTCAGTCAGAAGCTTTTTTTACTTCTAAATCCATTAATTGTTTTTCTGTGAGGTATAGGAGATTTTCAGGATTTTCCCCTCCCTCATCTTCCAAAACAGCCTCTCCCTGGTGGAAGACAGAATGGAGGACTTGTCTGTGACTAAACATGGTTTTGCACTGCTGAAAATATCATGTGAAACACATGTGTTTTGTGAATTGTTATATATGCATTGTGTATGTATGCATTTTTATTGCAAAAACTTCATTACATATTGCATGAGAAAGAAAAATATTCTTTTAAGTATTTTTTTAGATGCATGACACACACTGGGAGAGACAGCAGAATGACTCAGGAGGTGGGAAGCTCATGCAGCACCCCCTGACTCTTCTTTCAAATCTTCTGGTTTTTTCCTTACCTTCCCTTAATTACAGCAGTAATTTATTTAGTCGGGAAAAAGACTAAATAGACACTATAGAAATGCAATGACTTACACAGTCACAGATCAGAGAAAGGGTTCAGTGGCCAGTATATGAGAAAAAAGAATGTGTGATTAATTTAAATGCATGTTGCTTTCTATTAGAAGCTAGTAAGTAGGAAAGCACTGAATCAAAATTTTCACAGACCTGTGTAAAGCTAAACTTTATTTAGCAGTAATTGGTGAAGCAACAGAAAATCGCCTGTTGGGTTTTTAATGCTAGATGCTGCCTTGGCTTTCGATAACTCCTTAGATATATGTGAAATGTTAAGAAGGTTCACACGCATTCTTGCTGTCTATGCATGTTGCCTGCTTAGTTGTATGTTTCTGATCAATGTTAACAATATGTATATATGGGTATGGCTCAGCCATTGTAGTGTCTGAAGGTATCTTCACTAGGATGGTAAAGGATTATCCCTTCTTGAACAGATCTGGAGAAAAGATGGATAATCGCATCCAAACGATGATCAGCAGTTTCCTCTAGTGACAAATGCATTGAATAAATTATGCTCTCCTAGGTCTATAGGCCCCAATTCAACAACAAACAGGCATGCCAATGGGATGACTCACATTCTTAATATTTGGCAAGTGGATAAGTACCTGGCTCTGTTCTCTTGATTTTTAAACTGCACAAATGTTCAGTGAGATAATAACTTCTTTTCAATCACAGAGATTTTGCAGTGTTCATAAAATGCAGTCAGTAGGCCAAACTAGCAAATAGCTTCAAAGACAAGCTATAGATTTACCTTTAAAAGATAAAAAGAAAATCCACTGAGTCTTTACAACCCTTGAAGGAAAATATTGAATCTGAATTCTTACAGATTTTGAGTACGTTAATTGTGAACATTAGTCTCTGGGAAATACTAACACATAAATGGCCATATCATATCAAAGCATGATACAGTTATCTTTCAGTAGCAATGGCTAAAGTCAGATGTTTCTGGAGGAGTTCAAGAGAAAGTTGACCCTAAGTGAAAGCTCGCCCTCCCTACCTTTTGTGAAACTGAATTTTAGGGGTTATTTAAACTTTGCTATTTTTGCTCATCTGAATTACTCATATTGAAGTGTACTCTGTACACACACAAGCATCAGATCTCTGCAGCAGAGACCAGCAGACACACTCTGCAGCCGAAGCGAGAGCCCGGCAGCAGCTACGCTGCCAGCGCTGCTTGCTCGATTTCTTCCATCACAGCCCTTGACGAACAGATTTGCTGGGTCACTACCTGCCGGCCTGCTCTACCCCTGAGCAGCCCCTCAACTCTCTCTGCAAGGGAACAGCGAGGAAACTGAAATCCAATATATCCTGTCTGCTTGAATTGTACTGGGTACCAATGAATGCAACTGTAATCCCTCCTTATGCGTGCAACTCCCAGCTGGAGCACGAAAATCACAAACAAGCTTTTTACTGGGTTGCTTCCACTGTTGTAAGGGCATACACACTCTCTCACCAACTTCTCCAGAGGACAATGTGGATCCTTGGCAGTGGCAGACCCTGGTCCTGTACTCCCCCTCAGTGGGGTCAGCTTCTTATCCATCAGAGCCTCCTGTTCCTCTGTTTGTCCTCAGCCCCAGCTTGCTGAGCAGGCGTCAGGGAGACTGGAGGCCTCCTTTCTAGAGGCTTCCTGAAGCCACTCGAAAGGATCCATTTCTTGTCCCTCCTCTCCACTCACCGACACCTACCAGTCAGAAATGGTGGGTTAAAAGACGTTTCTGCAAATGGTGACCTGAATCTTCTGTTCTTATCTTATTGTCTTTGAGAGACAAATAATGTACCTGATTTCAAAGAGGTGTTAATGAGGGGAGGTAAATGACGTTGTGAATCACAAAACACCATAAAGATAATAAATATGAAAAAAAAAAGCTAAGGAGAAAATTAATAATTCTGTAATCACTGCATGTTTGGGAAGATATGAAGTAGGGAAGGTCTAGGACCAAAATACTGAAAGAGGATGACTTAAAGAAACACTGAATAACTATATTAATTATATTCAGTTCAAGTTGTTTTTCACCTTGCAACTTTAACCCTTGCTTATTTCTGCTCCTGAACCTATTATTCCTTTTTCTACGCTTACCACCAATTTAAGTTAGGCTGGTTCCTCTTTCTGCTTTTTACTGGTTTGGGACCAGCAGAAGGGCTTTGCTTCTGCTCCTAGTTTCAGCATTTGATGCCTCAGCAGCTATCATTACCAATTGCACTGAAGGGGTTGCTAATGCTAGGCAGAAACACAGTCAACATGTGGCAGCTCTGTAAGTATTTATTGCAAGCTGCTAAGAAGCTTTTTCTGAGCATATTTAGAAAATATTTTAGAGAAGTGCTGAATGGCCAGATTTCAATAAATTTAAACAGGAGCAACAAAATGCAAACTCTCATATCGCTTGAGCAGCCTACTTGCCCAAATTCAGAGTAAAGGAATTGTAGGAAAAGTTCTCAACACAAAAAAAAGAAAAAAGGCTGGAAATAAATTTTAATGCTGCTGTATTACCAACATACTCATTAAATAATCACATAAATAATTTTTAATATTCCTATTAAACAACCCAACAATATGGATTCATTGTTCTCCCTTTTTGGGGGAGATTAGTGAAATAATACTTTCGATACTTTTAATAGTGTATATTACTGAAATAATGCTTCCAAACTTTTCCCAATTCACAGACTAAAAATGTACTTTTTTCTATTAAATAGGGAAGTTTTTGTTTTTATGAGCATTCAAGCTGAAAGAAATAAGAAGTATCATGAGTAAACATGGATCTGTGTTGTTAAGTTCTTTTTAATGTCATTGAAAGAAGTATCTTGCCATTTATAGTGTCATTTAAAGAAAGAAATCAGGACCGGGCCAACAGCATAAACAAATTCAATCCCAACAATTAAGGTTTTGGCAAAGCTGAAGGCATTGGAAAGAGATCCTTATGATGGAAACTATTAAGTAAACAAAACTCTGTCAGCTCTGTTCTATACCATATAGAAGAAAGTTCAAAAAAATACTGAAGAATCAGCAATAACGTATTTTTTAGGTCTCTCTATCTGAAGTTCAGTGATTGTTTCTATATGAAGTTTTCTTAGGTTTTGTGTAATTGCAATCGCAGTTGCTTCTTGATGCTTAGCTTGGCTTCCCTTTAACCTGGGCAGAAGCTGGTTTTGGCCAAATGAATTCTTTTGCCCTGCTAATGATAGCCAGTTCTCACTCATCTTCTTTTAAAGAGGTACCTCCTAATATGTGATGAAAATGTAGACTTCCCCCATCAAGAAAGCCAATCGTATTCAATAAGATAATGATTGCTCCATGCAGTGTATAGTTACCTTACTTAGACAAACTAATAACATTTAACATTAGCAGACATGCCTTTTAGGATGATGGATGTTAAGGTTTTGAACATAGAGCAAGCGCACTTCTAATGGTCTAACATGGACCTGTCGTATGACAGGAGATGCCTGATTTTTATGCCATATGGTGCTGCTTGTCTGGTCTTAGAGTTGTAACATACAGCTTTTGAGTATGTTTAGAAGATGTCCAATGACCCAATCCAGACAAAAAAATTGGGTAGCATTCAACCCTGCAGTAAAAAAGCATGGCTGCAGTAGGGTTAGCCAGTGCTCAGTTTAGTACTTTGGTTTCAAAGGCAGTGTATGTGATTTATAAAAACGTACAAACCCACCTGATTCTTTTGGCTACTCACTTGACCTGCTGGCCTATCACTCTATAGCTCTCTGCTCACTGGTACTGAGCTGACCAAAGTAAAGCTACAATATTTCCACATCTACTGCTGTCATTCCTCTGACAGCAGTGCGGATTTTGCTTCCATTAAATTATTACCAGCAGGCTTTCAGAGTGGGGCAGAAACAGTCTTCCTCTTTGAATGGGTGCTATTTTTATGTTATTTTTTTCTATACCATCCTCACCATGTCTCACCCTCCTCAGTGTAACTGCAAAATCCTCAGCAGACTTTGACCCCAATGTAGTTTTGTTTGATGATAAATGTAAATGACTCAGTCTGAAATTAGGAGTCTGACTCAAGTTCTCTGAAGCAATACACCATGTTCTAGGCTCACTCATTTGTCTTGGTAGGATCACAGATATATCAGGTGCTAGATTCTACACATGTATACAAAATGGAGTCAGAAGCAGGCAGAAATCTTGGACAGTCTGTGAGCTCGAAAAGAACAGTGGCCAAGGTTTAATTCATCATAAACTGCATACACATAGAGCAAGGTCAGAAATAAGTGTCCTTTCCCTAGACACTGTTGTCTGAATTTGCTCTTTAAAAATTACGTCCGTAAACAGGTGCCAACAGAAAGAATGTTGAAGTAGCACCTGAGTATCTAAACAGACCGTGTGCTTGTAGGGCAAATTTCTACACAACCACAACTACTGTAAACAAGAACTCTGCCCAGGTTTTGACAGCCTGTCTCTCAGTATACTCATTGTGTTTTGCTTATTAGTAAATACTTGCACCAAATGCAAACCAGTGGAAAATCCTACCTCTTGGGCCACAAGGCAAGCTTTGTTAGATCATCTTTTCCCAGTAAGTCTCTGAAGAGGTTATTCTAACTGGGACTGTGGCACGCGAGGTCATATCACAAAAGCATAACAGGTGTATTTGTAGAGTGTGTGAGCTTCATATGTTTTCTCTTTACTGAGAGTCAATAATGAAACCATGGAAACTAAAAGATAAGTATGGATACCAGGCAGAATGAAAAAAAAATCTTCCATCTGTAGTTGCGTTAACCTGAAAGCAGGCGTGGGGCAAACGCTGCATGATTATTTCCAGATCGAGACTTCGCTGATGGCTGCACAAACATCCTGATGGTAAATGCACTTGCGCAGGTTAGATTTTGCAGTGTAGGGGCAGGTTTCCATTTTGTAGAATGGGAAGTACCACAAAAGTGCTGACGGCAGGCAGTCTCCTAGGTACCACGATAATTCTCCTAGAGAAGCAATGCGAATAAAGTTTGAAAATACTGGGATGCAGGATGAGCTAACGTTTTATTTTAATTTGGCTTCTGGAAAATACTAATAGACAAAATGGAAAGCACCCGTTTTTACTATCAGTAGCAATGTAAGATGCAAATCTTAAAGTTATTAAGGAAATCAATTTGATTAGGAAGCAATAGACTATAACTGTTACTGGCTTATATTTATGAGAGTCACTTTTCAATAGAATAATATTTTACATCTTGCAAACAGTTTGCTTTTGTAATTTTGTTGGCCAAACATATGCAACAGTCACAGAACATTCTCAAGAGTTATTGTTTCAATTTTTTTTTTTACAATATTTTTAGAGTTTACATTTAAAGTGCTCCACAGCCTTTTACAAGATTTGTGACTGTAAAAAAGATATTTGTGCTTTTCCCAGCTGCAGTTTTTATGAATTACATGATCTTTGAAGTAAAGCTTTGGCCCTCTAAGCCATGCTGATGGCAGGTTAGCCTTTGCACAGAGGAAAATCTGTTACTCTACCCCACCACTATCCTTCAGAAAAAAAAAAAAAAATTAAATTTGAATGTAAGCCTCAGGTTATGAAGATGATGACCTTTTAATATTATATAGGGCACTTGGGTGCTATTACTCATGCTGATATCTTGCCCTCTGGAGCAGCAGAAGCTGGGAACCCAGAAGCATTCTCCATTGCTGGTATAGGGATTATATTGCTTTTCTCAGTATTGACCTCACTCCAAAATTAGTTTAAGAATTCACACATTCTCAAAATAATCTGTCCTTGGTGAGAAAAAATGATGGATATGATGCAGAAATTGAGTGAGCTGGTATAAATATTGTGAAGATGGGTGAACGGCTCTGAAACTGTGATAAGGAAAGGAAATATTCCCTAGGAATCTAGAGAAGAGAGATTCATGGGGTGAAAGCAATCAAATTCAGGGTGGAAAAGGGAAATTCTAGGAGGGTACACAAACTCAGTTCCTATAAGAAAAAAAGCAGAATCCGTTGAAAATTGAATATTGAAATGTGTATCTGTGTTCCTGTGTGGAGGTGAGCAGTGTGGTGTGCATGGCTCCAGGGGGAAGATCTCCTGGCAGTGGTACAGCTCCAGGTTGCAGGTGATACTGTGCTCCAGTAACGCTTGTGAGAGCTCTTTGGGGAGCTCTTGTATTCCTTCTAATCAGAACCTGTTTTGCTGGCTCAGATATAGTGGGAAAGGAAAAACTCTCCTGAGGAGGTTTTCAACATCTGCTCCCTTGCTTTATTCACATGTACCAACAAATGCAAATGGAATATACTCAAAGAAAATTTATAGTTAGGAAATTATTCCAAACTGGAGTAAATTGTCAAATTCCAATGAACAAATTGCAGTTCCAAATCACCCAGCTATAATGAACTGCAGTTGTATTTTAGCCTAGACTCCTGTAGATTATCCTAAGCAATCCTTCTTTTCCCCATAGTTATAAAATTATAAGGAACAAGCCTCCTCTCCCCTGCCCTCTTTTTTAAAGTTACCTTGAAACTAAATCTGCTCTTTCAAAAACTGACTGATCTTTACAGCTGTTGGTTCTCTGTGGTTTGTTTCATGAGGTTTTGTCCTCTTATGAAAAAATTCAGGAGCCAAAACAGATTAGTTTGGGGCAGATATATGGTGTAACTGTTCAGCTTTCCATTTCTGGCACATTCCCATACTTAAAAGAAGTGGCACTGAAGTTTTCTTAACTTCACTACCGAGGAAACTGGGTCTAAGTATGAAATAAAGCACTCATTTTATTGCAATAATACTTTCCCATCAGGTAACTTACAAAGGCATTCTCATGAATTTGGCTTTCTAAAAAGGTATGTTCCAACTGAGGCTCATGTTAAACTGGGAGAGACTGTTATAAGCCATACATTGCAGAATGTCAGAATAAACACTCGTAATGATCTCTGATCCTACATTTATGAATCTGTGTTGCTCCCTCAGGCCTTTCAAGTTTCTTGATGGAAGAGTGATATTACCTTTCTGCTCTTAGTTAACTGCATATGTCTGCCATATGCACTTTGTCCCTCAGGATAACTTGATCCATAAAGATGTTTTTATAGTGTTCAGAGTATTCTCAATTAATGTTTTGATATGACAGCTAGGTTATCAAGACACTATAAAAGGCAAGCAGAAACTGGGCCTGGCAAGCCTGTTTCAGGGTTGTTTGTGTGTTTTTTTTTAATGGCATTTCTATTTAATTGTGGGCCAATTAACTACTCGGTTTCCTTTCAGATAAAAAAAAAATCTTCTAAATGTAATAGAGAGTTGTTTAATGCTTCCTAATGTTGTATATCTGACTGAGCTTTTCATTACCCAGAGAAACAAACATGCTGGTCGGGTCACCAGGGAGCAGTGATGATGTTTGCTGTCTTCCTTTGCATGGGAGGCGGGGGGGGATGAAGCTGTACCTCTTAAGTTTTCTAATGATTCCTGTGTGACAGTCTGGTAAATCCTATATAACTACTTAGCTGTGTTCTGCATAAGTCACCAATTCTATTATTCATAATGGGATGTAGTTTCATGCTGTTTGGTTTAATTTTTCCTTTTTGGTTGCCAAATTTTGAATATATATCCAGCCTTATGTGCCTTGCACTGGTGACATCTTCATTTAAAAGACGTACTTATTCAACTGTAGAGATGCCTGTAGTGTGAAGTTTTGGACAGTTGGCAGACCTGTAATAAATCATATTAAAATTACAGTAATTAATATATATGCTAAGTACTACAACAGGACTATTCGGTTCTCACCCTGCCTCTGTTAATGTGTATCAGTATGCAAACCACATCTATTTTCATATGTCATTCTGTTTCCAAAACCACATGGGGTTCTGTTTCTCAAAATGTAAAGTGGGAATAAATGTTAATAGGTGCAGAATAAGTGGCTGATATTTAATAAAGACATGTGCAAGTACAAGGTTCCACTAAATAGTTCACATTTAAAAAATTGCATTAGAAGTATGTTAGTAAGTGACAGAGTTGAGCAGGCAGTTATGGGACACTGAATTAAGGCTGTCTCTCCATTCTGGAAATCAGACATACTATTTGTAGCCACCTGTGAAAACAGTGATTTGAGTGAATTGCCTTGCACCATATCAGAGTACTGAGCAGGATTCATCTCCTCTCTCTCCCTTCATAGTTTGTGGAGAAACAGGCACTTCTAGGGCACAACTTGCCTCATTCTAAGGTAGATATCTAAAATAGGTCAGAAGAATTGCCTTTTAAAGGACCCATTTTCCTTCAGTGAATATGAAAGGAGTTCAGACTGGCTCAGATGCGGGTGCCGACATATACAGACACCTGACGCCAGGGAAGGTGAATCCTACCCGTGACGCAGGCAGAGGTAACATCCAGTTCTCCAAGACACCATACAGGCCTTACACGAGTACTTCCTGCTCAGGTAGTTATTGTCCTTTTTCCCCTTCTCTGAGTCACTTCTCGTAATCCATGTGCAGCTCCAATGAATCAAGGAAGTCTCCTCCAAAACAAATCTCACTGCTTTTAGGAGCTTATCCATACTGTGTAGTATGGAAGACACTGAATGTTGCATTATAGTATCTACTGACAAATGAACCCAAAGTAAGGCAGATCTCAATTCTAGCATGTGCTGACATTTGAGTCCTCCTTCCTACAGTAATGGGTGTTTTTTATTGGCGTGTTTGTACACAATTTGTATTACAGAGACCCTATGGATACCCATATGAACGACTAGGAGTTACTGAATGTATGTTTACACATACTTCACAGACCTCTGAACTTGTCAACTTTATAGTTCTCTATAAACTCATTTTCAGATCTTATTGTCCATCCTTCAATTAATTCCAATCACCTCAGCTTTTTATTCTCTCTCTTGTCCATTCTGTCCAAGCTTTTTTCTTTATCTTTTCTCTGCTTGCCCCATTATACTGGCTCTCCCCTACCCTCTTTCCCTTTTCCTTCACTTTTTCCCAGCCTGGTCTTCTATGAGGTCAAACTGATCAACCTAGATGATTTTCTTGGCCATATTAATCGACAAGTCTTTGAGTCTTTTCTTGTCTCTCCAAACAGCCTCCAGCACTACTACAGCTAATTTTGAGAAAATCTCTTTATCCAGGCAGACAATTCTTCCACGTATCATTTCCCTGGAGGATTTTTCTGCTGCCAGTCTTCACTCCCAGATATGTCTCCCTTCCTTCATTCCCAGATATGTCTCCCTTTCTTCCTACCTCCCCCCTTTTCCTTATTTCCTTCTGCAATTTTTTTTAATAACCAACATATAAGAATCCCCACTCTTAGGTCAGCACAGTCCACAGAGACATAGACTTCAGCTGCACAAAAATCCTCTCAGCTGGACATTGATATATCAACAGAAAAGGCATTATCTCTGGAATTCACACCTTTAAACCTCTTGGATGTTTTCCCAAATATATATGTGAACTAATTTTTGAAGTCTGGGCAGATATTATAGATATCACTCCAACAGAAAAGTCCAAAATTCAGAATATTGTTCAGCAAAAAGTTCTGCAAGACTTTATTCGTGCTTTGAAAATTGGCAGCTATAAAATTTTAATGAGAAATATGTATATGTAGCTTTTTCTTGGAAATAGTTGCATTGTTTGAGTTGAAGCTTTCCTCTAAAAATCTGTCTGAGGCAAAAATGGAAAATTTAGCCCCAGCACTTGAAGCTTGGCATAATCAAGCAAGGGAAAGGAGAGGGGAAAAAAAATTAAAAGAGAAACAGGACAGGTCAGGCATCTCAGTAATAAACAGTACTACCCCATCTGTAATTATCATGGAATGTGACAACCCATAACTAGTAGCTGGCTTGGACCCATCTGCACTCTATCCCTAAGAATATAGTAAAAACTGCTAACCCCTAAACCATCATAAGACTAAAAGTATATTTAAAAGTAAATATGGGTCCTTGTCTATGACTTTATTTCCAGAATCACTGAAACCACTTCACTTCTGGCTTATTTGAAGTGGCACTTCCCTGAAACAAAGCCAGCTCTTCCATTCCAGTGGCAAAGGGAATCTAGTGGAAACAACGTGTGTTTTCAGTTGTGCTTTTTTCTGTTTCTATCTGTTTCAGAGACTTTGGTACGTATCTGTGCAGGTAGGGGCAGGGGTAGTGCTGACGGGGAAACACAGCCTGTGGCATCCTGCCCTTGGAGGCTGATGGATACCCAGGGAGTTAATGCTTCTTTCAAGCTGCATTAACTCCTGCAGGATCCCCTCGGCAGCTGGTGCTGTGCAGCTGCAGGAGCCTGGGGGCTGCAGCACAGTTCCCCGGGGGAAGATTCTTGTATGTTATCCACAGAGATGTTTGTTTCCCTCATGTGGGATGGTCCTCACGTTTTCTGTCTCTATTGTGTTTTGGGTGCAAAAATAAGTTCCTCGAGAGGCAGTTGTGTTTGTTTCTATTGAACTATCTTTGCAACTACAGGCCTATTTAGAGAATATTCCATTTAGATTCAGATTCTCTTTGTTTATTTTGAAAGTTACAAATTAGATATGTACCTCCTGATGCTCTCTCATATATACCAAACCTAAACTCGGGGTTGTGGCATGTGGTGGTGGCGGTTATTTTTTCTTAAAAACATAACAACAGCTTGAAATAAGGACAACATCTTTCAAAAATGGGGATGATGTAAAAACTGTCCCAGCACTCCGCTCCCCGTGTCCGTTTCTATGGTTTTACAGTCACCATTTCCTAGTTAAAAAAAAAAAACAAACCAAAAAAAAAAAAACCCACCACAAACCAAACACCCCCACATGAAGAAGGGGAATTGGCTGACTGCAGACAGTATGCAGCATGGCTGACTAGCTGTATCCAATACAAACGGTAAACAAACTTAACAGAAGGAGGGATGGAGATCCTCCCCACCCCATTCCATCCCGCCTTGATGGCAAAGCCTGGATTTGCCACCATCCCTTGCTCAGCCCGTGGGACAGAGGGGACCTTGCTCTGCCCGGGCCGGGACTGGCCCAGGGGCTCAGCTGTTCCTCCCTGTTAACTCTGAAAGGGGGATTCGCCTCATCTGAAGGGCGAATCGCCTCATCTCCTCGCAGTGAGGCCCCCCCTTCTGCACAGCGAAACCCCCCTTTCACTCTTGCCTCTCTGTAACCCTGCTCTACGCTAAATGCCTGCTCTTTTCCGCCCCTCCTGCTTCTCCCGTTTGATTAGGTGTTGCTGAACCCGGCAGGGGAACCTTTCCTTCTGGAAAAAAAACAACCTGCCTGCGGCAGGTTTTCAGGCGGAGTTTCCGCAACCCGCGGGCGGCGGCGGCGCTCCCCCTGCGCTGCGCTGTCTGCCAGGCCGCAGCGCGGGTGCCGCAGCCGCCGGGCCGGTTGCTAAGCAACCACCCCCCCTCCCTCCCGCGCTCCCCTCGGCGCCGCTCCGTGCCGGCGAGCCCCGCCGCCATTGCGGAGCCGCCTCCCTTCACAACCCGGCAGCTCCCGGCCCCGTCTCCCCTGCCGGCTTTTCACTCGGTGTTGTCGTTTCGAGCGACATCGTGCTGCCCGTCTTCCCTTCTCGCAGCCCGGTGTGGCGACGGGAGGTGACGAGGCACCTGATGGCGCCCGGGCTGCGGGGGCGGGCTGGGGCGGTGGCGCCCCGGGAGGGCTGGGCACTGCGGCCTGCGCTCCGCACTGCCCGCCTTCCCCCGCCTCGCTCCGCAACGCCCGTGTTAACCTGCTTCTTGGCTCTGCCCGGTTAAAAGGAGCGGGTGGAAGTGAAGTGGAAGGTGTTGCAGCAGTTTACTGAGGTGGGGGGGGTCCTTGGCCCTTTGTCCTTGACTTGAGGAGACTTTGGCCCAGCTTCCCTGTCAGAGCCTGACCTGGGCTTACGTAAGCAATAACAAAAAGCAGTTTTGTGCATAGGTTGTGGTTGCAGTAGAAGCTAGTAAGAGGCTATAAAAGTGGAAATGCACAGTATTTTCCAGGATCACTTGTCAGTAGGTTCAGAATTGTGATTTATGTTGTTCATCCAAAATTGCTAGGTAGTTGTTAGGGCATATTAAAATCTCCTATCTACCTGGTGTCCTTTATCCAAAAGAATATGAATTATAGATGATTGCATTTTCTGTAGCCATACTGTAGTTAAGTTTAATGGAGATCTCATTCTAAACATCTTTACGTAATCCCCATACTGCGAATGTTAAACTCAGGGTTCTGGTTTGTCAGGAAAGAAATCACAGCATGTTTTATTAACAGCATAAGTAGTCAGCACATTCTCCTATTCAGGCATCTGGAAATATCTAGCTCATCCCATACATATGGCACTTCTGTTATCATTACATCTTTGAATTGTATAGTCACTCTCCCCACACAAACACACTAAAAATGGATATATCTCTAGCCTGACACTTATACAAGAATGTACTTGTGGGGATACATTTCTCACAACAGATATCAGGGCAAAAGATTGATTTGATGAGAAGCCCACCTCAGCCAAATGGTTGAAAGGCCACTTAACCAGCTTCACTTAACCAGCTTCACTGGGGACTTGGTGAATGCGCTTCTTGCATTACTTTGTCTCACATGTTGCTGTTTGCTTTGGAGGCAGTCGGTATATTTCTCTTTTTGTAAAGGGAAACTTGAACTGTTGTTTTGAATCTTCCTCAGGTGTGAATTACCCTTGGTTTGTTCCTCTGGTTATGGAGCTCATTTAAATCTGGCAGAAAGCTTATTTCACAGTATACAAAAAAAAAGTTAAGAATGGCATTTTCATCAAGTGAAAAAACCAAACTGCCTAATGCTAGAAAGAAGGAGTTAAGGGCCTCTTATCTGGAAAAACAAATAGCTTTTTTGTTCATTCACAGACATTTGATTGAAAATCCGCAATTGTTCAGAGAGCATTTCTGATGAAAGAGGAAAATGGAGTATGTAACTATAACCAAATACAAGTAATTGGCAGTTATTGGCCAACAGTAAGTAAAGATAATGATCAACTGATTTTTACCAATATATTTTTCATACTTTCTTGGAGTACATCTTGCCATAGCCTTATGGACATTACCCTGAAATAAGTTTTTAAAGAGGGTGAAAAAATTGATTTGAAGGAACTCCCAAACTTTCCCGTAGAGGTCTTTGTATACCTATCGTCACATTAGATGATCCTTGCCACACATTTTGGATAAAATGCTGTCCTGATGTTGTGATGTCCATGTTGAAAGGCAAGGGTGATCCTGGTCACGTCCTGATCTTGGAAGAGCAACCTTGAGGCTGCTGTAACAGAATGCTCACCCTATTTGATCCTTACATTTGCTAATGTTTGGGCATTTTAATAAACCTTTTTGCTTTTTTATCATACTAGTCCTACGTCCAGTACAGGATCTGTGCTAATATTTGTTGACTGTACAATTGTTAGAGCTCTGTTCATCTCCAGCGTTCAAGCATTGAAGATCCATTTATTCATACTCTAGTGCCTTAAACTATTGAGCTTTGCAGTTAGGACAAGCACTAAAATTTGGAAGACGTTGTAGGTAGTCAGCTAGTCCTTTGCACTCTAAAAGTGAAGGGACATGTTAAGCCTCTTAGCTTCTTTTCTGCAGTGCGATGGATCAGCTCTTTGACCAGGCTGAAATCCAGCCACTTACAGTTTTCATCCAGACCAGTGAGCTGATCTGGCTGAGGTGCAGAAGTGCTCAAGCCAGCAGAGTGGGAAATGACCAGGGTAAGTGCGGATGGAGAATGGGGCTGACCCTTCTGTCAGCACCATCTCATATGGGTTTAAGATTTTCAGAAACTGCATTTTCAAAGGTGATTTGCTAGTTATATACCTGTTTAAAATGTTGGACAATGTGTAGGAAGCTGTATTTTTATATAGCTCTTCAAAGAGCTGTTTAGAAAAATTGTTGTGTAGAAACACCTACTGTTCCAATCTCACACATAGTCCAGCACATAGATACTGTATGAAGAGACCTCTGTCAGAGCTCTGACTACTGAACATACAATGCAGTGTAGTATGAAACACACTAATCTCAAGCAAAGTAAAATTGATTTTTATTTGCTGTCTACTAATTTCAGCACTGGAGTGGTCAGACCATAAATCTCAGCAGAGATATTACACCAGCTGTAAACCTTCCACCTTCAGACAGGGCAAGCACATGACATACAATCTGTCATGCAGTGCTATGGTGTGCTGACACATCAAGAAGGGCTATAGCCCTTTGAGACAGAATAGGGGTTTTTTTTTCCAGCATTAATTTTACCCATGTTGAGGAATAGCAGTGATGTGAGATGCAAGTAAGTGAATGGACTATGGAATGGTTCTTTTAAACTTGATGATTTTAATTTCTTTTTTGTCAGGTTAAGGGGAAAGGAAAATACTGGAAGGAGAGAGAAGTCTGTAAAGAGAAACTGAGGGCAGATCTCTCCTGCTCCACACCGATGCTTCCTTAGGTACTCTGGTCTCTTTCTCTGTAAAGAAGTCCTTGGGACTTTCCTGCCTGTGATGTCACTGTTTTTCAATCCTGCACCCCACTGACTCTTTAAGAACTTTCTCAGCAAAGAGTGACTGAAATCAAACCCCCTTTCTTTTCTGCTTCTCTATGGGTAAACAATAAGCTCTTGCTCCCTTGAGGCCTGGGGAGAAACACAATGGATGGAGCAGCACAAAACAATGAGAAACCTACACTTATTAAGACCCTAGAACAGTGAGAGCCTGTTACAAGTTTCTTTAATCTCATCCTGATCAGCTTTGCCACAGATCTCACACTCATCACCAGTCTTTCTTTTGGCAAGGCCTGGCCTTTCTTAAAGCCTTTGAATGATTGTGGTGCATCTACCCTGTTCATTCTCTATTTTCACTGGTAAAACGTTTTCCTAACAAATCCTTCTTGCTGCGGTTTAACCCCACAATCTCTTTCCCTATATTGCAGATAGAAAAAAAATTCTTCCTCTTCCTTTGAGGAGCTTTCTAGACACATAAAAAATGTTGTGTCTTCTATCAATCTTTTCAATGTAAAATTAAGACAGAAAGAACTCAAATCCCACAATGCCTTGGATGTTTTCTTCTAAGTTATGTTTTTGTTGCTCTGGTCTGAATTCTTTCAAGTAGGCCCCAATATTTTTTTAGATGTGGTACCTGTGTTGGACATACTGCTACAAATAGAAGAGTAGAAAATCATTTCACATGCAGATAGAAAAAAAATTCTTCCTCTTCCTTTGAGGAGCTTTCTAGACACATAAAAAATGTTGTGTCTTCTATCAATCTTTTCAATGTAAAATTAAGACAGAAAGAACTCAAATCCCACAATGCCTTGGATGTTTTCTTCTAAGTTATGTTTTTGTTGCTCTGGTCTGAATTCTTTCAAGTAGGCCCCAATATTTTTTTAGATGTGGTACCTGTGTTGGAATATACTGCTACAAATAGAAGAGTAGAAAATCATTTCATAAGTTTATAAATCCTAAGTACTTTTTTTTTTTTGCCTTTTTTTTTTTTTACAAGTTTATAAATCCTAAGTACTTGCTTTTTTTTTTTTTTTGCCTTTTTTTTTTCAAGACTAACAGTTTTCACTTACGCTTGGTGTGTGATGCAGTAAGTACTCTAGATCTTTTCCTGCAGAGCTACTGATGCAGTTTTTTTCCTCATCCTCACCTAATTTTTCACTTATTTATTCTCACCTAGATATAAAAATCAGGATTTGTATCTCTTGAATTGCATCATTTTTTTGAGACCATTTTGTTATTTTTCAGGACATTTTAAATTCTAATACTGTCCTTCTGTTTCCATGTAGCCTTTCCAGTTTCATGTCATCTGCAAAGCTAGCAAACATGTTTTTCTGTCATCTAGATCACCATGAATAATTTAGTAGTATACTAAGTCGTTTAAGTAGCATAGGGGGAAGAGGTGACAGGAATTTCTTTAGATTCAGTGTTTTTGATTAAATGTATGCTCTTTACAAGAAGAAAAAGTTCCCTTTCCCCCCTTTGCTCTTTAAATGCAAAAAATACTGGACATTTAAAATTCTAATACTGTCCTCCTGTTTCCATGTAGCCTTTCCAGTTTCATGTCATCTGCAAAGCTAGCAAACATGTTTTTCTGTCATCTAGATCACCATGAATAATTTAGTAGTATACTAAGTCGTTTAAGTAGCATAGGGGGAAGAGGTGACAGGAATTTCGTATACTAAGTCGTTTAGGTAGCATAGGGGGAAGAGGTGACAGGAATTTCTTTAGATTCAGTGTTTTTGATTAAATGTATGCTCTTTACAAGAAGAAAAAGTTCCCTTTCCCCCCTTTGCTCTTTAAATGCAAAAAATACTATTTCATTTTAGAGCATAAACTTCAGATTTATTTTTAAGATTAAAGTTCATAGAGTAGTATTAACGTATTTTGCAAACTACAGCAAATACCACAGTAACTTGCACTTTTGTCAAAGTTGCTTGTCACCATGATAATTTTGGGACAGATTTTATTTAAAATTTAATTAGTTGTTTCAGCAAAGAAAGTGGAAATATGCCAATGTAATTTGCTCCTATCACAAAGTTGGGAGGCATTGTCAAAGAAGGAGCAAGCTATTACACAGAAAGGACTACATGAGTTTGATGACTGGTATTACTGGAATGAGATGAAATTCAGAACTATAAATGAAAAGTCATGTACTTAGGGACAATTCTAATATAGTACAGGAACACACAGCTGGAGAGTAAAAGGATCACAGAACGACAGAATGATAACAAGTTGCCACTTGTGCATTTTAATGCTCCACTTTAACATTGAACAAAGACAGTTAATTTTTACAGATTTCCGAGCAGAAGCTGGTAATCTGTTTTTCTTCTGATTTTATTAATCACGATTGTCTGTAGATGAAGGGCTCCTAGAGAGTCAGGAAAAGACTCAGAAGTTTTTCTCAGCTGTGTCCTGTCAAAAATCATTCATCACCATATAGACTTTCTTTACATGGGACACTCAACACTTCTTCATCTCTACCCTTTATATAGGCCGTGAGTGTTTTGCCAGCTGTTTAAAAGACAAAGTCCAGTTCAAGCTTTCAGATGTGCCATAGGAGTGGGAAGGTGGATAACACTGGTGATAAAATTAGTCATAAAATATACCCATGGCTGTAGGTAGGAAGCTAGAAAGCAGTTGGAAGTTACCTGTTACCACAATTCTTATTCCATGTTTATGTTTTAGGTAAATTTTGACCACGTTTGAACAATATTTTTTAAATGAAGGTTATGTTGGATTGTTTTTTGATTAATATTTACTATTTGATTTGATCATTTTCCCTTCCTATCTCTACTAATTTAGGCTATTACATTTACTATAGATATGTAGTATCTAAATATTTTAATATATTTTAAGGATTGGTACTAGCTTCTCTGGCTGCAATACTACATCACTACTGTCATCTCCTTGTTAGAAGTTTATATATTTCTCTTTTAGACTGCAAAGATCATACTGCATTTCCTGCCTATTCTATCTCTCTAAAATACTTGTTCATTTCACCTTACAGCCCAGTAAGACTGTGGAGACACAGACCTCTCAGGCGATGGGACACAATATCCCACTGGCTATTTCCTTTTTATCTTCACTTTTCACTGTCCTTCCTAAAGCTATGCATGTTGATTGTATAGCACTGGTGGAAATCAAATTGACATCTTAGGTAATTGCAGATCCATATGATAAGAAACAAATAATCAGACACTTTAACTTACACCATTAAAGGCAGAATGAAGCTCGTTTTCCGTATCATGTGAATTAGCCCAGCCCTTAGTTTATTGTAACTTTCATATGCAGCTGCATAAACACATGTACATATCCACAAATATAAATAATCAAAATACTTCTGTAGTTGGAAGTTCCTGTACCACTTCTGTGAATCTGTGCTGTCTCATAATCCTCTTATTTTCAGACTGCAGAGCAGCTCCACCTAAACCATAGTCCTAATTAAAGCCAGCCAGAAGTTTTCATCCAAAGCTTTTTAACAACAAAAAAATTAGTTACATGGAATTGTTTGCAAAATTTCTATTGATTTCATTGAATAATTTGTGAAGTTAGAAAACTATATCAAACAAAAGGCTTTTAACGTTATTTTAAAATACTGTGTAATATTTAAATGATTTGCAACCAAATCAATGGTTAAATTACATTTCTCTTTCGTCACATTCGTTTAGTTGCTGAAATTTTTAAAACCACTATTTTGATCCATTCAAGCTGTTCATTCTCTCACCACAATTGCCAAAGAGCCAAATTATCAAGATTTGTCCCACAGTAGTGTTTCTTCAGCTACTGTATTCCTTCGTTCTCCAACCTTTGTCACTTTAGAGTGACCCTTTACTACTTTCCACAGCTTCTTTAGTCCTCTTCAAGGCTGAAGGAAAGGAGATGGCAGAGGGACAGAAGTAAATGACTGCCTGAAGGTCTGAATCTATAGATACAGGAATGTGTTGCTTGAAAAGTTTGATAGAGATTTGGGTATGTGTGAAAGAAGAAGGGAAGGGGAGAAGGACAATGGTGGGGAAAGAGAGATGCAAAAAAAGTTTTATTAGTGCAGTGGGAAAAAAAGTACGAGACTCAGTAAGTGTAAGAAAATACAGAGAAAGCAGGAGAGTGAAAAGTAGTAGGATGGCATTTGGGTGGAGTGGTGCCCAAAGGTGATGTCTTACTGATTTGCCATATGGGAGGGGCTTACAGTGCTCCTCATCTAGTCTCGCTCCCTGCTACAGTGGGTGGTTTCTCTACAGGGATCCATCACTGCAGTGAACACTCAGAACTGCCATTCTTCCCTCTCCTTGCAGCCTTTCCCGGATTTAGAATGAATACACATCAAATATATTGTATAAATTTATTTTAGAAAACTGATACAAGCTATAGTTTAAAATAATCCAGACTGCCAATAATCCAGTCTCAGCAATTGCTTTAGTTGTGCACTGCCTGTGCAACCTCCATTTTTCTATTTCTCTTACTTTGCTACCCCTCCTACTTTCTTTCTGCATCACCTTCTCAGTTTTAACAGCTACGGTCTCATCAGCAGTAGCTGCTATATATTAAAAAGAATTTTTGAGAATCCTGAGAGCTGGATGGTTATATAAAATCGTGTATTTTAGTCCCAGAGTCTCAGTTTTAGCAAGTGTTCGAGCATGCAAAAATTCTTTGCCATTTCTGACAAGAATTTCTGGATGTGTATCAGTACCATCTAGTGGCAATAAGAGTTACAGCACTTAGGAGCCTCGCACAGGAAATCCCAGATTTGACTTCAATAACCAGGATCCTTCAGCAGGAAGTTAGGTGTGGTCTGTAGAAAGAGAATTAAAAAAAAGAAAAAAAAAAAAAAAGAAAAAGGAAAAGACATGATGGAATTTTAGCTGCAGTCTTCCTTGGTGCCATTCCAAGCTCACATAAAGGCAAGATTCTTCACTGGTAATGAATTTTTAATTCTTTCCTGCAGTATTAAAACAGGATTGTGCTTCTTTGCTGCTTTTTTTTCCCTTTTCTTTTCTCCCTGTAATTAACAATAAAATCTAACAGGATTCTGCTGCAGGACCACTTTCATTTTCCTATTTAACCCTTCTGCTGCTACTGATTGATGCAGCTTCCAGCAGCTGTCTGCTACAGACCATCCATGACAGAATGCACCAGGTGCATTTTCCTGCAATGGGAAAGCATGCTCATAGGGAGACCTGCAGGAGTTGGGATGTGTGTGGATGTCTGTGTAGGTGTAAATTGCTTTGTGCATATGGTTGAAAAGGGGGAGAAAGCATCATGTTGCAGTTTATTTAGCAGGCTTCAAAAATATGAGTTTGCTGCAGCTGTACTGGAGTATGTGTATTTAGCGAGACTGTAAAATAGGATCATGCTGATTGCATTCTAACTATTGTATAATTTTAATTTGATAATTGTTTCTTGCGTATATTGTCTTATTCAAAAGTTGTTACTTTTTATTGCATTTGCTATATTTTTAATGTGCTTACTCAGGAGAAGGACTCTTGAGAAAAATTCTTGAAGGCTACGGCAGAGTTTCTGTTTATGATTTCAGATCAAAGTATTTGCACTGGGAATATTTTCCGCTTGTTCTTTTTAACGGAACTGTCTGGAGACATTAAGAAGAGATGGTTCTGCTCTTGTTAGTGAAAATTGTGAAAAATATATACAATTGATATAGTATCAGACATAAAAGATCTGAGTGCAGTGTGTAATAATTAAAGATCATTTTTGTTTATTTCAGCAATTCTTCCAGTGCACAGTGTGTTGCCATGCAGGGGATCTGAATACAGGTGCTTACGCCTGAATCTTGTTTCCTGAGCTGGCAGCTCTGCAAAGGCAGCATATTTGTACCAAAGAGAAGAGCATCTCACATTGCTTTCAGCTGATGCTTCTGGCCTTACATGGCCGTAGTGGATTCAAGGAGTCATTTCTGGCCCTTCTATCTTGAGGGAGGGTTGGTCCAAGGTGCAGCTTTCAGGATAGTAAAGAGATTAATTGTCTGGAGACTCACTCCTCAACACCAAACCAAAAACCTCCAGAATTGTTGATTTCTCACACTGAATGTGGTGGAAAATATCTCCTGTTCTATTCATGGGAACGGATAGCATTATCTTTGACAAAGGCAAGATGCTATTGTATTGTATGTGACATTTTTTTATATGGTCTGTAGAACTCTAGTGAATTTTAAACGAAATGTTTTAAGAAATTATACCGTTAAGACAACTCCAAGAGGCGAGCTGGAAAGGAAAATGGTTTATTTTGAAATAAAAACAAATGAAAAAATTCGTTTCACAGCAGCCTTCCCTTCGATGATAACTACTGAATTTAACAAGATGCTCCACAGAAAATTCTGTGAAGGTATATTCCTTGACATTGTTTGTATCTATTTGGGTTGTTCTAAATTTTTTTCTGTGTTTTTATATTTTTAGCACATTTTTATGAGAGAGGCTAAACAGTAATTAAGAGGTGCAGGATGAAAAGATGGCACAATCAGTACTGGTACCACCAGGACCTGACAGCTTCCGCTATTTCACAAGAGAATCACTTGCAGCTATTGAGCAGCGTATCAATGAAGAAAAAGCTAAAAAGTCCAAACAAGAACGCAAAGATGATGATGATGAAGATGGCCCAAAGCCAAATAGCGACTTGGAGGCAGGAAAGACCCTGCCATTTATATACGGCGACATACCTCCAGGAATGGTGTCCGAGCCCTTGGAAGACCTGGACCCATATTATATCAATAAAAAAGTGAGTGTGTTGTATATTTCTATCAGACTTAAGAAGATTAAAATACCTCAAACCCTCTCAAAAGCATAGTATTTCCAGTGTTTTTGACATAGTCTTTGTGTATATAATACATTCCTGCAGCAGCTGATTTCATTGGCAGAAATCTCACTTGTAAAAACAAGAGCTAGTAGTGAAAGTTTGAGGGACCTGGTCTGAAGGTAGAGATGCATTCAGGTTTATTTTAATATACCTGGCATTTTACTAAAATTTGTAACTCTCAGTGTTTTACACAGAATTGAAGAAGCAGCACAGGGTTTATCTTCAGAATTATTCTTTTATTAATTGCTGTATTGTAGATGTGAAAGGAGCAGACCTTCACTATGAAACCCATCTCAGAGGTAGCTAGGTACATTCTCACTAACTTTTTTCACTGTCACATGGAAAGCATAGTTTACATTCTCTTGTTGCTGGGGAAGATAGGGAACTATGTAAAGGTAATTTCTCAAGATATGCTGAAGATCCTCTTCCATTTTGTACTATGTAGAGGCATCATATATCTGACTTGGACTGTGTGAAAAATTTTCATATCCAGAGGTGTTTAAAAGAGGGAAATAAGTAAAGAGGGGGTAGGAGTTCCTCTTGGAGTGTCAACAGAATGTTACATAATTTAAAAAAATATTTTATAGAGATGTTCATTTTTTAGAAAATAAAACTACTTATTTGCTTTTTGTTTAAAGTAACATCAACTGTTGTGACCAAGCACAATAGTGCTGAACTTTAGACTTTTGACCAGCTGGCCTTGGGTTTCTTCCAGAATTCCAGTCCCTCAGATTTTGGCATCATATGTATTGCACCATCGTTATTCTAACAGTAATGAAGGAATTACTGATTATTTTTTTAAAAATGTTTCTGTCTTCATCATTTTTCTCATGTTCTTTCTTTTCTTTCCTCTGGAAGTAAGCTAATGAATAAAAACAAATGCATATAAAAAACATGAAAGCAAAAAAAAGTACTTTAAAGAAAAATGAAGAAAACCCCCAAGAATAGTGAGGAGTCAAACTTGACCTAGGTAAAAAACTAGAAATGAAGATATTTCCTGTAGGAATTAGCAGTATGCCTCATCACTAATCTGTTGAAACAATTACAATATAGACAGGGAACAGCTTTCAAAAATCAGCTGTACCTTACATATTCGTTGCAGTATTTCTAAAACTCAATGCTATGGAGAGTCTTGAATTAAATTTGAAAACAAGGTTTTCAATTAAATATCGCGTTCTGCTCCCTTTACTCAAGTGCTTTACCCTCTTGAAGTCTGGAAGTAAGGAAAATTGAATTTGGGTCAAAGTGATGATCCCTTTCCTTCTTTCCCAGTTCTGCAGTAGTAAAAATCTAAATTCAGTGCCGGAAATCCTAAAGCTAGCACATGTATTATCATGCTTGGGAAACTAGGAAAGTAATTCTCCAATAAACTGTGGATGTGAAGCAAAATACTGCTGAATTGCTTGTTCCTGATTTAGAAATGCAGAGTGGTTGATCTTTTGATCAACTATTTAGATCTCCTGATCTGTTACAAAAGCATAGTGGTTTCTAGTGGGAGATGTAAGGCTCCAAACTATACATGGATTGCACTTATAATTTTTCCAATTATTTTTCTTTGTGTTCTTTCTGTATCTTTAAACATCCTTGTTTAGGTCAGATTGCATTTAAATTTTTTAATACGTCTTGACGGGTCAGCATCACACAAGTGGTACTTCATCAGAGGTTTTGTCAGAGTAAAGGGAACAGAAAACATGAAGAGTCTGATTTGAGAGCAGATTTTCTTCAAGTCCCTGAAGAATAGTAATAGAGTTGAAAAGCAACGGTAGCAAAGATACTATTACAGACCAGTCCTTTCTCCTCTACAACAAAGGACCAAAGTATAGCTTGAGAATCAATGGGTACCTGGGAATGCAAATATGTTCCATTTGGAAGAGATGAAATTTATGATTTCAGGCAGAGGGAGGCATTGTGTTTTCAGGATTTCAGCTGCTGTATTTGGCTCACCTGCTCAGAAATCTTTAAAAGTGCTGCCTTGTGATTCCAGCTGATGCAGATCATGGCTACTGGCATTGCTCCAGGTTTGCATGGCTTATGCTCCCTTTGGGCTTTTTAGGGCTGCCACAATGTTAGCTAGATCCACTTACCTTCAATGAGCATGAACTTTCACCCATGTGCAGAAAGAAGAGATGATAGAAATATATAGGAATTTCCCCAAATGTATGGTAATATAAATAATTTTAAAACTTACTGCATGTTAAATAAAGGCTTTATTCTTCTTTATTTCCCAGGTTTTAAGAAAACTATTACATTTATAAATGCTTTTTTTAATGTTGGCAGCATGCATGAGTTATTGCAGAAACTGTGGAGAGACAGTGAAAATACATGGATTATTCTGTATTAGGTAAAAGTAAAGCATGACATAAGAAAAATAGATAGAATTGCAGGTATGAAACTCTCACAAGAAATAGTTGAAAAGAAAGGCAACATGTTATTCTTTCGTTAGAGTACAGCAAAATCTATCCAGTACATTAATGTTATGTTGAAAAACACTTGAAATTTGGATCACTTTGTAGTACTGTTGTCTTAGTACTTTGATGTGGTAATTAATGCTGGTTATTTGACTCCGGGAATGTTGAAGTTTTAATGGCTCTCATTTTTTTTTAAAGGTATGTGTATATATTACAAGGTACAAAAAGTATACTAATTCTTCAAGTATTATGCACATTTGTACCTTATATACCCATCTTTGTATTTTAGCTAGCAATATCAGGATTACTTATGATTGCATGAAAACATTTTAATAAATTTATTTAGAAATTGTATTTATAGTAATTTGAGCTGAGCAAGGGGATTGTGATTCTGGGGGAGGAAGAAGAGTTTGACCAAATTTGATTAATGATGAATTGAAAATGATTCTGTGTTTGAACTTGTAACTTGTTTGTGACTTGCTATCTTTTAAATGTTGTTTTTCATTTTGTGTTTCTTTTTTCAGACCTTTATAGTATTGAATAAAGGGAAGGCAATATTCCGATTCAGTGCCACCTCTGCCCTGTACATGTTAACTCCTTTCAATCCTCTTAGAAAAATAGCTATTAAGATTTTGGTACATTCATATCCTTTTCAAGTGGTTAGTCTAAAACTATAGTGAGATGTTACTTAGTATTTAAATAATTCTCTGGCACATGTCCCAGGATCAATATGATCTATAGTGCTTTGTCCCTCTTCTCTCTACTATTTCTGTCTTCTGTTCTTTTTCTTATTCCCTTTTTACATTTGTGTTCATTGCTGAATCTTAATATAGTAATATCAGAAGCCAGACAACCAGTCATCCTCCTTTACAGTTTCTTCCTGTGTCTTTTTTCCTTCCCCCACCTATTTTTCCCTTCCCTCTTATTTTTCCTATATTCATCATGTCTTTTTTCATCTTTTCCCCTCCTCCACATTTTTCATTAAGTGCAGATATATTGCTCAAAATACTTTCAGTTCTTCACTGACACTGTGTTAAAAATCCAATCTTTGATCCCAGGTTTGTGCTTGCATGAATATTTAGTGAAAATGTGATTTCCTTATTCCTTTTGATTTCCTGATTCAGATCACAATTGCAGAAGGATAGGTAAACAGTTTAGGTTTCTTATTTTATTATACATTTGTGATCTTATATGTATCTTGCCTGTCTATTTTATTGCTTGATCATTATTGCATTATGCACTCATAATCCTGTAGATGTTTTAATTTCAATCTTCAAGTGGGTCATGAGATTTCAACATTGCAGATAGTGATTTACTAAGCTAAATTATCACAAGACTATCTATTATTTTGTGGTTTTCAGTGTTTTGGTAGTTAACAATAGTAGTCATCCCGCTGACCTCAAATGCAATGAGGGCATTTACTTCAGCAGATTTGTTTACTTAAGGAACCAGTAGAAATGTTTGCACGCTTACATTTTACAAGAGTCTAACATAAGCACACTGAAAGCAGTTTTGTGTAGCATTATGTACAGGGATGATAAGAACATGTAGAATAAATCTTGAAAGGATTTTTTTCAATCTTGGTATAGTGGCAGTCTGATAATTATAATGGTTTTTATATGTTGGATGTTGTTATCAATGGCTAGCTTACAAATGTCTTCAGAATCAATCACGACACTGCAGAGCCTGTTTTGTATTTGCTTGTTACAAGTGTCACTACAAATAATTATTTGTCCATTATCTGACAGTCCATAGCATGTTGCAGAGCATTATTCAGTTACATGGAATAATGGAAGATCATGGGACTGAGACAGTAATGAAGAACTGGTCACCAAAGTCAAAATGTTAAAAAACGTTGTTTAAAATTGTGGGAGGTTATATTCTAGTTATTTCTCCACTAATGAAAGAATAGTTAGGATTTGCAACTCTGAGAGGACTTTTCATCAAAAAGGATTTTGAAAGCCTATGTAAAATAACAGGCTTGTGAAACACTTATTAAAACACGTTATTTTTTATGATTTTTAAAATACCTTTCCTTCCCTTCTGCTCTGTTCGTATATGAATTGTATAGTTAGAAGCTAGATTCTCAGTAAAGGATTTGAAATATATTTACTGATCAGAAAACTCAGAGAATTGTTGAGCGTAATGCCAGAGTTCGACAGTTTACAAGGCAGAGGTATTTACTCTGGCTTGAAGGTGTTTTCATTAATATTGATATACAAACAAAACTTTGTGAGGGAACCTCACAGTATTTCCCACTCCATTATACTAGGATTTCTGTTTAGGGGCAGCATGAGAACCTGCATTTTAGCAGCTCTTCTCAAAACTGAGCTTTGTCCTTTTTCTAGTTTTAGTTGATGGTGCCATCACGTGGACATTTTGTGCTTCATCTGTGTGGTTTTCTTTTTGGTGTTTGTATTTTCATTTCTAAGTGGAATGTCATCAGTCCTGAAAGGTCGTAAATCCAGAGCAGTTCTGTTAAAATCAGTGAAGTTACTTATGACTTGGGTCTGTCCTGGAATTCTTTTTAGATTTCTTTTTTCTTGAAAATATAATAGGCCTTCCCCTCCACCATATTACAAAAGCTGTATATAAAGCAAACAGTAATAATTCTCTCACTAAACTTTCCCTCAGCTCTCTCCTACTATGTGATAACTAGCTTTCAATATCTTTCAATATATGTATTATAGCGATAAGCAAAATTGTTGATACACGCCAAATTTTATGGTGAAACATAAAAGAACAGTGAAGAAAATGTGTTTTTCACTGTTTCGTATGCGTGAAGTAGATCAGGTTTGTCTAGATTATCCGAAACAGATCTGTTTTTTCTGTGATATCCCACTAAATTTTAAGCTACTACTTCAAACTTTTGTATTTTTATTCAAAATAAAAAATTATCTAAGGTTTTCTTAATTTTAAGGGTTGGGTTTTTTTTTTTTTTATATCTTTCAGATTTTCTAGCTTTCAGCTATAAAGCAGTGACTATGGGAGCTTTAACGTATTCAGGGCTTTTCCCTGAGTGTTAACAGAGCAGTGGAGGGATAAAATAGCTCCTGATAGTGGAAATCTGCCAAACCAGCATGTTATTTGATACTCTTTTTATAAGCTTTTCTGGCTTACATTCCTTAACTCTTAACCTACATTATTCAGCATGCTTATTATGTGCACTATTTTGACCAACTGTGTATTTATGACTATGAGTAACCCTCCAGACTGGACAAAGAATGTAGAGTAAGTTAAGTGGATTTTATTTGAATGATATTCAGTAATCTGAAATAAACTGCTGTAAATTATTTTATATTTGGATGGTATCTACTGGCAGCAGCTACTTTGTTGGCATATCCTTTCAACAGCTATTCTGATGCTAATTTCTTCTATGTAATATTAAGTGCATATATTTTACAAAACTTGCCTCATTACAAGTTGTTCAATGTCCACCCTCTGTTTGCAGTACTAAATGGGGAATGTAAGAAGAGAAGTTAGTCTTACGACCATGCAAAAATGTGGATTATTACTATTTTTCCACTGCATTTTGTGTTATGTCTGTGCAAGTATGCAAATACACTCTTCCATCTATTGCAATAACCGTAACAGATAGGGGATCATCTGATGGATGGATATGTTCACCACAGTGCATCTTTCCTTTACCAAAGACAATCTAACAGTGGAAAGCTTGTATGAAAAATAAACTATTAAAGAAGTGTTTAAGTGGTTGGCTATTCTTCCCATCGGAAGATAAAAGGTCCAATATGATGTCAGCTGCTTGGTGCTGATATACAATTGGTGCATATTTTGCTGTAGACCACAGTGTGAAACACTGCTCTTCATTTTCCCAATACCATTTTATGATGCTGCTTCTTTTTCATTCCTGATTGCTTTGGTTGATACCTACCTCTTTAATCTTCAGTAAACAAAAGTTAAATCATAGGGCTATTAAAGTCAGTAAGAGACTTTCTCATTTTGGGAATACATTCTGCAGATGTATTCAGGATGTCCACCATAGAGTAAATATTTATTAATAAAGATAGCTAGCTTGAATATTTCTACATGTCATTATATTGTGCCATCTAGATATACCACAGAAGCCCTTCTCATCTGTTGAGTTGTGCAGGGAAGAAATTTTTGGTTTAGTAATTGAACGGAAAAAAATTCATATTGCAAAATTGGTTTCAGGTTGACTCAAGTCTAAAAACCAGTTCAAGCCTTTTAAGCAGTTTAATTTGACTTATTTTCTGTTAAGCTATAAATGAAACTAAAAATTTCAAGATTACATCATTTGGAGATAGAAAATTGAAATTACTCAGAATGCCAGAATTAAATATTTTTACTTTTTACATTTCAACCACATTTTTTAGCCAAAATAAGTAGCTGGATTTTACTGGCATTTGTCAATATTTTTGGCTGTTCTTGCACAGGATTTTGCATTTGAAAACTCGTTTCACTCCAGTGCTATGCCTGCCTGTCTGAAGGTGAAGTACTGGATACACCTAGTCTGTAACAAAGTGAATGAGGACTGATGAGGGTTGACACATTGCCAGCACATGGTATATTTCAGCACAATGATAACATTGAAGAAAGAAATTTTTAGTCTGGAAGCAGCTTCTGAAATCCTAACATAATCTATCTTTGTGTTTGTTATAACATGGATTCAGATTGGACATAAACATGCACCAATGAAGTAACCAGGAATTTTGCAACTGTCTCGTTGGTGTAGGTCATAGAATTCAAACTTAAAGCTATGGGTTGGCATTTAGTCTTTTAATCGTAGTTTGATTCCTTCTTCCTTATGGTGTAAATTCTGCAGATGTTTAAAGTTGGTTATAGCTTCCATTAAATACTTTTGCCACTTACAGAGAAGAAAATGAGAATAAAACAACTAAAGAGCATAATGTGTAAAGATAATATGTATGTCTTTCTATAAACTCTGTCTTGCATATTTTCCTCAGATACACATTCACTGGAATTTATACCTTTGAATCACTTATTAAAATTCTTGCAAGGGGCTTCTGTTTAGAAGATTTTACATTTCTTCGAGACCCATGGAATTGGCTAGATTTCACTGTCATTACATTTGCGTAAGTCTTCTACTTTTTTTTTTTTTTTAAATAAGAAAATCTTTCTGATAGCATGAAATTAGTGACTAAAAATTGCCTCATATTTTGTCAGCCAGAACATTTGGAGCCTGGACTTCCTGCGGTTTCAATATGTTTCTTCTACCTCTTTTACACATTTTAGTATTTCTAACTAAGCATGTGCTGCAGAGGCCAGCATTGTGTGCCAGACTGTGAATGCCACCAGCCTGAACTGTTCATATCCTGTCTCCTTTCTGCATACCAGAATTAAAGGAATCCTTTTGACTTCCTCCTATAAGCTGACCAATTTAGGTTTCAAGCCTCAAGTCAATGTGGCTTATTTTGATAAAACTTAATTTAATTTTATGGTCAGAAGCATATTTATAACACAGGCAAAATACACTGAACGGTGAAGAGGTCTTGATCAAAGACCCAAGCAAATAGGATAAAATCTGCCTCAATTCTGAGTAACTGTGATTTAATCCTACAGGTATGTAACAGAATTTGTAAACCTAGGCAATGTTTCAGCTCTTCGAACTTTCAGAGTATTGAGAGCTTTGAAAACTATTTCTGTAATCCCAGGTAAGAAGTAGTTGGTGTAAGGTGTTAGGCCCCTTGTATCTCCAACTGTTATTTGTGTGCTGTCATTGTGTTTGTGTGTGAACTCCCCTATTACAGATATGTGACAGAGTTTGTGGACCTGGGCAATGTCTCAGCGTTGAGAACATTCAGAGTTCTCCGAGCTTTGAAAACAATATCAGTCATTCCAGGTGAGAGCTAGGTTAAACACTGAGGCTGACTTTTGTTCCACAAAGGCTGTACTCACGTTTTTAAAGCATAAGCCTTGTTTGCTACACATTGCTAACGAAATAAAAAAGCAGGAATCAAGACATGTAATTTTATTTAAATTGATTCTTGCTATTCTTATATTAGTTGTGTTTTCTTTTCCAAAAAATCAGCCTTTGAGTTTAACAAATTCTTGCATGAGATATTTGCAGTAAACAGCCTATGTGATTTGCATCTTATGACATCAAGCTTTCTTTTACATGTTTTAAATATAAGTTAATTTTAAGCTTTCATACTGATGCAAATTTTATCATTTATTGCAGGCACTTGGTATAGCAACTTAATTCAATTTTAAGTCATGTATAAAAAAATTAAACTCTAAAGGATAGCATGGGCCGTGCATGGGGTATTGTCTTAAAGACGTGTTTCTTCTCCAAACCATCACCCCTCTTATACTGTAAGAAGATTATTATGAGGATATCATTCAAATATGCTTTTATAATGTCTTTATAATGGGTTTACTACTGCAGAATACTTTTTAAAAGGTTCATAAAAGGAAGGTTTGGGCAAGAAGCATCAGCAAAAGCAAATGATGCTTTTCTATGTAGGGTTGAGATATAGCATGAATAATAAAATCACTTGTTTTGGCATAAACAATGTGTTTGATATTTTCTACTTTTTATTTCTGTACACTATAAAACAAGCATAACCTTACAGCTTTTCATTCATCTTCACGAGTAATAAAGCTTTTCATGAAATTACTGTATCACAAATATTAGACTCATTTAGTTGTCATTTTGCATGAAATCTTTATATTGTCAGGAAAAATCACATGGGGTTTTTTGGTGTTTAATATCTGTTTAACATCAAAATAAAAATCTTTTCTCTTTGCAGGGTTGAAGACTATCGTGGGAGCCCTAATTCAATCTGTGAAGAAGCTCTCGGATGTTATGATCCTGACCGTGTTTTGTCTGAGTGTATTTGCACTAATAGGGCTGCAGCTGTTCATGGGCAACTTGAGGAATAAATGCCTGCAGTGGCCTCCAGACAATTCTACTTTTGAAACAACTGTTATTTCCTACTTTAATAGCTCTATAGGTGAAAATGGTACATTTATTAATACAACAATGACAACATTTAACTGGGATGAGTACATCGAAGACAAAAGTAAGAGTTAATTATATCATCTATTGCATTGATTTTCTGGATTTTTTTTAAACAGATATAAAAGCATCAGTATTTTCTCATTGAAATTAAGATGGTGTAATCTGCCCAAAAAACATAAAGGCACTCATTTTGTCTAGTAAGTAAAAGAACAGTCATAATGTAGCTTAACATACTCATAATATTGTACTGGGTACCAGAATATCTTTTTACCTTTTACTGACTACAACTTGTAGAGGAAACGCACCTTGTAGCACAAAGCAGAAACTTCCGTGGTAGTTTCAAGCCTCCTGAAATAGTGTGACAGTTCTAATATGGGATCTGAAATTGTATAGCTCCATTACTGCCAGATAATGCCCAATACCATAAATTCACATTTGAACGTCAGTGCATGAATCCTGCTATAGCATATAAATGCAGCTGTGTTGTTTCTTCTGGAACTTTCTGAGTGTCTCTGCACCCCACTTCCTTGCACAGCACAGTCATGCCTTTATGACAGTACTGGTAATTTATCCCATGCTTCTTATTCTAGCAAAACAAGAACTAGGTGCTGTACTGCATATCCTTTAATTTGTTTCTTACATCTGGAAAATCAAGAAATTAGTGTTTTGGTCTCCTTTGTATCTCATAATACAGTATTTTCACCGTTTTAGGTAGTTAATGTCACTACCATGTTAACAAAAATTGTGTTAAAACTCAGATAGAACAACTCTGGAGATATCTGTAGTAGATTTAGTAGATTCTGTCTTTCATAATGGTAAATAACTTCAGTCACTCCAAATTATCTGTTCAGTCTCTCCGATTTACTTTAGTGTATTTAGGGTTTTAACTTTGTAGTTAGGCATAATCTTAGACTTTTTATAAAGTCTGATTAAGTGTTGTAACTGATGCCTATATCACTGAACGTTAGGAAACCTCAGTTTAACAGCTAAAGCTTTTGGATCCAAGTCTCTCGTCTTGTAATCTTTTAATATACTTATAGTCTCAGCATACTTGTAGTATCGTAAAAGTGTCATCTTGGAGAAGATTTTGGGTGATAAACTATTCTTAAAAACATCTGAAAAACAGATTCTGTTCCATTTCCCTTTATCTGCTTCTGGTACTAAATCACACAAATAGGAATTTTTTTCTAGATATCTGACCTGAATTCTCCTAATTTCAGATTGAATATGTTACTACTACAACTGTGGACTTAGAAATAAGATAATCATAGACTACTTATATTAGTCTTTATGAAAGAACTGTTATCTTTATTTCTGGTCTTTTCTAAACAAGCAAACCTATTTCCTGTTTTGCATTTTCTATACCTATTTTAACATTTTTTTTTTACTTTTTTTGACTCTTTCCAATTAGTCTGGGATTTTGGTTTTACTTTTTTTTTGGCGGGGGGGGGGGGGG